>NC_057686.1:11326819-11545431 GCF_014466175.1 Vespula pensylvanica
AAAAAAAAAAAAAAAAGAAAAAAATAGCGATTGATAAGAATAGATACAAAATATAAAATTATACTTTCCTTCTTTTATTTATACATTTTTTTATAGATTTTATAAGAACTGAACGTAGATTATTTCACTTGATTATATTCATGTAAAATTGTATCTCATATAATCAAATGTTTCTTTCGTTCGAGACATGTAAGGTATTCGAAAATTTTCGATAAATAAGAGAAGGTCTCGTTAAAGTGAAACTAGCAGGTGGTAAGTAAGTACATACATATGAACGTTCTCCATTCCCGTAAAACGAAGGTGATAAGATAAAGACGAGAATAATAATATGCAGACAATAATATTAGCAGACCTTGATGGCATCTCTATCGTTTCTCTTACTACGTTCCCTTACTACGTGAGTTGAAAGAATCTTCAAGTTTATCTTAGGTGAATCTTCAAATCGACACGTCGTTTAGAAATATTCAATACTTCAAAGAAAAGTCGATACTTTCGATCAATGAATCATCGACAACTCTTTCTTTCTTTTTATCTTTCGTTCTCTCTCTCTCTCTCTCTCTTTCTCTCTCTCTCTCTCTCTCTCTTTCTATCTCTATGTTCATTGTTCACAAATTTAATTATCACCGGAAGTCGATCGGAAACGTCGATCGATCGACGTTTTTCTCATCGACCGGATATTCGTTCCGGTCGTCAACGTTTGCTTAGAAAAAAAGTTTCGCATAAAAGGACATTTACATGCTGCTCCATTTACAACGTATAGAAATTGTTGAAAATTAATACAATTAATTCTGTATAAAATAACCTTTTTCGTTCCTAAAAAAAAAAAAAAGAAAAAAAGAAAAAAAGAAAAGAAAAGAGATTATATAACGTGAAATTTATAATATAACTAAATTGTACCAACTATATAGCTTATGATTAAACAAACATTAATCTTTGGCTATGAGCCAACGATTTATCTTATGATCACAAAAAATGTAATAAAACTTAAAACATACACATATATAAGAGTATGTAAGTGAAAATAAATTGATAGATTAATCTAAGAAAAATTTTTTGCTATTTTTAATAATTACCAACGTCCTCTCTTTTTACACGCACAAGCACACAAAACTTAATCAAAATATAAAATATTTAATAACAATACTAATAATAATGTTAATACCACAAAAAAGAGAAAAGATAAAAAAGAAATAAATAAAAACATATTTCGTATCTCGCTCGATAAACATTTCTAAGCATCCCAGAAAGAATGTCTATCGTTCTTAGTAGTATATAAAACGTCAAGGATCTCTCTCTCTCGGATCCGGTAGAAGAAAATCTCGCGGGAAGCTGGTTTTAAGCCCTTATGGAATGTCGAGTAGCATCGTTAAATATATCTCAGGACGTGGGGAGCAAGTAGCAACGCGTGTGCGCCTATCGCTCGTAATGCTCGTTAATTTGAGCGGACCGTAGAACGAACTTAATTGGAATTGTTTTGTTGGCAAAACTCTTTGCTCCCTTCTATTCTGTCTTTCTCTCTCTATCTCTTTCTGGATAACAACTTAGAGAATACGTATGTAGGTACACAACATGCTCGATGCTCCTGCTGAGCGTGACTCACGCGTGAAACGAAAAAAACTAAACGTTTCTTCTCTCTTTCTCTCTCTCTTTCTCTCCGTGTCTCTCTGTCTTTTTATTTCTCTCTCTCTCTCTCTCTCTCTCTCTCTTTCTCTTACTAACCCAATGTTTTTCTCTCATCCACTCGATTTGCACCTTTCTGATCGCATCAAGAGGTGAAGGTCGGTCGGTGCTTTCTACGAGAAAAGAGAAGGTAACTGCGAATGTATAAATTCATACCTTATACGAATCGATTAGATTTACGTTTAGAAATCATATAGGCTCGTTTTAATCGAATTTCGTATATTTTCTATCCTCAGCAATTCTACATTTTCTTTCGCTCTTTTTTTTTTTCTATTCGATTTTATCTCGAGATTGTAAAACTTTATCTATTTCATATCTAGAAACTATTTATAACTTTTGTAAAACTTTTTAGTCGTCTAGAAGTTTTATCAGGTATAATAAATCTTATTGTTCTTCCCTTCTCTCTCTCTCTCTCTCTCCCTCTCTCTTTCTCTTTCTCTCTCTCTCTCTCTCTCTATCCCTTTTCAAAGGTAAACATGAAAAACACGATACACTTGACTCCCAAGAAAGTCGATCGGCTCTGTTAAAAAGCTTACGCGCCGGATTAATTATTTCGAGACTCTAGCTTACGAAATGGCGGGAAGATTCGAAGTACGACCGGGGGCAGATGTTTCGAGTGCGAGAAACAGGGGCAGTCGAGAGTAGAAGATTCGCTGACGTCAGGGGCTATGTTTAAACCACGACGGCGGACGCATCGTGCTAGTGTAGCGAATGAAGAAAAGAGTGAGTGAGAGAGAGAAAGAAGAAAAAGGGGGAGAGAGAGAGAGAGAGACAGAGAGAGAGATGACGATGGTGGTGAAAAAGAGTACACGCGACACGCATTCTACAGAGAGACATGGAAGAGGTGAAGGAGGTGGGAGGATGGTTGTTCGTCCGTGAGATCAGAGAAACGGACGTGGATGCCGTGTGCTAGTAATTCCTACCGGTCCTTCTCTCACAATGTACCATTGTCTCTCTTTCCTTCTTTTCTTTCTCTTTTTACTCTGGCTTTTACTACCGCCTTTCGAACTACACACTACTACACTTCTCGTCGTACTACAATACTTTCTAGCGCGAAACGGACCATCGTTCGTTCGTTCGTTCGTTCGTTGGTTGGTTGGTTGGTTGGTTGGTTGGTTGGTTGCTTGGTTACTTGGTTGCAATGCAACACGGTGAACAGTGGAACGAAACGTGACAAAGTTCTTTTCCTCTCTCTTTTTTCTTTTCTTTTTTTTTTTTTTTTTTTTTTTTTTTTTTTTTTTTGATTGCCCTTTAAATCGAGTAAAAATTTTTACGAACATTCGTAATCTCGATCATGAGCTTCATCGTTGTTTAACTTTTAATAAAAAGAAAAAGAATTCATTGAAAATGATTAAGTGATCGATAAATTGATTAGTATCAATTTTCTTGTCGATTGATAGGATTAGAAATTTCTTAGGAATCGATCCTAAATTTTTGGAATATCGTCAGATGGTTCGATAGTAGTTAAAAGTTTGTTAAGAACGGTATGATACTGTTGAAAGATCGACGAGTCGTTCGATATCAATTTTTACATAGATTGATAGTATTAAAATATGTTTAATAAGTATAGTAAAATTTTTAAGAGGTCGATAGATTGCCTTATGGCATTAGAAATTTGTTAGGAATGTTATAAAATTTTTGAGAGTTCGATAAGTTCGCAAAAATTCTTGACAGATCTGTAAATAGATCTGTTTTTAATATTTCGTCGTTGTTTTGATACTACTAGGAATTAAATAACGATGCGACATTTGTAACTCGTTGAAAATGATACCAGATTATCGCTCACAAACATATTCGTCGTTTTACATCTTACGGAATAAAATTGTGTAAACGTCAGCGAAATAACTAAATAAATGAAATAAGTCTTATGGAATGTTTGAAATAAAGTCGACCGATGACATCTTTACCGTGGTATTCGACGTATTAAATACAGACTGATGATTAACAGGCGTCCTCGTTATTAGACGTGCAGAGTCAGGAGATTGATAGGAGAGGAAGGATGAAGAGAATGATTTAATGAGCGAATTCACGATAACGTGTGATTTCGTTCGAAGGCGACAGAGAAACAGGACAGAAAAGAGAGAGAGAGACAAAATTAGGGGTAAGAAACACAAGCAAAAAAATGCAACGACGACCGTGAATCATCGTTCTTCCTGTCCTTAATGGGATTTCACCATCCACGTAATATTATTCCGCTAATCTAAGTGCATTAGTCATTAATCGTTGCTCTCTCGGTATTAATTGCATACGACGTCTCGTATTCGTCGCGCTACTTATTATTAACGCAGGAATGAATAAAAAGAAAGCACGAAATGATTCCGTGCTGATTTCCTATCGTAATTATTTCGATTATTAATATATATCCGTTTATTTGAAATACAACAAAAGAAAGAAAATAAATAATAAAATGAATAAATAAATACATAAATAAATAAATAAATATAGTTTATTTAAATTCGATTTTGATTAAATTTGGAGTTCAATTAAGCACGATTTATGGAATTTCATTATTATTATATTTTATCGCCTTCGATTGATTAAATTTTTTAATTTAATTTAATAATGGCGTGATCGAAATGAAATAAATTTTTACGTGTTAGATTTTAGTTCGAAATTTACGTGTTATTAGATCGAAAGTAAAAAGTATGTATTTCGAAGAAAAAAGGGCATAGAGAATAGAGAGAGAAAGAGAGAGAGAGAGAGAGAGAGAGAGAGAGAGAGAGAAATAAGAGGAGAGGATGTTATTCATCTCATTGAGATGACGTGGACTTAAACAAATGAAATGAAAGGACAACCTTCTACGACTTATTCGTATCACCCCTTTTTCATTGATACGCATAATAACTCGTACGTCCATCACAATTCAAACTATAGGATCGTGATTTTGATAGATTTGATTTCACAGCATTTTTTTTTTTTTTCTTTTTTAATATATCTATAAATTTCATTTTTAACGTTAAACATATCTTAAAGTGAAAAAAAGTCACGACTTTTTTAAATGTCCCTCGTATTTTCCAGATACATATATAAATCTCTATTCGCGTATGTTGTAATCGTTAAAAATAATAATGTAACTTTATTCAATTTCTTTTTTCAATCTTCAATATAATCTAATTGTGAAAACAATTTGTTGATATTATTAAAATAATTGTGATACATGAATCGATCTCTAAATTTGATAATTTGACATATGACGTAAAAATCATTTTTAGCTAGTCGAGATAATATCGGCAAAAAGAGAGAGAGAGAGAGAGAGAGAGAGAGAGAGAAAGAGAGAGAAATAGAGACAGACAGAGAAATTTGTTTTTTATTTCGAACGAATACATACAGCAGAGCTATACCTCCGAGCGATTTCCTGGCCTAAAAAGTCAGACGTCGGATAGCTGTACGACGAGAGCTAAATAACAAGATAAATTGCGAGGATGTCGGTAGTTACTTCATCGCATCAGCTCGTCAGTTTAACGCTCACTCGCAATCGACTTTTCGCGCTTGTTTCTAACTCATCGTGATAAATAGGGGACTAACTGCTGCTTGTTGGTCGATTATTTCGTATAAAGTAATACTTAGACCGATCAGAATTTTTATCTGATTGTTTTCTTATATGTATATGTATGTATATATACATATATACGATAAATTTATATATTATAAACATACACATACACACAGACCTAATTTTTTGTATTTTATATATATAAGTAAACATGTGTATATATATATATAAATTACTAAACTTATACATAAAATAAATATAACAACCCTATATACATATATATATATATATACATATATTTATATGTATAAAGTATATATATACACATATATATATATAACATATAAAATAAAACTGAAAATAATAGCCTACTTTTTTTTTAGTTTCAATACATTGTAAATTAAATCGTTATCTAAAGAAAAAATCATGGTTCAAGTAAAGAAAAAACTTTCAAACATAACACGAAGAAAAACCATTTCTTTTGCTTGTATAAAACTTCTCTACAGAGATCACATAAATCTAAAGATGTTGAACATCTTTCGTGAAATCACTTATCACGTCTCACATATGGAATCTAGTCGTCTTATTTTGATGTACAGCTGTACTGCTTCCTACACCCAACGTTTTCAGCATTATCATCTTTAAAACTGTCTTCAGACTCTTGGATTACGAAATCTGAAAAATTCTCATCCGAAGATATATCTTCCATAAGGGAGATCTTTACGTTTAAATTTCCCTGAAGTTTAATTTAGCCTAAAGTTTGTTACTTTTGCTATTTAAATTCTTCTACTTTATTAATTCGTACACCTGATGACATACTGTGGATTGAATTAATTTTATTTAGGAGACAGATTGTCTTCTTTATTTTTCTTTATATTTTTCTCAGTTAGATGAGACACAAGTTGTTTTTCATTTAAGAAAACGCATTATAGACCTTTATCATTAAAAACGGTAATGCAATTTTATTATATTCATACAACTTTATTATCGTCATAAGATTTGTAAGAACGTAACAATATATAGTTTTATAATAGATCAATTATCCCCAAAAAACATCAAGCCCTTTATCCCAAAAAAACATAGAATGATAACTTACTTGTTTTTACAAGTATGTAGCAATATAGGTGTTTTTTCAATAATTATCGCACCATTATAAACATAATCTTTAAATATTATTATATATTAGTCTAGTGTATTCAGCAAAAATCATTATTTTTTGACAAATTGTTACTAAATTATGATTTCAAGAATAAATAAAAAATATTGAGAATATTTATTCTCTTTATTATAATCTCTAAATAATACCTAATTTCTTAATTGAATACAAATAAAGATTATTGTTTATGAGTTTTATTAATAATTGTCTATCCTATTTATACTATAAATATCTGAAAATCGGACAATATCTAAAAAATATGAAATCGAATCATCTCGTTCAAAATTACCTATATATAAAATATTATATTACAATAAAATTTTTTTAATTATATAATTACAATGTGTGTGTGTATATATATATATATATATATATATATATATATACATATATATAAAATACATAAAATAAAAAATTAATTATCCATTTCTCTTCATTTTTAATCTCGATTTAAGCGCAAAAAAAAACATTTTCATCGAACAGCCACAACGAACAAAATTGTCGACAGTGACTTTTAAAAAACTAACAAGAGGTGCGGTTTCGTAATTGGCTTCATCATGTTCGAAATTACTCCGATAAGTCGAACGATCATCTCTTGAAAACTTTCCATCTGTATAAAACGAATATTATTCAGTAAATATCGTGTCACTACTAACGAAGAAAATGTTTCTCCATGATACTTTCTAATCGTTCCTTTTCTTGTCTTTTCTAATCGTTCCAATTATTTCTATTCAAATCATTTGTTTCTATTCATTCCTAATCCCTTCTCATCCTTCTAATCATATATTCTTTAATTATAACCAATTTTAATCTGTCCAATTCTTCGATGATCCTATTTGTTTTCTGATTATTTCGAAGTACATTAATATTTTGAAATCAAGCAAACGAATAAAAATCCAAAACACCTTCTCTGATTTCTATTTCAAGGATTACATCGACTATAAGAAAGCTCCACTATCCGGCTCTCTTCGAATCTCTTCTCCTGGACTTATAAGGTTCGCCGTTCGCCCGGTTTAACCGCGATAATGGACGTTGCTCGGTCAAGGTTTCGGACGAAGTTTGCGTCAGCTCTCTGTCTCTCTCTCTTTCTCTCTCTCTTTCTCACACACTTTTCTCTCTCTCGAACCACAAGAATTACCGTTCCACGAGTTCGACTCTTCATGTGTTCGGTCAGTCGATTCGTGTTCCGTTACATTCGATCAAGTGTAAAGAAGAAATATCTTATTTTTCACGGTGAAATGAAAAAATAAATAAATAATTATTCAAGATAATACAATATTAATATGAGTAAATACATTATAGATATATAAAATGAATGATTTATTCAATAAGACAAAGTATTTCTTCTTAATCAATTTTCTATCCAAAATAAAAGTTATTTTCGTTTCGATAATCTAAAAATCGTGCTACTGTTGATATCTTCTACTTCAAAAACTTTTCTTTTTCTTTGTTTCTTTTTTACTTTATCAAAGCCGAGGATTCCGACGACGAACGTGAGGAGAACGCAAAGATTTGAAAAGAAGAGATCAAGGGAGTCTTAAAAGCTTTCGTCGAGCTATCTTTAAAGTCGTCCGGATAGTAAGGTGAAAATATCTTGGATATCACGTTCTCTTTCGTATAGGAAATAGAAAGAGAAGTTATATATATATATACTACGGAGGGATGTAGCTTATGGTAAACTTGAATGATAGAAAAAGTTAATTGTGTAAGAGAACCTTAGAAACTATAAACCCCCACGCACGTGTTTTCGAACGATCATCGTAAATGATTTCTTTTTTGTTACGTGTTTTTCTTTTTTTTTATACGTTGCTCCCACAGGACAAAAATATGTGAATCAGCGTAGGTAGATAAATACCTACTATGACTCACTATCGACGAATGAAAGATTTTCGTCTAGCCACAACCCCTTTGGAAAGTGGCCAAACCTGCCTATAAAAACGAACTTCTTTTCTCTCTTGTAAAGAAAAGATAGAATGCGTCTGATCGCTTTTTTATTTTTCTTTCCTTTTTTCCCTTATTTCTTTTTACGATCCCCGACGACTTCTTCGATTTACAATTTGTCTCTTTCTTCGTCAGAAACCTTCGACCTTTTCGGGGTCAACGATATCGCTCGATTGAAACTGATAAGATGACTCTTTATAACGCCATATAACTTTCGAATGTATTTGTATTTTTGTAAGTTTTATTTCATATTTTCGACAGAAAAAATTTATTATTATTTTATATCGGGAAATTAATATTTGTTGAATATAAGATTTACGTACTATCGTATAATATAAGTACATATATAATTTACTTACATATGTATACTTAGTATATAGTCGTCATAATATAATATGTTGTTTCACGTTATATAATTTGTTATTAAAGACGAAAAAAATTGTATGAAAAAGAAGAAAAAGAATGAGTAATACGAAACAGTAAAACAGTATTTGTATTTCTTTTTTCCTTTTTTTGTCGTTTTCTTTTTCAATCGCATAGACTGAAACGTTTAGAAATACAAAGATGGAATAGTTCTTTTTAAACGTGTATATGTATTGTTAAGAATACTATTGTGAGATAAATTCTAAAAGTAACAGACTAGACACGTAAGACCATCGACGAACCATCGGAAAATTCTTCCATTCGCATGAAAAGTAAACACCGACGTTCGCCATTTTCCCAAAATAGAAAATACGTGAGTCGGCAAGTAGGAAGTTCAAGAAAGCTGCTGTGAACCATCGCTACCAGAGAAGAGAACAAGAGAGTGAGAAAGAGTGAGTGAGAGAGAGAGAGAGAGAGAGAGAGAGAGAGAGAGAGAGAGAGAGACAGAAAGATGTAACTAATCCTCTTAAGGTCCTTCCAAGAAAGGATACTGCAAATGGGATTACCATGTTTTTAAAGCGACATAAATCGCCTCTCGTTCTCTCAGATTTTTTTTTTTTTTTTTTTTTTTTGTTTCAAATTTTTCCATATTGCCACTGATTTTTTTTTTTCTTCTAAAAACTACGCTTGAAACAAAAAAAAATTATTTCTCGATCTATAGTAATATTTAATGAAAAAATTAATCGAAGTATTTCAAGACGAGTAGAAAAAAAAGAATGTTAATAATATTGGATTGATCGACTAATTAAATATTATTGTAAACAAACAGGATTTATATATCAATCGACCTAATAAATACGATATTTTATAATCACAATTCTTATAATGTTCTATAAGCTATTAAGTTAATTTATGAATAAGTGCCATTTTATTATAGTAAACATCTTACTTACAACGGGTACTTATGTATTTATGAATCAACTCAATATAATTCCGCGAGACAAAGGATGATAAAAGCAAGCATAAGCGAGAGAACAGAAAGCCGAAGAAGGAAATCGTGTATTCGTCTCCTCATTTAATTCCATTAAAATTAATTATTAAATTGTTTCATTATAATTCATTACGATAAAACAAATAAAGAAAAAGAAAAAAATATTATAATTTTTGTTTGAAATTAAATATATAAAATATTATACACATAATAATACAATTAATTATTACAATATAATATTAATATATCTCAATCGATTGATTTCATTGAATATAACTCGTTTATCGAAACGAGTAATAAATTCGTAACTAAAGAAAAGATCGAGTCGTATTTTCTCTATTTACTAAAAAGAGAAATAAAGATTTTCTTCGCGCCAAAACCGCATAGTAAATTTCAGCACGTTTACCACGAAACGACAACGATGACGATGGATCGTCGAACGTGTCTCTCTCTTTCTTTCTTTTTTTTCATTTATTTTCTTTTCCTAAGCCAAATAAGAAGAAAAAGAGATAAGAGTTACGGATCTATCTTGGTTCTTCAAGGTTTTCCTTCGGTCTAGAGTCGCAGAATCGACGTTCGACAAACGTCACGTTTTCTCGATAGTTTGTTCTTCGTTTCTTATCCCTCTCAAAGAAGAAGAAGAAAAGAGCATAAATATATATGATAATGACCGTGGCTTATCTCCTTTATATTATGAATGAACCTTTCTTAGAAGGATATCTATCTCTCTTTTTCTCTTTCTTTCTTCCGGTTTAAAGATCGAATGAAATTGACGAAGTTCTCTTCTTTCCTTTAATTTCTTATCTATTTCGTCTATAGATCATCTATCGATTTTAATTAAGACAAAGATGACAAAAAAATGACGGAATGTGTATGAATAGCAGAATATTCAAAGTTTGATAAATCTTCAAGAAATTTTATTGAATTTCTCTTTCTTTCTCTTTCCCTCTCCCTCTCTATCTATCTATCTATCTATTTATCTATCTATCTATCTATCTATCTATCTATCTATCTATCTATCTCTTTCTTTTTCGATTTAAAGATCGAATGAAATCGACGCATCTCTCTTCTCACTTCCTCGTTTACACATCATCGATAGATGTTAATTGACACAAAAATATACAAAAATAAACAAAGCAACCTATACATTAATGGCAAAATATTTAGTTTGATAAGTTTCAATAAATGTTATTGAATCTCTCTCTCTCTCTCTCTCACACTCTATTTAAAGATTGGATGAATCATCGATCGATATTAAAAAACACAAAAATGAAAACAATAAACGAACTAAATATATGAATGACAAAATATGAAAAGTTTGCTATATCTTCGATAAATTTCATTGAATCTTTCTCTCTTTTTGTTTCATCTTCTCATTTTTTTTATTTTTGTTTTGGTAAAAGAACACCTCCTGAAGTCTTTCATTTTTCAGGCCGAGGTCGACGGGACGTATCCTTCGTTCATGTTGATAAATCATTCGTGGGCGAGATCGAAACGAGACTAAGGAAAAGAGTAAAAAACGAAATGAGAAAAGAAAAGAAAAGAACAAAAACAAGATACGTTGTTTTACTTTCACGTTCGAAAGTTCAAAGTTTAAGGAAAACGATTAGGATTTATGATAAACAAAATTTGCGGGAAGAGAAATGAAATGAAGATATTATATCGTTTCAATCGGTAGAAATATTTGTGGAGGCTGAGAAAAGGATCGAAAATTTTACCTGAACGTTCGTTCTTTCTTTTCAAAGAAGCAACAGGTCAAAAGCAAACTACTACTACTACTACAATTATTACGTTTTATAAGAATGAGCAAGGATACTCACAATAAAACGAAAATGGTTTTCACGAGAGTCCTTAAAATTGTAATAGGTATATTTAAACATACAAGCCCTTTTCTCGGCCTCATTAAAATTTCTTTTGGTAGTAGTAACAGCAACGATACGACACAACACAACCGGACCAGACTAGATTAACTTATCACGGTTGATTATCGCTCATGATTTTACGCCTTCCCTTAAAAGGACTATACACCTCTTACTATCGAGATCGTTTCGTGTCTCTCGCTTTTCCGAAGCGTGACATGACATAAAAAAAGAATCACCCCTCTTCTTCGTAATACTTCGATAGAGTCGTCAGATCGATCCAAGCTAAAGTTTCTAAAGCTTCAACGATCCCTTTCGATTGAAATCGAACGATGAAATCTAATATATAGAAAGTATTTCATATAGTATATCCGTGATAAACATCGTCGTAAAAGTATCTTTTCTTCTTTTCTTTTTTACTTCTTTTTTTATTTTATTTTATTTCTTTTCTTCCTTAACAATTTATACAAAAAGATCATAATGATATCATCGATCGATAAAACGATTGTCGATTATTTCATCGGTTACCATGAATGTGATTATTAACGCATCGATCGATTTCGTGGAAAAAGGAGGAAAATAAAATGTTAACCTTCGATCACGAAAAAGGAGGAAAATAAAATGTTAACCTTCGATCACCGTTGAAAGATTATGCGAAGATTCTTATAAATCGCGATTTCATCGTATAGAGCGATTTGAAATTCGCGGTCTTAAGTTGACCGGAAAAAAATGGCGCACGAATTGCAGCCGATTGGAGAGACAAAGAAAGAAAGAGAGAGAGAGAGAGAGAGAGAGAGAGAGAGAGAGAGAGAACAAAAAAAAAGTAACATAAATAAAACATGCGACTAAAAAATATTTTTTTACTTCTGAATATTTTCTTCAAGAAATTCCAAAGATACGACTATTTAAGTATTAACAATTGCTATTTTCGGACGGCGTGCTTGGTGATAACCTAACATCGTTACGTAACGGAGACTGCATGTTTATGTATTAATAATTCCTTGCGTAAGACGCTTATGAAGCGCGACGCGTCGGCCTTTGACGATAAACAAGAAATACCTGTTGCGTTACTACTCGTTCGTAATATCAGTTTCGATACTTTCTGTCTATTATTCATCCTTTATCATTGAACTTTCGATTATCTGGAGAAACGTTCTGGGAAGGTCGAAAGAATAAAAAAAAAAATAATAATAATAATAATAATAATAATAATAATAATAATAATAATAATAAAAGAAAAGAAAAAAGGAAAACAGGGACAAATCTCTAGAACATTATATCGTTTCATCAGGATAGATTTTGTTGTTAGAATGTTTCGAGTCATCAAATAAGCAAATGAATTCAAGTGCAAGGGGTTAAAGACGAGAGCTAGGCGGCCGTGTTCGCTTAACGATATCCGTTGTCGTGTTACACGTCGTTAAACTAGTTCGGTGCGTCCAGTTTTTCCACTCTCTTGCTCGCCTCGTCCGCCCAACGTTCGTCCCTGAACGACGAAAGAGACAACGAAGACGAAGAGAACGAGAGGATGATGACGAAGGCGGTACGTTCGTCGTTCCTTTGGAGTATGAGAGAAAGAGAAAGAGAAAGAGAAAGAGAAAGAGACAGAGACAGAGAGAAAGAGAGAGAGAGAGAGAGAGAGAGAAAGAGAGAATGAGTGAATTGTAAGTGCGGCCCTGCATCGATGCCGATAACGACGCAACTTGTTGCCTCTACTGATTAACATTACCACGATCGAGTCACCAAATTCATTTTTTACTTTTCAATATCCTTCGAGAATCGTTCCAACAATGGAAATTTGTTTTATATCGAACACGAAATCTTAGCTTAGATACGAAAAGAGGTAAATATGTATATAGGTGGTCAAAGAAAAATGTCGACTTTCGAACGCGTTCACTCGACTCGAGGAAAAGTCAAGTATCGATATATCGTAAAACAGATATACTAAAATCAATGGGAATACGCGAAACTCTAGCGAAAGCTTAGTATCACGTGCTCTTACTTACTATCTCTCTCGATTAGTTCGTTCGACTTACCGAGATCCTCGACGAGACGTAGCATGACACCACCGATATGCAATTCTCCCTTGACTCGAAGACTCCTCTCCACCTGCAGATCCGTCACGTAGACTCGCAGTACCCAGCTGCCGTCTACTTCGTGACCGTCCGAATACATCTTTTCTTCGTTCCTTTTTCCAACTTCTTTATTATGCCGATCTATCTACTTCTTTTCTTCTTCTTCTTCTTCTTCTTCTTCCACCTCCTCCTCCTCCTCCTCCTCCTGCTCCTTCTTTCTTCTTCTCTCTTACTCTACTTCTTTACCTTACACTCTCAACTCCTTTACAATATCGTATCGTTGGACGCACGAAAATGTATCATGGTACCACTTTCCTTCCACGTGTTTCGATACGAGCTAACATTCGTAGCCGATCGACGATCGAATACTAATCCGAATCTTTTCACAATGATAACAACAATAATGACGACCACGACGACGACGACGACGACGACGACACCGCGACCACGACGACGACGACGACGACACGACGACGAATTCGCGCGAAGTTTCGTCGTCGGTGCGAAAACGATATTATAACGCTCTTCTCCGGATACGGTAACGCTACGTATATATGTGTGTACGTGTATTTCGAAGGATCGCTCCTCACTCCCTCTCTATCTCACTCTATCTCTTTCTCTCTTTACTTCGCGAGATCTCTCGTCGAGAGACTCCCCCCACCACCACCACTACTACTACTACTACTACTACTACTCCTCCTCTATCACACCAACGCGAGAGACACAGGATCACGCGACTTACGATCTACGACCGATACTCCACGAGCACTCGAGCTCGGCTACGCTCGGCTTCGCGACTGAGAATGCGACGTGCAGCTACGAACCAGCATAGTCGTCGTGTTCGGCGGCCCGAGTTCGGTATGCGCGCAGCGGACCACTTCCCCCACCACCATCCTTGTTGCTTCTTCCGTCCTTTCCTATCAGCCGCGCCTTCGTCAGTCCAACTTTTATCGTCAGGGACGGACCAACGCGTGGGTGGAGCGGGCGCCATGCAACTAACCTTACAAGAAATTCAAGAATTCTCTTTTTTTGCTCTCTTTCTCTCTTTGCCTTGTACGCTTTTTATATAATCGAAGTACGAGATTTAGTATTGATCGATGACTTGAAATTTTACGGAGATTATTATCGTTGGCGATTTTTAGAAGATAACCTTTTTTGATCGATACTCAAAGATATTCGTAAAGTTCGTATTAATTCTTATTCGTTGAATTCATTTATGTACTCGATAGTAATCTATTATTTATGGATGTATTAAAGTTTTTGACAGACGTTTTCTACATACGAAGAAAAATTTTATTGTATTTCTGTTTATTTAAAATAGATTGTTGCTTTCATATTTAGGTAGCGTAAGATGTTTTAAATCTTTAGATTTAAGTTATACAAGTCATTAATTGTCAGTTGCAGATTTTTTATCGTTAGTGATTTTTTATCATTAATGATTGTAAGGAATACTGATTTATACAAATATTTTATTAAGCAACTTTATACATGGTGTAACATTTTTATGTCGCTGGATCATCTCCCTTCGTAGTTCTAGTATAAATCAGTTGTGCATGATGTTGAACTACCTGTTTGATTAAACCTTTCTGTTGTAGTTCGATCAATGCTCTTCTAGCGAGAGATCCTCGAATTTTCAGCCTTTCACTGACGATTGAAGGTGTAATCAATTTGTATTGAGGAACTTCTTTCAACAATTTGTCATACGTTCCTCTGTCAAACAACACTTGGTTGTTTAACTTGTCCCTTACTTTACCTTTGGACCATTTCTGCAATAATAAAGACGCATACCAATTTATAATTCAACTATAATTAAAAAATATGTATGTACATGATATATTATAAATTTGTCAAAGGAAACGTATCTCATCAGGCTCATTAAATCAGATTTTTGCTTCCACGGTTAATCAAGCAAGAAAAACTATCATCATATGAGATAATATTTTTATATATAATACGACATGTAGAAAAAAAAACTAGAAATACAAGAAAAATTACAAACCTTCTTCTTAGCTTTCCCTCCAGATCCACCTTCCTTCTTTTTTTGGGTCTTTTGCGGTTGCTTGGAAGATCCCTTCGTATCCTTTTTAGGTGGCTAAAAATGAAACGATTAATGTAAGAATAATTTTAATTACTCTTTTTACAATAAACTGCACATGTTAATAAACTCCTCAGTAAACTAAACATGTTAATAAATAATGAAAAAGTCTAAGATTAAAAAATACTGAAAATATACAAATGAAATTCTTATTAAAAACATTTTTCTCTTTCTCTTCATTTAATTTTTTTCGAAATGTTAACGCGTATTCATGTAATATAACAAGTTATTTACTCGTTAGAGAATTTGGAAGCTTAACTAATGATTGATAACAATGTTTCACGCGTTTAGTTCACGCCATGCGGATATAATGCACGAAAGGTTATCTTCATATTTACATGTTCGTAAACTTATTATAATTAAACGTTCACTTTCTTTTTATTATAAATCCCTGATCGAAATATTACAGAATATGATTATTTACGAATATAATTATTTACAAATAACTTTTTACTTATTATATTTCTTAGATATTCTTATACTTAGGCTTACCATGATGGCTATCTATACGAAAAGAAGATGGAGACCTGACGATTGCCATACCATTCGGCTACAGTGGTGCCACAAGGCGCTACTACTATAATCAATATACCTTTTAATAAAATTAATTCATATGCATATAGTAATATTTAAAAATATATAACAATTTCATTTTTTTAAGGCTTAAAAATTTATGTTTTAATTTACAGTTATTAAATTTATTAAATTATTCTGAATACGCGATCAATTAGAGTAGTATTTTGAATTGAATAAAATAAACTTCTTCTCTTTCTATTTTCTTTTATATATAAAAAGTAACATTGAGCTTTACCGATTGTAACAATATTCATCATTAATTAATTTAAAAAATATGTTCAAATAATATGACGATTAAAATAAATATATAATGCATCATTATATATATATATATATATATATATATATATATATATATTGATATACATATACTCAGAAAAACATAATTGAACATATACAAATGGTATATAAGAATCGTCTCTAATTCGTCATTAAATGTTTTTAAATAGAGAATGCGAATAGCTGTGTATACAGAGAAAACAAATATTCATGTGTTTAAATTATCTCGACAGTTGGTAATCTTTCAGTCTACTGGTTTATCTTATCGTCTGAATTAGTATTGGAATTCAACTCTGTGAAATCAACATGACTTACGATATAATTCATATTGCATATTTATAATACAATGCAAGTATTGTCTAACTAATTGACTGCTTATTTTACATCATATCTTATTGATTACTGTGCTATTTAAAGCAACATTTGAAAACTTTCAATGTTTTACCGATCAATAACGTAGTGTTACATCAATACCGAGGCAAGATTCTTTTAGTCTAAAGCCATCTTACAGTGAATTATCGTACTAATATAATATTAGAGCCTATTTTGGTGATATCTAACGATTTCTTATACATTTGACGCGTGGAACTCAACGTAGTGATCACGTTCAAAGTTTACTTTATGGAGTAATTTATATCACATAGAAAAATTGTCAAGTGACCTAACTTTACAGTGATAAGCATAATCGACTATTTTAAATGGCAAGACTCCTTTGAGATGTCATCGTTTTTTCATTCTAATATATTATCTATTGTAAATAATGTGAGGAATGCGAAGTTTCATTTAAATCCGTTCAAAGATTTTCTTTTAATAAAGCACGTTTTTACTAATGTCGTTTCATTTCGAAATTTTCGTAAGTTATCATTGAAACGTTAAAAAAATTCTGATTACATTTTTTTTTTCGTGTATTATTCTGTCTGAAAACATTCGATGTTATCGCATGACTATTATGACTCGTGTCATTGGTATGACGTTACAAACCATATATATTTCTTTGCAGAATCCTGAGTAACACCGTCATTTGAATTTTCTGGGCTTGTCAAGTTCTTTCATAATAATTACAATGACTAGTAAAAAGGGACATACTCTTAGAATTGAATCTGAAATTGATAGAAATAGAGAAGAAGGTAATTGGAAAAAGGTTATAGAATTGGCGGAACATCTTAAAGCACAATATCCTAATAATGGTAAATATTTGTATTTATAAATTTAAATCTAAATAGCGTCGTACAAGAAGCATTTCTACAACAAATTATTAATTAGTCTTGTTATGATTTATTAATCGGAATATGATTCTTGTTTTTTCATTACAGAATGTTTAGCAAATTTTCTTTGCGGAGAAGGAAGATTAGAAAGCTTTTTAGAACAGACACCACCTATAGATTCTAATATTACTAAAGCTAAAAGTGGGTTGTTAGAAGCTAAAAGATATTTACTTCTTGCTGCAAATGAAAAGGATAAGCAAGTAAGCACTCAAATAGATTTTTTAATCCATGTGGATATGTAATCTATAAATTTTCTAATTAATATATAATATAAAATCTCTAAACTTATTCATTTTTTATATTTTTTTTCTTTAATTACCAAAGGAATTATTTTTAGGCATTAGTGGTATTAGATGCACATTTACTTCTCGGTAAACTTCATTATGCAATGGGGATGTATGAAGAAGCACTTTATCATTACCAACAAGCGGAATTACATACTCTAACAGAAAAACAATTACCTAGTAGAAGTCTAAAGATTATAGCAGAATCATATGCAATTAAAGGTTTGCAAAATGACTTTCATTTTTAAGTCAAGACTTGATATTTATTTCAAATCTGACGTATTCATGCATCTGTTAGAATACATATTTTTAATTTATTAGTTTGACTTCTCTGTGGAATAAACAGGTGTGCTTGTAGTATTTATAGAGGGAAAAAAGTAGCATGTTATTATGTAAATTGTTATTTGTAGTTTTGCAAGTATTCATTTTCCAGATTTCAAAGTAACAGTTTATCAGTATTTATTCTAGCTTCTACACATTGTTCATGGTAGGTCTCTGTCTGGAAAGGTTGCCTCCAAATTCTAAGTCCAAATTTAAAATAGCAGAATGGCAAGTGGAGATGATAAAATGTTTTGTTATTGCGGGAGACTTGACTCTTGTATACCTACAAGAACAAGATAAAATTGCAATGCAACAGCAAAATGGATCTGTTACTGTAAATAGTAATAATATAGGTACTAATATAATCACATAAAAATATAATGTATTAAAATATGACTGTACAATATATGACAAATTTATTGATATTGTAGGATTATATACTACACAAACATCCGTTTGTACTACAAAACAAATTGGTCCAATTTTAGAAACAGCACTGCAACGATCACCTTTGTTATATCTTCAGACTGGCGATGTACAAACTGCAATTTCTCGTTATAGGTATTGTTATTAACATTTCTTTAATGATTTAACTTTTTGGATTACTTAAGAAAATAAAATGCATTAACAGAGAAATTTTGTCTGCTGTGGAGACCACAGCAACGCAAAACTTGAGAGTCAAAATGACCAAACAGTTAGCTGAAGTATTGTTGCGTAAGATATGTAGTGCTGACTACAAGCTTCCAGGAGGATTAATTGACACAACTGGTTTGTATGAAAATCATATTATATTAAATAATTATGAAATCTTAGATCTAAATATTGCAATTATTTCATATTATTAGATTCACCATGGAAACCAAAGAGATATGTAGGACTTAATATGTTCCTTCCAAAAAATGAATATGAAGAATTAATATTGTTATTGCTCATTAGCGAAGCTATGGCAGTACGTGATGCTGTATTAAGTCAATCACCAGAATTTAAAGAAGCTAGAATACAAGCATTTGAGAATGCTACTAATATTTATGATTTACTTACAATTATTGTTGTTAGATGGAATCAAGTGGAACTTTTACACGAGGTTATTATTTATAATATATTGATATTTTCGAATAGAAATATTTTTTATTATTTTTCTCTCATAACAGTTTTATTATCTTATAACAGTCCTTTGAAAGAGCAATGAAATTTTCCCATGAAGAGGCACATACATGGACGCAATATGCTTTATGTTTAATAAGTTTAGGAAAATACATGCATGCTTATACGGTCTTGAAAGTTGTAGCTAGATTGTCATCACATAAAGTTGTGCCTTGTTTACTGGCTGCAAGATTGTGTTATGAACAATTTAATAGGGTAAGTTAATTTATTAATCTATACTTTAATGAATTATGTAAATAAAATATTACGCTTCTAGATAATGGAAGGTATTGAGTGGAGTCAGAAAGCATTGCAAAGGGAAACTGCAAGTCCTCAAGGAATGCAATCTAGGTGTCATTTATATATTGGTATTGGTCAAAGCATACTATCTGCAAACACTACTATCAAATTAGACAAAATAAAATATACTGATGCTGCTATGGATTGTTTTCAAAAGTATAGTACAGATTGCTTGTATATTATTAGTCCAAGTGAAATATTATTTAATACAATTATTAACTTTATAAAATTTCAGAGCACAACAATGTGATCCAAACGATCATTTAGCAGAGTATTATCTGGCACATGAATACGCAATGAATAGACAAATAAACGAAGCTATGATTCATGTTAAAATAGCATTAAATTTAAGGGCAGAACACATTCCGTCGTTGCATTTATTGGTATTGCTATTATCTGCCAATAAACAATATTCAGAAGCATTACATTTGATCAATAGTGTATTAGAGGAGTATCCTGATAATTTAAATTTTCTTTATATAAAAGCACATTTAGAATTAAGAAGTATTAGTGGTGAGGTAGCGTTATTTACGATAAAACAAATGTTTTCTCTTTGGAAAAGTTTATTTGAAGATCAAACAAATATGAACGAACAACACAGTGAAAAACGTAGTGAGATTAGAAGCGTATGTCAATTTTTTGCATCTGAAATGTCTGATAAAGACTCCAGTAAGTATTTCAAGTAAGGCTTTTTAATATTGTATGCGACATTTTTATTTTTTTATTCTTTTTTTTTTTTGTTGAAAGTTTTAAAATTTACATATATAATTTTTGCAAATATAGGTTCAATGCATGCACAATCATTAGCTGCTTCAAGAGTAGAGCAAGCTCTTTCAGAAGTAGCATCATCATTAAGCTCTTTTACACCAAAACCTGGTCCACAAAGAGCTTGGGTTTTGCAATTACAAGTTTGGTTGTTACTTGCAGAAGTATTTTTAGCAATGGATCAACCAAATGGTGCTATTTTATCTTTGCAAGAAGCCAGCAATATTTTTCCATTGAGTCATCACATTATGTATACGGTAAGATTTCAAAGACATTGAAAGGTGCGATCGATCGTTATATAATATTTATTCTGTCCTCTAGCGTGGTTTACTACATGAATACAAATTAGAATACACAGAAGCAAAACAATGTTATCAGAATGCCGTTACGATCAATCCGTCTCATGTAAAAAGTTTGCAGCACTTGGTAATAATATTGAAATAAAAATATTATATTTATTATTTTCAAATATTACGTTTCAAATAATTTTGATTAATACTTTATAGGGTTTAATATATCACTATTTAGGAAATCAAAGATTAGCAGAAAAAACATTGAGAGATGCAGCCAAAATAGATCCTAATTCTCACGAGACTTGGTAAATATATATATATATATATATTTTTTTTTTCACATAAGAAAATATTATTAACAGTGCAATAAGTAAATGTTAAATAATTTTTAAGGTATAATTTGGGTAAAGTACTAGAGTCTTTAGGTGAGGTAGAAGCAGCAAGCGATTGTATGGCAACGGCATTAGAAGTAGAAACAACAAATCCTATTTTGCCAATTTTGTCAATACCATTGACTTTTGAGTGATACGAAATATAACCAAACGATGGGATTTTTTAATGAAGTTATGAGCCATGCCAGTATTATCGGCGTACATTTGCCTTCGTGTCAATAGTACCTGCTTCTATAGATACAATGTATATGTGTATAAACAGATTTATTTACAAAAGGCGTTTAAATTATGCAAATAACATAAAATAATCGATGTAATTAATTCATGTAAAGTTTTTGTCTGTAAAAATTTTAAGGATGATCTATTTCAATTTATTATTAGATATTGTAGCAAGGTGATGCAGTTATTAAACTTAAAGAGATTATTTCGTTACTTGTTCAACTAATTATTTATAATATGATACCTTGAAAAACATTAACACATTTAAGAATTTATATGTATATATGTCTATAGCCATAAACGACATATAATAAGAGTTCCCTCTCCACGCAACCAAGCTTTCCTTCCTATCAATCTTATTTATTCATATACATATTTTGTTTATCATTTTTGTTTATTATCGTTATATATTATATGATAAATATCATATCGTTAGTACCTTTATTATTTATTTCAAAAATATATAGTACATACAGTAGACTTAAATATTCTTATACTACAATATATATTTTCATATTGTTATTGTACAAATACTTGAATTCCTTACTGTATATATATTTATTATTCTAGTACAATTATTATTTAAACAATATTGTATTTGTTTAAATATTACATAGCTATCAATGCATCTTAAAAATAAAATGATTGTAATCTGATACTTTTATTGAAGGAAATTTCACACTCGAAATAATTACAGGTTTATGATGTAATAATGAGAAATCGAAACACTGAATTACAGAATCAGTTTTCTTTTTTATTTCAACGAATAAACACAGCAGGCTTCTCGATCTATACTCGTACGTTTAATTAATTAATACTTTTTATTACTTTACATTTATTTAAGTAATATTGCATTTGTTTAAACATTATATATTTATTCGTGTAATTTGAATGTAAAATGATTTCGCGCCTTTCGTTCTGAAGTTTTCAACCAGATGTCGCATGTAAATTTAGTTTAGTACTTGTAGCATGTTTATCGTTTTATTCTTTTTTTTTTTTTTTTTATTATGAGGGATTAGGAGAAATTTTTTGTTGACAACAGTTAAATACAACTAAATTTTAAATTACAGCTCTAATTTATAAGCATTTATAAACAAGTTATGTCAATATGCTTGCTCTTCAATTTGGACAATGTGGAAATCAATTAGGACATGCATTATTTTCAAAACTCTCTACTGATATAGATGCTAAGAAAACTGGAGTGTCATATAATGTTAATTATAATTATATCGAAGAGGTATTTGATAAATGGTTTTCTGGCCTAACCAAAGACGGAAAAAGATTAGCGAGAGCAATTCTTGTGGATACGGAAGAAAAAGTTATAAATAAAATAACTGATAATAAATGTGGGAGCTGGACATATTGTACTAGTAATGCATTTTATCAAACTGCTGGGGGCTCTGGTAATAATTGGGCATATGGGTATATGGAAAAAGGGATTAGATTTTATGAATCAATATCAGATATTATTCAGTGTGAGATCGAGAAAGTAGACCATTTGGATGGTTTTCTTTTTCTTCTTAGTTCAGCAGGTGGAACAGGTTCCGGAATTGGAAGTCGTATCATAGAATTATTACGAGAAGAATATAAAAACAAATCATTTGTCAGTACAATCGTATTACCATTCCTATTTGGTGAAATGAGTACACAGAATTATAATACCTTGTTAACTTTGGTTAAATTTTTAGATAACGCAGATGCAGTTTTTTTATTTGAGAATGAAGATATTCATCATATGCTTAAAAATTTATTAAATGTAGATGTTAAATTAGAAGATATCAATGATGTAATATCTAAAAATTTAAGCATAGCTTTTCAACCTATAAGTAATATGCAAAATAATTTACATTCGTTAATGGCCAAACTAGTTGTAGAACCATGTTATAAACTTGCAACTATTAAATCTGTCCCATTTTTATCTATATTTCCCGAATATAATGCAACTAATACATGGCAGTCATATTTGTATCAATTGAA
The DNA here is from genome assembly GCF_014466175.1 of Vespula pensylvanica. Taxonomy (NCBI): domain Eukaryota; kingdom Metazoa; phylum Arthropoda; class Insecta; order Hymenoptera; family Vespidae; genus Vespula; species Vespula pensylvanica. Next base: position 11,350,284 of record NC_057686.1, read on the forward strand.
ACGAATGCTCAAGGTATATTCTATCACTTCTGATATAAAATGTAAGAAAACGAAAAAATTATCTCGTGCATCATGTTCTACGCCATCTTCATTGTATAGTCATTCGATATCAAATATTTTAATTACTCGTGGAAGTTGTACATATAAAGACATACAAACAGATGAATTGCAAGAGAAATGTTTATATGCGGACTGGATTACAACTGAAGCATTTACACATTTGCATCAACAACGACATATTTTAAATCATGACAAAGCATTAGCTTTACTTACAAATAATTCCAATATTTATCACCCAATCAATGAAGTACTAGATAAAGCTTGGAATTCTTATATACATTCAGCCTTTTTACATCATTATAAAAAATTTGGTTTAGAAGATGATGACTTTTTGAGAACGTTTGTAAAAATTGAAAATGTATTAAAAGATTACAAGGAATTAGATAGAAAATAGGTTAGTGATAAATGATAGAAACTTAAAAAAAAAAAAAACTAATTAAGAAAATCTGATATGAAAAGAAAAAGAATTTCTGTAGTGTCTTTTGTCATGAACAACTCTATATGATTGTACAGGAAAAAGTGAGTTTGTAACGTGTCGTGACATAGATTTTATATATAAATTTTAGATATAAATACAAAATACTATTTAATATAACATAAAAGTAAGACTTTACTATTTTTTGATTTATACATCTTATGTTTATGTTAACGAATATATATTCAGATTCAACGACCCATCCATTTGTTTTATTGTTTTTTAATTCGTAATTAAGCAGACTGTTAATTATCAAAAAAAAAATTTAAAGAAATAAAAGATAAATTTGTGATCGCGTTTAAAATTTAAAATTGGAGGGAAGTAATACGACCTATCGGCCACCAGATAGCGCGATAGTAGCGCTTAGATACCCTTGACGAAGTGAACTTGTTTTCAGTACAATTCGAGCTATCGTCGACGGAGCGTCGGTGTTTTGTGTATGGGAGAAGAAGAATAGAGAGTGGAATAGAGCCCAATCGACTGTGTTAGTGTGCGTATGTTAATATGTACATACTTGTACGTGCCTTTCGTGTGTTTTCTGTGATCTAGTTTCTCGAAAACGTGACACGACGTTCGGAGGAATCTCGCGTGATGTTCCGAAAGTGATTTCGAAAATTGACGATCCTCCATTCTTCCTCTCCTAAACCTAGTCCTTTTCCTTCTTCGTACCTTCAATCATCAAAGTCATCATCAAAGTTTCTCATCATTTAAGAATCTTTTTCAACTTGCTCAATTTATGTACACCGACGAACAATTCGGATCTTCAAATTCGTAAGTTCACCCTTCAATACAAATGTTCTCTTTCAGATTTCTGCAGTCTTGATTTGAATTTAAATATGTTTTCGCGCGTAGAAGCGCGCGAACATACGAATCTATTTACTATGCTTCGTGCATACGAACGATCCCTTGTAGTCGTTACATAGCTTTACATTTATTATTAACGATCGTCATCGTCGTTCATTTATTGTCATGACAACTGTAAAAAGGGAAACGATCGTCATCGCTTAGGATAGATAACGCTTAGGTATAACAAGATGATTTTAAATCTAGTACAACAACGTGAAAGTTAGTTAACTGTAATATAGTTCGATGACTAACTTCCAGCTTTTTCATAGATCATCCTCAGTCGTCAAAACGAAGACGATGATATATTTTATATATCGAGAGAAATCTCGAAGGACGTTCGATATCTCGATTATATTTACGATTCATTACTTTATTTGTATCTAAGATAATTTAATAATCAAATAAGAAAAACTTAAACAAATATAAAAGTTGCGTAAACGATTATGACCTATCAAATCGATCGTCTCTCGATCTTTTACTTTTACAAAAGATATCGTCTATTCTTAAGTTAGAAAAGAAGAAAAAGAAGAAGAGGAAGAAGTTCTTCTTTGTATCCTACATGTATCGAGGACGGGTCAGAGATCGGAACAACCATAAGAAAGTCTTAGCTTTTCTCCTTCTCCACACTAGACTATTTGTTTCCTTAACATTGCATTACTGGATATTCGTCATTAGTCTATCCACTCGATTGTAAAAACTGTTATCTTATCTAATTTTAATCATTTCTACGTATAATCATTTTATACAGGATGTTCAAAAAAAAAAAAAAAACATTTAATATTTATACATTCAATAAAACATATTATATCGAGTAAAACATATCTTAGCAAACATAGATCGGAAGATTAAATTAGTTTTTGACGCATTCGTAATTATTTATATTCTAAGTTATTTATCGAAGCGAAGAATACACTTTGCTTTTTGTATATCGTCATAAAAATAATTCTAAAGCGTTGAAATCAGGAAGATCAAAGAAGCCACGCAATTGGTCCGTTACGTCCAATCCACTTTTGATTGAAAAGAATCTGATTCGCGAAGACGTTGGTGAAGATTTTGAAACAGCGAATGAGAGAAAAGTCTTCGATTAGAAAATTTTTCTATGTAAAAACGACAAATTGCTGAGATTGTCGATGTAATTTTGGAAATTAATCGTTCATAATATATTCATAACGCAGTTTATAAATACTAAGGAAAATATCATACGCGATGATAGAAACCAGTAAGTCAATCATAATACTAATATAAAAATTTTTATATCTCAGAAACGGTTAACCTTTCAACTTATGTTTATTAAGACTTTTTTACTCGGTATATGTATTCTGTGTATTGTATAAATATTGAATGCTGTTTTTTTTAACATCCTGTATAGTATATATACATATATATGCATACACACGTATACATATAGATATTTTATCCATCTTTCTTATTACTTGTTATTAATTAAAATACGATCAAAATAACGATAACGGTATGAAATTAATAAGAGTTAAAAAAAAAAAAAAAAGAAAAGAAAGTCATTTATGAGTAATTAGATCAATGTATCATATAACATCTTTCGAGAAAAGGAAAAAATCGAAATCATTTGATCATAACATTCAAAATAAAATATATATATATATATAACAAATAAAAATATTTCCATATTTTCGATGATAATCGATAAGATAGGATAAAATAAAATGTTACTACGACATTGACTATTAAGAGTTTATTGCGCAAACTTCTCTTCGCTATCGTTTGTTTCCATTTGGAGCGCGTGAAACCACGTGTAAGAGGAGCAATCTCTATTAAATAATTGGAACCACTCTTTATCCTCCTCTTCTCATTTATCACACGCGCATCGCGCGCTTAACGTTCCGTGCACTTCCGTACTTGAGAGATTTCCAATCGGTGGAACAAGTGAAAACGTGGAGCCGTGTTTTATTATCTCTGACATTCTATTATATACGTTCTATATATATATATAGATGTAGATATATATATATATATATATATATATATCTATATATATCTATATACCTGTATGTAAGTATGTACATTATTTATGTACTTACGTGTCTCTTATATTCCTGCTATACATACATACATACATACATACATACATACATATCATAGACGTGTATATATATATATGTCTATATGTTCTTATGTGTCTCTTATATTTCTGTTATATATACATACATACATATATACACATATATATACATATATAGACATGTATATATATATATGTCTATATAAGTTTATTACTTATGCATATATCTCTTTATGCATGTATCTATACGTAACATATATACAGTGTATTTATTCGAAAACTTGAAAAAAGGCATTTTTGCAAGAAATGTTAAACGTGAAATAATTTGACGATTTCAAAATGCATATATAAATATCTTATCTATTCTTTATTTGTTAGATGCTTTTAAGATTATTTGAAGGTTAACTTCTTTTTTTTTTTTTTTTTTTTTTTTTTTTCCAAACGAAAACCGATATTTCTTTTTTTCGTAAACTTTTATTCTACCGGAAAGAAAAAAGAAGATATTTTTTCTATCGGATTTTCTTTTTATCAGATGTCAGTTTAAAAAGATATTTAATGAAATGAAAAATGTTTTCAATATTTCGTCTATGGAAAATGAAACGATACATACGAAACTTCTTTTTTATTGTTTCCTGTTTGTTTATTGGATAATAAGGATTCTCTTATTATTCTATGTATACTTGAAGTCTTCATAATAATAGAATAAAACATTATTATATATATATATATATATATATATATATATATATATATATCTGACGAATTACAGTAATATATAATTACATTACTGTGTGTGTGTGTGTTGGTGGACGTACGTAACGCTCTGTTTTATTACTATATACGTATATATATACATATGTGTACGTTAAATACATTACTACCTATTTATCTCTTTCCATCTATATATAATAGATATGTGTATATAAACGCATTAGTATTATATATGTTTTCTCTCTCTCTTTCTCTCTCTCTCTCTCTGTGTGTGTGTGTGTGTTATTTCTATTTATTTCACGCCATGTTACTTTTCGTGCGGGATAACATTAAAAAACAGCTTTCAAAGTTATTCCCAAAGTGAGAAATCTTCTCTCTTACTCTTTCTTTTTCTACCTAAGCACGAACGACGAGTGGAAGTTCCGTTCGAATTTTTGTAGAAGACCGGTCGGTTGTAACAGTTCGACGATCATCCATGCAATTTCTCGTTCGTTTTGTACTTTGTATGCATATATGTGTACGTTCATATATGCTCTTAAACTTTTCAGTCGTTAGACTCATTGGATTTTTTGTTTTGTTTTGTTTTCTTTTCTTTCACCATGTTAACACGTAAGAACCGAACTGATACAAGCTATTAGATTGAATATATCGATTTGTACAAATCGATATATTCATATAATATCTTTCCGAACTTTTTGTAGATCAAGGACACAGAATAATTTACTATTATATATATATATATATATATATTTTTTTTTTTTTATTAGAAAGTATATATTTGATGGGAGAAAAGTTCTCAACTAATTTTTCAAATCAATCGCTTCTTTTCAAGACTCTTTAGGATTGTAGTTAATTAGGCTTGTAGTTTTATTAGCTAGTGAAAAAGAAATGGAAAAAAAAAAATTGCTTAAAAATTTCTATAAAGAATAATTGTTTTTTAAATGCAACTAAGAATTTTTGGCACATCCTGTATTTATAGTTTTTCAAATTTTATTGAAGAATTCCTTAGAATGATTTAAATAAATCCTTTACAATTGAGAGAAAGAGAGAAGAGTCTAGTTTATCAGTAAACTTTATAGCATTCAACGTGTTAATGATAAATTTTTTCTGATGATAAGTTATCTTCGCTATGAAAAATAATGTCAAAGAAAGAGTATTATGTAATCGATTCTTATATAAGCCAGGAAATAGATTACTACGTAAATTTAATTTTCTATTATTGTGTAATTTCAAAGTCACAAAATTATGTATGTGTCTGTATTTTTTAGTTTTTCGTAAGGAAATCAATTGTTAATTCGTTGTATCGTAGAAGATTTGTTTTTATCAAATATTAATTAAGCATAGTAGAATGCTTATATGTGTATAATATTTATATGTATTATTATACGTAATAATTACTATAAATTATAATTATAGTATTATATATACACATATATTATATTATACATTATGCTTTACATTTATTTTATTTTATATTATTATACATATATTATATTATACGTTATATATTATATATATATATACATTATTATATTATTATAGTTTTATCTACATTCTTAATGAAAACGTTTCCAACGCTAAATTTTCGAAAGAAAGGATCTCGTTAAAACCATATGACGTTTATAGGTCGCCATTTATTATTATACTATTAAATAATATTATATATACAATATTATACATATTATATGTATGAATCATTATCATTTTTGATTAAATAAATTATAAAATGATGTATGTGTATGTGTGCACGCGCGGATACGTGCGTGCGTGTACATACATATATACATATATACAGTATCCCAATGAAAAGTGTCATCATGATTATTATGAAATCTAATGACATTACTATGAAATCTAGTGACAATAGACTCAAAAATACTAAATGATAACAAGGGTCTAATAGTATATCATTTGATAAAAGATCTTTTAATTATCTTTACAATATTGCTATTCTTTTTAAATTTTGAGTGAATAGTTTCCGAGTAAATAAAAATAAATATAATAAAAAAATAAAAAGAAAAAGGATAATAAAAAAAAAGTTTCTGTTGAAAACAACTTTTATTTTATAAAATGTAAAAATGTGTATCGCCGATTTCCAAGTAGTAATAAAGTTTTTGTTTAGTATTGCATCGAATATCCTGTAGTACATCCGGTTTATTTCAGTAAATGTGTGAGTTTGGTATTTCAGGTAATAAAATTAGTAGTTTTTAAACAAATATTTTTCCGAGCATTTACATCCTCGGATTTTGTTCTATACGAATATTTAAAATCCAGAATATATATCACCCAATCGGTTTCAATGGGACAACTTCAGCAATGCATAATTGAAGAATGCCATCAAATTACACCGGATGTACAATGTTCGACGTAACACACAGTGAATACATTATTGAATACATGGAGATCTTTCATAGATCTCTTCTATAGACATTTTGAACATTGAATAAAATAAAAATTGTTTTCAAGAATATAGAAACTTTGAAACTTTGAAAATTTTTCTTAGAAACTTTACTGATTCAAAATATAAAAAAAAAAAAAAAAATAGTACCATTATAAAGAGAATTTAAAGACCTTATTTATGATCTCTGTTGTTATTTAAGATTTTTTAAAAGTTTATCGCTCCGTTTAGACGAATTTATAATAAGTACTTATTTCCTTCGAAAACAGAATTAAATTTTTAATGTTTTTAAGGGTTTGTCACCCCGAATTTATGACAAGGATTTGTTTCTTTCGAAAACAAAATCAGATTTTATAATAATCGTGGTGAACATCTTTCCTTGTGAGAATAAAAAATGTATATACATAAATAATAGTATAAGTTATAAAATAAATTTCACATAATACAATTCTTTTTTATAGACAACAAAAGAATTGAATTTCAATGGATTAATTTCTTATCATTTTGAAGAAACTAAGTCTTATGTAAATACAATGCTTATATACGTTCCTTTACACACGTATATGTATCGAATTATATGCTTTAAAAAATGTTCGATAAATCAAATCTTTAATCTTTGTTTATCGAACAATGAAAAAACAAACCGATGAAGATAATGCATATCAGTAAAAACATATCGGTGAATCGATTAGAATCAGAAAATTACAGTTTTCATCCGTTACTCTTCTTTAGTTCTTTATTGTGGAAAAAAAAATAAGATATAGGATACATACAACGCTCGATTTCTCTTCGAGTTGATTTTTAGTAGTGTTTTTATGCGTCACGTGCACATTCCTCGAATGTCGAATGGAATTCGAGATGCGCGAAGGAATGCTTGCTCGTTTTGTGCAAGTTAATCGATGTTGAAAAACAGAAATTCGAATGTTAGGCGCACCCACATTCGACAATCATTTCTCTAAGAAAATCGTTGAAGGTCGTCTTGCTCTTTCTTAAACGTTTAACAAAGAACTTGCTCTCTCTTTTGCTCTCTCTTTCTCTCTTTCTCTCTCTTTCTCTCTGTCTTTTGTCCTTCTTCTCTTGAAGATCGTAACATTCTCACGAATGATCTCAAGATGTTTCGTAACACGATTGTTATTTCAAAAATGATCGTCTTTAAAACGTTTTAAATATTTTTATTTTACCCTTTATAATTCTATGTAATTTTTAAGCAAGATATATATATATATTTTTTTTATTTTGGAATTATGTTACATTTGTATTTATTTGTGTTACATCTTATTTCATTTTTTTGACATAGAATTAATTTGTAACATAGTTTATATTTGAAAATTGATATATATTAGTATAATTTTCACATTATATAATTTTTTTTTTTCTTTTTATACAAAAAGAATTAATTAAAGAATCAGAAACAAATAATCGATGATTAGAGATTCTGTAATAAACGAATTTTGAAATAAATATGTTTACATTCGCATATAGAAAAAATTCGAGTAGTTAATTTGATCGATGAAATATCATTGATAGATGGCAGAGTGTTTAATAAATCAAAACAAAAAAAAAAATATAGCCAAATTAGATCTATTCTCATGTAAAATTATTTTCTTCGATGATTTTCTCTACAATTAAAGGGATTTAGAGGATAATTTTTTTTATTATACATTACTTATTATTTATCACGAATTATTTTACGCACGAGTTGAGATAAATGTAAAGAGAAAGAAAAAGAGAAAAAAAAAAGTAATACATACGTATCTTTGGAATTAAAACGAAGAAGAACCAAAGTCGAGCGAGTCGAAAGTTTCTTCGCGTGTATCTCGTTCGTAGGCTTTGATAAATTAAGCTACGAAGGGGAGATTGTCGCAGTGCGAAAGTAGTACGGACACAGAGAAAGGCAGCAGCATCACTATGGGATGAACGTTGCTTACACAGTATCCATCAATATTATGTAGCGAGAGAAAGAGAGAAACAGAAAGAGAATATACTTATACGTAGCTCTTCTCTCGAAGAAATTTTTAAAAAGCGCGGTTAATAAATGAGCGGGAAAATTTAAAAGTATTCGAACGCATACGACTTATTATACGTGTCTTTCGTATTATACGAGAAGAGAGTTTGCATTTTAGCTTCGTCATTCTAAAGAGATTCTCTGGAGAAATCATACAGATATATACAGTTTCGATCTCGTGAAATCGTCCTTTCTTGGATTTAATGTTGTATTATTTAATGAAATAATTTTAAGATCGAGTAGCTTCAGAGATACAATTTTGATCTCGTGAAATCGTCCTTTCTTGGATTTAATGTTATACTATTTAATGAAATAATGTTAACATCGATTAGCTTAAAAGATCTGACGTTTTCATGTTTCTGTTCTTTTTCTTTTTTCTAACTAATTTTTCTCATTTTTCGATTTTCCTTGTTGTCTTAAAAATATTTATAAAATTCTATTATTTATAAATATTTCTTGTATGAGAACACAATATTGCATATATAGCAAATACATACTTTCTTCTTCGTTACCAACACCTAACGTTACGTCAGGTTGCATGTTTGTAACGTTTTGATTTCTCTCTGTTCTTTTGTTTTTTTTATATTTTGTATACTTATTTGTGGTTTAACTACGATGCAAAGACGAACGAAGTTGTGTTCCGTCATCAATCATGCTTGCGGCTTTTTCAAGAGTAGTTACATATAGTATGTAAGACACGAATATAAGTTTATCACATGCATTTAGTTATTTGCAACTTATTTATCTTTTTCTTTTTCTTTTTCTTTTTCTTGACGTCAACATTTTAACGTTTAGTTCGAAAAGTTGTATGTAACTTAACGTAAGATCTTACTTTTTTATCTTTATTTTGTTTTTTAATTTTTTGTATTACAATTATTTGTATAGTTTGTTTTTAGTCTTCCCTATCTCCTTTTGTTATATCATATATAGTTATATACATACTTACAAATATACTATATAAGTATTACAATAAGTACTATAAATATACTAATATAAATACATACATGTGTATACGTACTTACAAATATACTTCCGTCTTTCTAATGGTTTTTAATTTTCTTTAAAGTAATTGATTTAATTGGTTTAGAAATAATAATTTGAATTTAATTTTCTTCCTTTATTTAATTTAGAGAGAACTACCTGAAAGAATTTTTAAATTAGCAATAATAAATAAAACTATTTCTTATTAATTCGTTTTATTAAATAAAGAAAACTTCAAAGATAATATTCAATAGTTTTATGAATTAATAAACATTATCGTTAAAACAATTACCTTATAGTACAATTTTTATATTAACTTTTTAATAATTGTTTTATTTCGAAATCAAATCAATTGAGTCAAGATAAATATAAATTCGAAGATGGTAACATATTTTTTTAGTTTTATTTCATCAAGGGCAGAGTGATGTCAACGATGATAATTCGCTTTCGTTGGAGTTTAAAGCGTCATTATTATAAAATTTAAAAGAAGAAGCGAATCTTGTTTGGACATGGCTAAGATAAACCGTTAATCCTCTTGACTACTATACTGACTTTTATCTTTTTTCTTTATGCGTGTATGCGTGCGTGTGCGTGTGTATATGCGTGTTATCGATTAAACAATTAATGCAAGTATTATAAATAACGATAAAGAAAATTGAGCACAAATAAATTTTACGTTGTTTATCAGAATTAATGACCTTGATAAACCAATATACATATAGTATCATTTGATCAAGGAAGAAGAGGAACAAAGAAGAAATGACGTCTTTTTTGTTATCTGTCTTTCGATTCATTTCTATTCAGTTCATTTTGTTATGGAAGCTATGAAAAGACGCAACTCTGACTTTTGAATAATTTTCTTTTTTTCTTTAAATTAATTGATTTCATTGATTTAAAAATAATAATTTGGATTTAATATTTTTCTTTTATTTAATTTAGAGAAAACTAATTGAAAGACGAAACACTGACTAGGATTTTGTTTAATTAATTTCATTGGTTTAGAAATAATAATTCTGTCAATATAATAAATTAATTAATAGTTGTATTCATTATTTATAATACCTGTATTAATTACTTATTATTACTCCATAATATATATATTTTAAACTTGTTGTGATTAATACCGTTAAATAATATAAAATAAAATAAAATAAAATAATACAGAAATATAAAAGAAAAATAGATAGTTTTTTATATGTTAATCATAAGAAAGAAAAAGAGAAAGAGAGATCGTTTAGGACGTTCAGATTTTTTTCTTTAACTATACTCGTCGGCTTCAAACTTTCACTCTCCGTCGATGTATTTCGAATAAAACAACCCCCGCAGCCATAAAAGAGAAAAACTTTCTGTGTCTTGAAAGTAGAAACGATTATAATCGTTAACATTAATTTAACTTATGAAAGATAATCGATTAATCGTTGAATCGAAATTCAACAGATTAATATATTATATATATATATATATATATATATATATATAAATTCTTATTTGTTTTTTAATTCTTCACATTATAATTATCTTCTTAATTTATTCTTAATCATATCTGAATTAATTTTTTCTGCTTTTGATAAATCTCATGCATATCTGTTCCTATGTATGGATATATATTTTGAAATTAATCAAACCATTTCTTGTATATTTGTTTTAGTCCAACATTTTTATGAAAAAATAATATTGTCGTTCCAATATTGATCTTATAGCACAATTTTTACATTAATTTTATAATTATTTCATTTTCAAATCAGATCATTGAGACTAGATAGATACAAATTTGCAGTAATATATTTTTTAATTTTATTTCGTAAAAATCAGAATGTATATTGAGATACTGTATATAGAGACAACACACACATATGTATATCATAAAATATATACACATAATATGTATAATATAAACATATTATATATGGATATTTATACACATTGAACTTATGATAGTATAGATTTTAGAAGAAACTATGTAATATGGGGATTGTAGAAAGTCAAAAGTTATTTTACTTCCTCGATGTCGAAAGAGAAGGAAGAGTCTGTGTGTATTCATGTAAACTCGATCTTGACTCTTGAAGTAAGTTCACAGTTGCAATTTCACTGCATGGTCCATGATGCTGCGCTTCAACGATCACGTGATACAGGTCAAGCAATGTTTTCCCTGTTAAATGGTTTGTTTTATTTCTTAATTAAAAAAAAAAAAAAAGAAAAGTAGGAAATGAAAAGGAAGAAGTTTGTTGGTCAGGAGATATGTGTATTGTATTTCCTATTAGAGAACGAAGTCTTATTGATAAAAACTATAACGACATGTAATTATTAAATGAATCGTTAAAAAGTTAAAGAGAAGAAAAAAAAGAAATGAATAATGAACTAGAATTCTTATTATTATTCGATAATGAACTAATTATAAAAATGAAAAAAAAAAAGAAGAAGAAAAATAAATATTTATTAAAATTTATATAGAGAACTCTTTATATAAAGAATCTTTTTAAAAATAATTATGTAGAATCTCTCTGTATAGAATATATAAAATTTTATGTAAAAGCAAATTTTTCTATATAGAATATATATATACAATTTTTATATAATATATATATATATATAGAAGCTTTCTGTATAGAACATATAATGTCTTTTTATATACATTATATGTAGAATCTTTTTATATATCCTTAATACATAGAATTCTTTTATATAGTATCTCTTATACAGAATATATAGAATTTTATATAAAAGAAAATCCCTTTTTACACAGAATTCATTATTCATTAGAATGAAATTTTCTCAATACAGAAAATAATTGAATAATTAATGAATATAATTATAAGAGAAAAAAGGAGAAAGAAATATGTGAGAATTTCGAAATACAGACACGTAGGCTGGCCAAAGTGAATCTCTTTTTTGTTAGGTCGAATAACGGTTAGGTACGTATTCTCTGAAGAACTGTTTCAAAGGAACGCGACGTTTCGATAAAGAGTATGAAGAGGATGAATTTTTCTTTCGATGTCGTCCTAGACATTTATCCTTTTTTATATTTCCTTTCTTTCTTTTTTCTTTTTGACGTTTGAAAATACTAATCATCGATACGTCAATAATCATATAATTGTAAGATCAAAACTTAAACATTCATCCGAACGAAAGGGTAAACTCATCGAGTTTATGTGAGTTCGATGTTCAATACACACGTATATACCACCTTTTCTGTACTTCCGTTTGACACAGTTCGTCGTTCGCTCTCTCGTGTCATTCTCAATGTCCATGCGAGATAATTCCTTCGATTATACGTACGTATATGTATAATTTGTTATACATATATCATATATTTTTTATTTTATTTTATTCTGTTAGAATGATTCAATAAATAACATCGAAATTTTTAATAAAAAGTATTAGTGTTGTTACTTATTACATATTGACCAAATTAATATTTATGTACATATATATATTTTTTTTTTTTTTTTTTCTTATATTTATTGTGAAATGTAATGTACTTATGTTAAATATACTAAAAGATAATCTAGTCTTTCTGTTAGATTTATGTGTCTACACATATAGATTGGATCTATAAGATCGTGGATTTATTTATAGTATTAAGTCTATAGAAAATTGAGTCTCTCTTTCTCTTTTTATAATTTTATCATTTCTTATCGATCGACGTTGTGTTTAACTTTCACGTAAGAATATAATTCGCTTTCGTTTGTGAATAATTATGATATTTAGATATTTTTTGAAGAATTTTTTATAGAAAATACGAAGTATAAGGTATATCGAAAGAGATAGGCGCGGTAAATATTCCATAAACGAAGGATGTGCACCATCCGATGCGAATCCAACTTTCGCCGAAACGGATTCCTCCCACTGACCCACTACATCGGATGTTATTCACGATAACAGCTGCTAGCAAATTGTTATCTTACGTTTCTACAGTTACTATGTATAAGAAACGAATTATTTGAAAATAAAATTAAATTCGAATCGATTAAGGAAATCGAATTTGAACATTTTTCTACTTATTTTTGTTTTTATTATTAACACTTGCAGATCAAACATTTTATTGCTAACCATACCTAGTAGACATATTTTTTTTTGTATCAAATATTTTTAAATTATTTGTAATTTGTTAATAGTTAAGAAACATCGTCGTGTTAAATATTTATTTTCAAGAAATATTTTAATATTGTGTATATGTATTTTCAATATAAATTTGTACGTCATTAAAATATTTCTAAAGTATAATATTTAGTAAAGCATTCAAGTAAGTGAAGTGAAACATTATGAAACTTACAAATATAACGTGTTTGATTTTTTTTTTTTGCCATTCGTAATATATATGTGCGATCTCTACATGAAGTTTTATAAGCAATATTTGAAGGTCTGTTGCGCCTTTCTAAATCTATTGATTTTTCTGTTTCTGCAGGAGTAAGCCAATTTTTTGTCACTTCGAAAAGAAAATTTTTATATTGTATTTTACTTTGAAGATTCAGTATTCTATATGAATTTAAAAAATGATATTTAATCAAATAAACCGTCTAATTGTTACTAATTGTTAGTGCATTATATTTCATTATTCGTCCGTAATTTGTTAATAGAATGTAAAAGTACATAATGCTAACAGATATATTATCTTATATAATATTAATTGCAAAAATGTAAATATGCAAATATATATTTACATTTGCACGTATTGATTATATTGATAAGAAAGATAAAGAAAAATGATACTTGGTATAAAAATGTATTACGTAGTTTGTTCTAAGAATATTAAATATTCTGAAAATATATTCTTCATTTTACACGTGTGCATCGTGCATATTTCTTTCAGAATATATCAGTTTTTTTTTTATTACTGTAATTACTATCGCTTATATTTTATACAGAGTGTTGTAGAATAAGTAGGTAATATTTTAGAAATAATTTTAGAATATCTAAACTATTAATATAGTTCATATAAATATTTCTAATTCTACTTAGATTTTAAAAATCAATTACTCGTTTTTGAAAATTTTTATATACAACGCATCCTAAAACTTACAATTGACTTTTGAGAGAATGAAAAAGGACAAAATTTTGAGATGATAATTCCTCTGTCATTTTTCTCCCCGGTTATACTTCACTGATTGTGAGTTATTTAATAATAAAGTCGACCAATCCCGTACACTCTGCTATGCAGTATTATTTGATCAAATTAATCGAATGATTGAATGACGAGAGAAGCATACTATTCATTGTTACTTTCGTGTAACATACCAATCTATATTGCAAGCTTCCCACAGCTCGTTGTCGAGCTAGGATATTTTTCTACTTTTTTCGAGTCTCTGATATTTTGAGACCCTTCTCAGGTACTTTTAAATGTTAGATGATTTTTAGTTTATGTGTGAATATCTAATAAATGATTATCAATGAATATTACGATTATCAACGCAAACTTGGTCGATCTAATTGTTAAATAACTCAGTAAATAATGATCGATGAGAAACTCATCGTAGTTTTTTTCATCTTTTCTTTCATCTCTCAATTATCTATTTTTGAACACACTGTATAGATTAATTTTTGTCGAGTTAGTAAAACTACAAGACTAGAAACTTTCGGGCCAGGTTGTATTTTCATATATATTTATTTATTTGTATATTATATATCTTTTTTTCTTTACTTTATTTTTTACTTATTTATCTTTCTTTACTTTATATCTTATTTAATTTACTTTATATTTACTCGTGTATTTTTTTCATATTATATATAACATTATCTTTCCTTTATTTTTTGTTTTTCATGAATTTTTTGTTTGTTTGCATATTATGACGTTTCTTACATATTGTAACTTATTTGATTTGTATAAACATTCGAAACTTCATTATTAACTTATATAAAAACTCCTTTCTACATTTTGATCAAACAAGATTGATAAATCAATTGTAATACACTTTTTATTTCTAATTAGAAAAAAAAAATACATTTGAATTACATGCTTCACTGTACGTATAAACGTGTATGTATAAATTACGCCCGCGTAAGTATAAAAAACAAATCTTTCAAATCGAAGACGTGCGCACGCACATTCTCATGTAACAGATTCATTAAAAGAGCACGTTTGATATGACTAATTCATTTCGAACGGCACGCATCATGCGATTGGTCTCTTTATCCTCGTCTCCTCTTTAACAATCTTTTTCCGTTATTTCAGAGCGATCGTTTAGAATCATGATTCACTAAAACGCTGGCGCGTTTAACGACTCTATAAAAGATAATTCGAGAAATCGTTCGTGCGATCTCCCGTACTTTTTATCCATATTAGAAAACGTTTGTATTTCGCAAAAAATCATATTCTACGATTGATTCTACGAACTTTCTTAATAATAATCGCGTGAACGATATATTTTATAATTAAAGGAAAATAAATATTAAAACAAAGAAAAAATTTACTTCTTTCTTTTCTTTTTAGTTTTCTCTTAAACAAGATGTTGAATTGCAGACTAAATATTTTCTTACTTTGAATGTTTCTCCCATTATTATTACATTTAAATAATTAGTTAACGATATTTAATTACATTGAAATATATTATAAATTTTTAGTTGCAAGTCAGATATTTTCTTACTTATAATGTTTCGTACATTATCTCTATACTTCGATAATTATATAATTATATTTATAACTATATATATGTAGATTGTTTAAATAGTAAAGAATATCGAGTTTGCTCGAAAATAAAAATTCTTCTTTCATTCATTGTCATTCTCTTGAAATACGTAGGAAACGTCCTTCGGAAGATCGACTGTTGCAATGTTGTCGCTCGATCGGATTAAAAAAATAAGAGATAAAAAAATATATCTATATATATATAAAAATTGAAATTGAATTGAAATTTCTCGCGCGTCCGAAGGACGTCCTACAACGACAGCGAAGACAACTTTGTCCGAGCGTTCATCACTGACCCACATACAGGTAACAGTAACGGTGGGTTCTATATAAAAATGCTTTTACTGTGTCAATGACATTTTTCGAACGTGCCAGCCAACATTTACACATACATATATATATATATATATATATATATATATATCCAAGTATATACACGTATTGTCTTATAAAAACGAGAAAGAAATTATGAAAGTTCGTATAGAAAGGATATATAAATAACAAAGAAAAAAATAAATAAATAAGAATCTTCCTTTTGGATATAAATATTGTGATTTTTGATTTTTTTTCTTTAATATATGAACCTTTTTGTTTGTACTTATTATTTTATAGGTAACGATACCAAAGAGTAGAAGATAGAGCATGCTAATTAAAAGATGGACCTCATCGAGCTGTATCATCCTATTTTGTCTCATTGGCACGATATCAAATACCTTCGGTACGTGAAAACTATTTCAACTATTGTTTTATTATCTATCTTTAGTTAGAGAATAATATTATTATTATCAACGTACTTGACATTGTTTAGATATTTCTTTAAAAAGTAGTAAGTATGAAACGTTTCATTGTCATGAGTTTTCCTTGTCATTCTTTTCTCTCGTAATAGATGCTTCAAAGAAATTTATACCGTTTAATTTCTGAGAAAATGAAAGAATTATTTCTTTGTTGTTATTTATTTGAGAATCGGTAATTAGGAAAGAATCTTAGTAATTATTTTATCTTTTATGTTTTATATTAATTTATTCTAAAGAAGATAAGGAAACTTAATCAAATTATGTTAGAAAAAATAATGAGTTAAAAAAAGATATTATTGATTATTTAGTAATTATAATATGTCTTATGTTATAGATATATTTTGTGTAAACGAAAAAAGGAAAGACGAAAGACGAAAGAAATTAATAATTATGTTAAAAGAACGAAAGCGTTAAGGTCCACGAATGAATATTATTAATTATTCAATAATTCTTTATGTCTTTTTTATATATAAATTTTGTGTGAACGAAAGAAGAAATCAAAAACAAACGAAATAAATCGTCAATTAATAATTACGTTAATTCGAATTTTAACAAGTTTGCTATAAAGGTTCATATGATATTGTTTCATTAACTGTACAAAGGCCGATCGACTAGTCACCGGTAGGATTACGCTGATCTAAGCTAATGTACTAATTAGGTAACTAGTTAATTCTTTTGTATATAGGAAACCCGATCCGGGAAAGGCAGAAACGAGAAGCGGAAATTGCCGCGACAAATTGGACGAAACTAGCGGACGAATGGCTAAAAGAGAGAGCAAGAGCCTCGGAAAATTTTGATGTTGCACTTTTACCCTTTAATAATAGATTTCGAAAACTACCACCAACCGCAGATAATATCGTTGTTAACGAAACTAATCCCGATCGATTAGCACGGGTAAGAAATTATTCTTTTTGCTTTTTTTTTTTTTTTTTCTTTCTTTCTTTTTCCTTTTTCTTTTCAATTTATTTTCCTCCTGAGTAATCTGAGATATGTTGTCATAAAATTATTAACATATTATCGTGCACAATTACACGTACATACCTTGCATTTTATTTGTATCAATCACGAGAATAAACGTAACTCAATAACAAATAATAATAATTACTATTTTCTGAACCTTTTAAATGTGAATATTTGTTTAGAATGAATTTTTTTATATTTCAATTTATCTAATATAATGTTTTATTAAGAATGTCATATGTTGAAATAATTTTGATATACGAATATTCATAATTAATATATATTTTGGAAATGTTATTTTTAAATAATTCCTTAAATTGAATATTCAACGAGACAATGTGTGTAAGTTTTAATTGTAAACGAATCATAAGTAATTTAAATTTTATGCCAAAAGAAAATAATTAGCTATTAATCATGATATATGAGCAATAATAAAATATCTAATATCCAATGTCTTAATACTGCAAGTACCGTATTTAAAATTAAATTGTCGAAAATGATTAGTTTCATATAAATAAAGTTATAAAACAATATAAATATAATTCTTTACTTTGCTTGAAAATATTTTAGTTTTAATTTTGAAATACTTGAAATATTTTAAAAAACAGAGAAGACTCATCCCAGATCCGTTAGCCTGATTTTCTTTTACTCTCTCTCGAATTAATTATCGATTTTTATTTAACTCTCTCGTATATCGTAAGTGATAGGCACACGTTAAAGTTTTTAAAAAAACAAAAATTTATCGGCCCAACATTAACTTTGTTTTATGCAACACTGTAGTGTCACCAACTCTCACTTTCAGTGCCAAAATACTTTCACCGTGGCAACAGATAGAATTGCGAGTACGTAACTAGCTTCTTGTATATGTGTACATGCATATATATATATATATATAAATATGTACACATATATATTTATGTATACACTTATGTATTTACATATATACAAGTGTTTTGGCGGCAATGACATTGCTGTCGTGAAAGTTTCACGATAATCGAAGATCACATGATCTTAAGGAATGAAATAAAAATTCTTTATTTAACAAAAAGTATTTGTAAAAATTAAATCCAATGCTTAAGAAAAACTTTCTTTTGCTTTTAGTTTAATTATTCACGAATGCTATGGGACATGGAAAGCGTACAACCGAGCGGACACCTGTCATTATTCGTGGATAAGGCATTGAAGTTACTCGATTTAAGGCAAGTGATGACGGAAGTTGAAACTTCGGTGATGTCAAAGGTTTCATGTACGGCATGTAAAGTCGGTGCTGGTTTGCTTCAGAATTATATAAAAAATGGCAAGAGTGATAAAGAGATCATGGGGAGTATATATCAATTCTGTGTCTCCCTTAATATACAAAGTCCACGGGTTTGTGAAGGTGTCACTTTGGTATTTGGAGTAAGTAATTCTTCTCGTAAAAAAAATTATTTATTAATTATAAATATTAATTATAATTAACAATATATAAAACAACAGATAATATTTACATTTGATCATATATATTTATGGATTTTATATTAATATAAATAATAAAAAATATGTTGTATTTTTCTTTTCTTTTTTTTTTTTTTTTTTAGGCCGAAGTAATTTATGTTTTAAAACAAGTTGACATGGGTCCATCTCAAATTTGTAGTTTCGTTATCGGTGATGCTTGCGAGGATGCTTATAATCCTCTGCACGAATGGGAAGTAGCTTTTCCACCTGTAAAGAAACCACCAGTAAAACCACCTGTACCACCGCAAGAAAATGCACCAACATTCAAAGTTTTACATCTTTCCGATACTCACTTTGATCCTTATTATCAAGAAGGTGCAAACGCTGATTGTAATGAACCATTATGCTGCAGACTTACGAATGGAGCTCCTTTAATACCATCAGCTGCAGCAGGCAGGTGGGGTGATTACAGAAAGTGTGACACTCCAAAAAGAACTGTCGATCATATGTTGAAACATATCGCTGAAACACATCCCGTAAGTTAATTATTTAAGTTTTAATAAACTTTATTTTATTGATATAAATATATATGATTGTGTTGTTATAAGAAATGTTTATTATAGGATATCGATTATATATTATGGACCGGTGATTTACCACCTCACGATGTATGGAATCAGACAAGAGAAGAGAATCTTAAGGTTCTACATGATACCGTTATGCAAATGATTCAAATGTTCCCAGGTGTACCTATATTTCCAGCATTAGGAAACCATGAAAGTGCACCGGTTAATAGGTACGTTTCGTGCGTAAAGAATTCTTTTTTTCTTTTCTTTTTATGTAATATAACCTTGAGTATTTGTTGTTTCTTTTTTTTTCTCTTTTTAGCTTTCCACCACCCTTCGCACCCGAAGAAAATAGTATATCGTGGCTCTACGATGCACTGGATAAACATTGGAGACGTTGGTTACCTGCTGGTGTCTCACATACGGTTCGAAGAGGGGCCTTTTATTCGGTCTTGGTGCGGCCAGGATTTCGAATTCTCTCTGTGAATATGAATTATTGTAATAATAAAAATTGGTGGCTTTTAATTAACAGTACCGATCCAGTTAGTGAATTGCAATGGCTCGTCTATGAACTACAAGGTGCTGAAATGAACGGTGAAAAGGTACATATAATTGGTCATATACCTCCTGGTCACTCGGATTGTTTGAAAGTATGGTCCAGGAATTATTATCACATAATCAATCGGTTGGTATAACGTGTAACGTTTTGAACAATTTGAAAAAAAAAAAAGAAAATATCTTTAATTTCTACGTCGGAAATCATTTTGATTTTAATAATTAGATATGAATCTACCATTACGGCACAATTTTTCGGACACACGCATTACGACGAGTTTCAAGTATTCTACGATACTCAAGATCTTCGAAGAGCTTTAAGTATAGCTTATTTAGGACCTTCAGTAACACCTTATTACGATCTCAATCCGGGATATCGAATATATTACGTTGATGGAGATCATCCAAAAACAACTAGGGTAAGATGGTGATTTGAAACAATATTTATCTATGAATAATGATTTTATTTTTATTTTCTAGATGGTCGTCGATCATGAGAGTTGGGTGATGAATTTAAAAGAGGCAAATCTTTATGATTATCCTATCTGGAGTAAAATGTACAGTGCTAGACAAGCATATCAAATGGCATCGCTCCTCCCAAAGGATTGGGATTCGTTAATCGATAAAATGTCTAACGAACCTTCTCTTTTTGATCTTTATTACAAGTAATATTAACACTTTTATAATCGATACATTTTTAGACAGATTTCATCCTTCGTAAAGATCAATCGGTCAATATATTTTAAATTCAATTATAAATTGAATTTAAATTCAAAATGATCTTTATTTGTTACAGACATTATTATAAGAATTCTCCTGTACGACCGTCGTGTGACGACGAATGTCGGAAACGTCTATTGTGCGATCTAAGAAGTGGGAGAAGCCATGATCGTAAAGCATTGTGCCAAAGCATCGAATCAAGAATCGACAATGAAACGAGAACAGGATGGAGAGCATGGATCTATAGCGGTTTGGCATTATCGTACGTAGATAAATGGTGGCATAATAATTATAACGGAGACATTAGAACTAACAGCGTTAATTTATAATTTTTCGCATATGCACACTATCACTATTGTTTAAACATAACGCTAAAAAATTCTTTATATGCAATACTCTTATGTGCTTCTCTGCACTCGCTAAAACCAATATAATGAATGCTTTTTTAAGTAACGATTAACCATAGGAACTACACGTGCGATGGGAAAGAAATCATATAATATCGTATTAATGATTTGATTGATCTCTTTATTAATTATTGGATATTTTCTATATCTGTAATATTGCGAGTTATTAGGACAGTTAAATATTGGTTTAATTTAGTTATTATCTAAGAATTATTTTCTCTTGCATTATACTTTTTTAGGGTTTCTATAGATGTAATATTTTTATTTAACGGCGAAATATGGTTATATAAATATATTTTTATGAAATATAAATATATTTTTACAAAATATTTATACTTTCATATGAAAGAACGAATAAAATGAAAATTGTTTTAATGTTTAGAATAAATAATAACTGTAACGAACAAATCAATAATTAGAATAAGATTACTTTTATTGGACCATTAAGTTTATTAAAGAAACTATATATATATATATATATATAATATAATGTTAACTTGTGTATATAATACATTTAATATTAACAAAGTTAATATTAAACAAAATTAACAACAATATAATTGTTATTCTATAACAGAAATTTTATTAATTTATTTATTTATTGAATTATCATTAATTTGGCATGCTTACCTTATATGATCGTTTAAATGAATAATATGTATAAATTTTCTCTTTATCTACAAAATAGGTGAGTAATTATAAATAATTATGATTTCAATTCAAAGACTATTTGCATGTTAGAAAACGCAAATTTATTGATGTGGACAGAATAGTATAATATATATATAAATATATAATTAAATTTATCTATGTTTCAGACGTGTCTTTGCATATAAATGCATAGGTTTCTTATGCTCGAATAATAGTTCAAACTAGCACAAATAAGTAGAAAGATGTATTATAAATCAATAATATATATTACAGGTTTCCGTATTGTTAATTCTATATATATGTACATTCAAATGCTCTTTCTATTTCTAATGATCATTTTTGATGACAATTTTCACATTTTGGCACCTAACATTTGTAAATAGTTTTGCAATTTAGATATATTTATTACACTGGTGATGGATCATAATATGGTGATTGGTACATACTATCATCGCATATTATCTATTTTTAAGTAAGTAACACTGCTACACTAGTTTACTTTTTTCATTAAATATCAAACTTGTTTTAAATAAATAAAAACCAATAAGTATTATAAATTATTATTTATTATCTTACAGTGATATAAATATTAATATGATTATATTTTACAAAATTTTATAAAATAAAACTATCATTATAATCTTGAATATTTGAAAATAGGCATTATTGGTTTGTTACGCAAATTTTTAATTTGTGATAATTTTTTATTACCACTAAATGAAAATTCTACTTTCGTATAAATTTCTTAATAATTTTAGAACGATTTGTGATATTTAATCGTAAATTGTAATAACAAATGATCTTATTTTCAGAATGTCCGTCGTTATGGCTATTCCTAGATTCGCATACAATCTACCCAAGTACGTTCTAGGTCTTGGATAGAAGAAATTTCAAGTGATATGTGTAGAACAAAAAAAAAGAGATTCAAACTGTTGTGATAAGTTATCAAAGAGAATCAAAGAATACAAAGTTCGTAAAGAAAAAAGAAAAAACTGCAAAGGAATATACAGAAATATAGTGTTAATTTTTATTAAGAACGATAATTTTAAGAACTCACTCAAAATGATATTGGCCGATCGGCTTATCATTAATTTTATATTGTTGATCCTCGATCGACTATATAAATTTTTAAAAGTTTAAAATATGTTTGATTTTTTCGATGATAATTTTATTTATTTAATAAAACCACACAGAGATTTATTTTGCGACGATATGTGAACCTCTGATACCTCAATTTTAATTTATTATGGTAATAAAGAGTATAAAAGAATTATAAAAAAACAAAAACAAAAAAGAGGTCGAGAATGATCGAGGAAGAATTGTAAATTAGTTGTTAATAATGCCTCAACTCAAGTAGTCAAATATATACGTAACCAACGTGTATTATATTACCTGTTTAGATAATTTTCTATTCTAACGGTGTAAAGAGCGTATCCATGATATATATTCCTATTAGGAATCTTAAATTTATAAATATTTAACATTAAGTGAATGTCTGACTATACTAATGTTTTAAATTTCTTCGAACAAATGAGTATTTACAAAGATCAATTTGGTCTCAATGCATGTTACATTGATTATTTATTATTGAATAAAAAAAATTATTTTTTATTAATTCTCTTTTATGTTTTTATAAAACAATAAGAATGATATTAAAGTACTATACAAACGATAATTAATTTTTTTCCACATAACAATATTCTTAAAATAATTAATATAATCTATAATCTATGTCTCTTATTGTACTGTAAAGAAATTTTTTAATTACTTAGGATAAATGGATAAGAAAGGTATAATAACTTTCTATTTGTTTATTATATAAAGTGTTCACTTTATTTTTCGGACGTCAGGCGTAAGAAATAACAGCAGAATCTCTGTTGTTAAAATATAAGAAGTACGAAACGTCTTGTTTAATCGAAAAGTCCAAAGCCCATGTCATCATCCTCGGAATCAGATTCCTCTTTCTTTTCTTCTTTCTTTTCTGCAGCAGGAGCTTCTGCAGCAGCAGCTGGTGCAGCAACAGTAGCAGTAACAGCTGCAAACTTGCTAGGATCCTGAAAATTTCATATTATATTAAGTATTGTTCTAATAAAAAACAAAGTGGATTTTTCTGTTAAAGATAATTTTCAGACAGCGCATTCACGCTATTTTTCAACAGAGAACTTGACGCGCCAGTGGGTTCAACTATTTCTAGCTCTAGCACGGGATTCAAGCTCTTTAGACGTGTAATATTTTCATCATAAATATAATTATGCATTTTAATTTAATTTAATTTAATTCAATTCAAATATTTTACCTTAATGTATTCTTTGATTGTCGTAGCTTCAGGGAATTCGACATCAGTAACAGCAGCAACAGCCAACAAGTTTTTGAAACCATTGGCGATGCTATGTGGTGCGCTAGCAACAGTCGGATAGCCAATGGCTAAACAAACCGATGCTAAGTTTGCAACACCAGCTAAGAACTTCTCACGAAGATCTTCAGGTTTGATATCCAAAATTTCGGGTGCAAAAATAGTGCCAGAATCATAAACTTGTTCCACGAGCAAACCATACGAGAATGGAGAAATATTTAACATGTTCAAAAGAGTTGCTTCAGAAGCACCTACTTTATCACCAGGTTTAAGAATATGTACATCATTCTAAAAGATAGAAAAATGTTAGTTAAAGAAATTTACCGGATAGTTTGATCTTTCATATATATACTTACAATAATTTCAATAGTACCCTTGGAAATTTTTGTCGGTATACTCAAAGCTTGGAAGAAAGAAGTTTTTTCTGGACCAAGACCAGTATTTTGAGCTGGAATTACAACGCTCAGAGGTGCGATAGCACCTGCTCTAGCTGGAGCTCTGACTTTATTCTCCAACAATTTATCTCGTACCTCTATCAAATCACCTCGCGTGAAAACAAATCCAACATTGCCACGAATATGAGGCAATAATTTCTCCAACGCAGCATTTCGTTCGATGTGACCACGAATAGCTTTACGCATCATAGTATTCTTTCCCATAAGTACCACGGCATTTCCACGCAAGGACATACGAATCTGCTGCATTTGCTTTGATCCGACATTGTCCGCTCCCACGATAAAACATTTTGGATAGTCATCTAAGAGTTGCTAAAAAGTTCAAATATTTTTGATTTTTTCTAAGATAAAAATTTACAGAGATAGTAAAAACATTCGTAGATATTTTTATGAAAATATATGCTATGCATACGTACAACAAGTTTAGTGAAGTAATTAGACTTCCAAGTTGCTTTGTCCTCCCTACCCATCTTAATGTGTGCGTAGGGATACCTTACGGAAATTTAAGGACTGAAACAAAATTGTAAATTTCATCCTAAATTTCATCAATTTAATAACACGATGTCATAGAAATACAACGAATTAACGCAAATCTGGCAATTACATCTCAACGATTGAATAGCTTTCTTAATTATTACCATGTGACAACATAACCTGAAGATTATTTTAAATATTTTAAGAGTATATTTACGATTTATTACATTTTCAATTGTTATATATTAAAATTAAATTACAGATTTATAATTAGAACACAAACGATACGTGAACAAAAAACGATGTTTGTGTGAAAATTCGAAAAAAAAGAAAAATTAAACAAGGGAAAAAACATACCTCAGCAAGGAGAACGATACAGTGGGAAAGGAAACGGAAATTTAATCTATAATGCGTGTAATCGGCATTGATAAAAAAAGACAACATAGATTGGAAAGTTAAAAGATTAAATTTATTATTTCCGGTATACTGTGCCATCTACCGTAAGATAAATGTATTACATATATATTATTCTCATCAAATATTTTAAATAGTTTGCGGGAATTTCACTTAATAACTTTCTTGCATATTTATTTAATGCGAAGTATTTGAAACTAAGTCAGGTGATGTTCTGTAATTAAATCTTCAATTAAACTCAAGTGATTGAACTGTCATTATAAATTAATATAAAACACATAGCAATGAATTTGTACCAGAAGATAAAAACGAAAAAGTATAACAATAGTAAAGTTTCGACCAATCACATTGCTCAATTCGACTGCCATAACAATAACCAACGATACGATCAAAAAATTCAGCATGTTGGAGCTCTACTGTTACGCTTTCTATGCACAACCAATCGGATTGCAATATCTTCTGTTCATAATTCGACACGATAAGATACATACATAACCAACAATGTAAATCATAGAAATTGTTTAAGTGAATATTGAAATCTTGTCTTATTGCGAAAATAAAATGAATCATTCGTACGTTAAAGTGTATCATATGAACTCTGAAGAATTACAAGATTAAATACTTCAGTCAATCAATTTATTTCTTTATTATTCCAATTATATCGATTAATAATAGAATATTGAATGCATAAATTCGTTACTCAAGATTATATTATAACAAGATGAATCCCATAAAAATAGATAAATTCAATTAAAAGATTTACGAAACATTTCTCAAATATTTCGAAAGATTTACTTCTATAACCTATAATACAACGAATGAAAAATTAAACTCGCTATTACGAAATATTATTGGAGATTCCTACTTACGAAAAGTCGTTGTTACGAAAAGTGTGTGTAGCTAATATTAAACACGATAATAATATCAAGCAATATTATCTATAATCTTTTTATTAGATTGCCTGTACCTATTGAGTAAAGAGGAAACTTTTTAATAGAATACGAATAATAAAAAATAAAATATAGCAAACGTATTTAAGTAAAAAATTTCCTCATTTTTTTTTTGTTAGTCATACTTTATCTTCGCGACGAAACATTCGACATACTTTCACGTATAAAATGTTGTCGCTACCTACGTGACTTCAATCGCGTCATCACGCTGCATATTCGTATTTGCTTGATGTTCCACACTGGACGATCATCGATAAAAATTACGACAGGGAATTTCCGCCGGGCCGCATTATTTGCTCTACTGGTCCGTACCTTGGACATTATAAGTAGATATAGGTATAAAGTAGACAAAGACCAGAATTGGACGAGAATAATCTTAAACATATAACGCAAAAGGTTAAAGAGGTTAAGTACACGAATTGCATCTAAAGTACACAAAGTCGGACGTCTGTTTGAGACATTTGATTGGTAGGATAATGATCAAACTTGTGTGACGTCATCATCGGCATAGTTATATCCCTTGAATAAATCCCGATACGAAGAACATACTAGTATGAATATAATATTGATAGTATGATCTATATAACCTCACAAAAAATAAATGAACAATTCTTTAAAAACTTATGTATATTCGTATTACTATTTTATAGGTTTTCAGATAATTAATCTGTATCATTTAAATTACTAACCTAACATAACTGATTCGTTTGTACTACTTAAATGTCTGACCTCGTAAGAATAATTAACCACCTGACCATCTACGAGTGAGTGAGACTTATTATTAGAAATATCTATCGACACGTTCTTTGCCATGCTCTTTTTTTGATTAACACGTTGTATACCGGATTGACCCATGAATGGCCTACATTATTGCATTCATTGTAAACGTTTATAAAACGTGAGTTATGATATATATAAAATCAACAAAACAATTAGTGGATACAGAAATGGGAAATATATAATATACGCCATGAACAAAACATAATGATTAATATTAGTTAAAAAATGTTTCTTTATTTTTTCGCGAATATCCAACGAATTTCTTAATATTTTTGCATATAGTGATAAATGATCTTTGAGAGAAAATTTAATGGATCTTCAAAAGTGTCCATCTCAAATATTTCAGTACGGAATAATATAAATATTTATTCTATATTTTGGAACTAGATGATTTAATGGATATAATTGTTTACTCGTTTTATTTGTTATTTATATTCTGTGTAAAAAAGTTATACGACTGTCGCCGTACAACAATAAGAAACAACTAGTGTAATTAAGAAGACACAATTGGTAATTTGAAAATAATAGTATGTTTGCTTGTGAATCGAAAACGATCGACCATAGTAAACACATCGGAGACATATCACGATATGAAAATTATTTATGCGAAATAGCATTTATTAGCAAACGTTAGCTGATGATATTACGAAATATTTCATGATTATCTTTTCTTATATAAAATAATTATAATGGCCTAAACGGAAAGTTTGATATAGGCCATTTGTGTACCGAAAGTAATAAACGTTATAGAGTTTGATAAATATATAAAAAATATGTAGATAATTGCTGATAATAATAGAGCGCTGTTTACAGATAAGGAAGCTTTGTCATTAAATAATAATGCTTTTTTATCGATTGGGTAAAATTTCATTTGTAATAGAAAAGTTCATTTTTGCAAATCAAATTAAATTTAGTTTGTAACAGTAAAGCTTTGCTTATCTGAATAAATAAAAATAAATGAAAATTGTAGTAGCAGCGTAATATCAGTAAACGATGAAATATTAATTTAAGACAAAATTCTACGATTACTAAAAATAATCTACTTGGTCGATAAAAAGTAGATTTATTTACGACAATTTAAAAATAGATTATTACCGAAAATTTTTTATAATTAATAAGCATATAATTTAGAATTAGAGTTAGTCAATAACAACTTAAACACAAAAAGTAAAACACGAAGTAAGACGACTCTCTAGGAAGGTAATCTTAATAGGACAATGATCCGACTCGACTGACACCGTTATCGGAATTGTTATTAACACTATAAAAGCACTGAAAACGAAGTTACTTATATATAACTTGTCGATAATAGTTTATTGATATTGGACTTAGTCGGTAACAATATATCACTTCCTTATCGGCTCTTCAGTGCTCGGTTGTTATCGACAGATTCCTGTCTTACCGATAAATAAAAAAACTCTGCCGGTAAGTTTAACTACATACTATATACGAATGAATTATGGTCTCTTTTATAAGCTTATTTATAAAAGGGAAATTAGTAGAATTATTATATTATTTTCGAGAAATAAACTAAAACGTTTCATTGGGTATCTTTTTAAATGATGTTGTTTTCAAATATTTTGATGAATCCCAAGCAATTAATAATTGCAGTACAATTATATTATAACTATACGATGTAGTACGAATTATATCGTTATTAGTACGGTCGTAATTAATTTATATAAATATGAAATGTATTAGTTCTAAAAGAGAAGCAAATAATAAATAAAAAATAATTTACGCTTTATTATCTCTAATTTTTCATTAAATATTAAATTTGTTTAAACAAATGTAAGACCGACATAAACGAAAATAATTTTGATTATTCATCGAATGTCTATAATCTTTTATGACCTTTTATGCATAAATTAATGAACTACGATAGGAAAAAATAATGAAATAGCATCCATTTATCATAGAATGCAGCAATCACGAGAATTCGCATAAGAGATAATGAAAGATAAAAATTACACTTACGGTTGCAGAAATTACACTTCTCGCGACCACATTAATGATCGACGAACATTAAAAAGGCAACAATAAACCGGATAGAGATTTATGCAACCGTAAATTATTGCACGGTTTATAATTTTACCGTCCTAGATATGAAACATTTTGCTAATAACGTCAACTAACGATTTAAAATGTCTATTAAATTCGAAGAGCGTATAAAAAAGTATTTAGAAAAAAAAAAAAATATTTTGAGAAAAAGTTCGATAATAATCGATTTATGTCTTCATTCGAGAAATGCTATCTTACTGTGCTTAAAAAGAACTCAAACAAAATGCTAGGTTGTGATAAGATTACAGCAGCTTTTAATCTAGGTGAATTGCGATTCCAATATCATTCCCTGTCCAGGTTTCAACAGTGTCGTTCATCAGATTACAAAATGCCAGGTAAAAAAATTTATTCGCCATTTGTTTAAAAAAAGTTAATTCATATGTCATATTTTTGTAAACAATTAGCACAAAACAATGTAACATTTAACATTTTATATCGTACAGGAAACTATATATAATACGTTGCTATATACTTATATGTAAAATAATATTTACGTATTCATTTTTATCATATTGTCATGAATATTTCTAAATGAAAATTTTATAATATCACAGCATACAGGTGGCTTAGTCGTTCGGCGGGATTGCCAGTACCCGAAACAGCTATCGTTGGTGGACGTGACATAGACGGAAGTACTATCTATGTTGGCAAAGCTTACCATGAAGGTGACCTACTTCCGGCAAAAGTCATTCCCGAGAAAAATGTTGCTTATGTTTGTCACAACGGCGAAGAACATCCCAAATCTGAGTTCGAGGTAAGGAGTAAATATATATATATATATATATATATATATATATAATTTATTATTATTTTTATTTATCTATTTATATATAAGTATATATATATAAATATCAATATATATATATATAAAACTTTTGTTAAATTCTTTAATATAAAATAATATTTTTATTAAAATCTTTATGTGTGTGTGTGTGTATGAAATAATGGATAACAAATTTTTTTTTAATCTTACTGTATATATAAGAAAAATAGATAATTACATTTATGTTCATCTATTTATGAAAAATATTAGTTTATAATAGTATTATTAGTTCATACCAGTAGATATATCTTGTCCGTTGAATTATTAATACTGTAATTGATTTATGTCTTTTATTTTAATTTCAATATCGATATCAAGTATCGATATTTAATTTGAATTATTATTTCCGAACGATATATATTACTATTTTTTCCAATTTAGATTAGGAAAGATGTGTGAATACAAAGTTACACGTATAAGCAGATACATATAAGTGAAACGATAGATTTTCGAATGATTATCACCATGTCGATCGATTTCGGTCCTCTTATAATCTTATCGCATCGCTAAGAAAACAAACGATATTCCCGATATGTTACTTTTCGCTTGAATACATCGTGAGTCAAGGTAAATTTCCAAGATAGTCATGCACGTAAAAGGGAAACTAACGGTTAAAGAAAACTTTTTTTTGTTCAATAAATCAAGCTTATTGCACAAGACTATTAACTAGATAACTTCGTATCAAGGTGAAATCGATCCATTTATAAGTTAGATATGTAAAAAAATAAAAGAAAATAAAAGAAAAAAGTAAAAAACTAAAAACAAGAAAAATAATGTTCGAAATAATACGTTACGAGGAATAGAATTAATAATTATCTTTTGTCTAAACTTATAAGATAAATTTATATTGAGAATATTTATATTAAATTATATTGATTATATGAATTCATTCATATTACGTGAGTTGCGTATTTAATAATAAAATTATTTCTGATTTAGGTATTGTGCCAAAGCGAATACGCATGGGAATTTTGCAGTAACGGATCCATTCCTGCTGATGCCGTAGTTGGTGGAGAAAC
The DNA here is from genome assembly GCF_014466175.1 of Vespula pensylvanica. Lineage (NCBI taxonomy): Eukaryota > Metazoa > Arthropoda > Insecta > Hymenoptera > Vespidae > Vespula > Vespula pensylvanica. The sequence continues at coordinate 11,381,836 of NC_057686.1, forward strand.
ATGCGACGGAGAGACACTATACATTGGCCGTGTTCTTCACAAAGGTTCTCAAACCGTTGGCAAGGTTTCTAACAACTTTATATCTATGTTTGTATATTTTATTGAATATTTTGGGATATGGATAAACCTACTAAATTTATTACATAGGTACAACCCAGCCACGGCTGCCTTTATATTCCTTTTGATGGAGAAGAATTGTCTTTCAAGGACTACGAAGTCCTTACTGTTCGTTGAAATATTTGAACATTTTTCCGATTCATTCCAATATAATATGAAACAATTAACGCTAAAGAATGAGCTAATATATTGTTATCTTAAAGTTTGATTTATAAATAAATACAATCAATCAAGGAATCAGTTAATATAAATTTATGTTATTTACAAAGTGACTATCGTATTTATCTTATTTTTATCACGAACACTCGAAAGCGATAGATTATCAGAATGATATATACGTATATACTTCAATGATTATATACCGATGGATAAACTTTTTCTAATCGTTCGACAATTTCGATTAAAGATGACTCACTACTATTTTTGCTCTCTTCGTTTTATTGTATTTGATTTAAATAATAAATTAGTAGCACGGAAGGAAATCATGAGTGCACGAACCTTCAAAATCACATTATTGCTACGCTTCGTGATCACAACGGAAACGATGGCGTTTTGATGCAACGTATCTATACCTTTTTTTTTTTTGAAAGAGAACTTTGGACAAAAGAAAGCGAGTTACGACACGGCGCGATCCGACGTGTAGACAGTGAAAACAGTGAATGGCCACTAAATATAACTAAATAACAAAACGGTCTGACCTAGAAGCATCGCATATCGTGTTGGGGCCAACGAGTCACGCGACGATGTCGCTTCGCCTTCGCCGATTCGTCGTTTATCTTTTGTTGTCAAACAAAATGCTAATAAAATTCTTACAAAACGGGACGTTTTCGAAATGATAAATATTTCGTGCTTCTATATATTTATTTTTTCGAATAAACGTCATACAAATATTTAGAAAATTAAGAAAAAGAAAGAACAAAGAAATAAAAATAAGATCAGAGAACATCCATTCCTTTTTATTTTGAAATATATTGACTTAATCATTCGTACAGTATTCGTTGGCAAATTTTATACCGTTACTTCTAGACAGTACGTTGAATACGAGAAGTACTTAACTCTAAACTCGAGCCCGCCTAAGCGCTTGCATTCGACAATGCGCCCACTGCATACATGTAATTAGAGAGGTACACGCGACGAAACATTGATTACACCGTCGAAACATCACAACACAACAGAACTGTTATAGCACTGAATCGAATATTTTACAAGCATCACTCGAATTGCAAGCATTACTCACTTGACGACGTCATACAATCAACTTAAGAGCCAGGGCCGACCGTAGATACATAATGTGTGCTTGTGCAATATTATTGTTCTCTATCAACTACTGAAAACCATTCTTTGGATCCATCGATGAAATCGTTTTTGCATCGAAACGAAGAACGGTGCTTTTCGAAGATTTTTACCTTAAACGCACTCTTACGTTTTGACGTAGTAGATCTAAATCTTTCTATTAAATCACTATCGTTATAAGAAAGTCCTGGGACGTTTGTGTATTAAATTAACGAAACGATCGATGAAAATCGTTATAAACAATTGTAATTTTCTACAAGAAGAAATGAAATTGAATATATGCTAATAAAGTGTATTTACATATACAAATTTGAGCACGAATTGACGAAATCTTCTTAATCTTAGCCATTAAGCTAAGTACTAAAAGGCTTTCTTAAGCATTTGTGAGCATGACTTGACGATTGAAATATTGGCGTTGACAAAATTTAAATAATTGTCATGAATAATTATGATTTTTTATAAGAAGTCATTAAAGTATATTTATACATGCGAATTTAAAAACGAATTAATAAAATCTCGTCAATCTTACTCATTAAGCCGAGTAATAAATACTTTCTTAAGCATTTATGAGTATTGGCCTTGACGAAGTTATAAATAATTTTCTGTTTCTGTATTATAAATGACTTATTTGCTTCGGTTCATCGTATGCAGCATATCAATAAAGGATTACCTTTTATTTACGTTTAGTGACTCATCCGGAATAAAGGATTGAGACTCCTTCGTGACATAACTACTTACTTGGCATTCGCGATCAGATTTGGCTGAAGGGCCTGGAGCGGTTCGATTAAAAGAGCAGTCACCCGGCCAACGAAAATATCTGGGTTCAGTCACTCGAAGGCTCAATCGAAAGTTTTCAACGAATTTTATATGTACGTGTACAGATATAAATCGTATCGATAAATAATTACCTGCACATCATAAAAGTAAGATCAAAAAAAAAAAGAAAAAAGAAACAAACAAAAAATAAAGAAAAACAAAAAAATGTAAAAAAAAAAAAAATAGAAACTAATCGAAAGCTTACCGTTTTCCAGTTGAAATTAATTATAAATCACGTAGCGTCTGACGAGGATCTTGAAAATAACATTGAGGAAATAACGGTTCTATTATGCAGATAGTATAAATGAAAAATAAATACGAGAATCGCGACGATACGTCATAAAAGAGGAAGAAGATTAAACCGGTGGCAAGCCTTTCGAAGATCGATACATTCCTGTTGAGTCCGAGTGGTGATCACGATGACTTCGCGGAGCCGTCTCGGATGATCGAAGGTCAAAGAAAAATTATCCTGTCATTTGCATTTGAACGTACAAAGTAACGTAATCGTCGGTTTGTTATAATAGACCGTCTAGCAAGCGTTATTATGAGATTTCAAAACTTACAACGATGAATCGTTCGAATGAAAATATATAATATTCGATGCAATCGATTACTTGATTTAATCTCTTCCAGGTAAGAACGTCCATACATTTATCCCGACTTCTATGGGATAAAATCGTTTAAAAAAGATCATCCTCTCTTGGTACTGAATAAACTAGAGAGTTAAAACGACCAAGACGATAATTAATTCTTTGAATAATTTATCACGCTTAACTACGTATATATCTCTATCGTCTATACGATATCGACAATAACCAATTCAATAACCTCATATTATTTACTTTGTTAGTTGTTTTCCCTTTGAAAATTCACGAGTTCAAAGGATTCGAGATAATTGTTCTCGTGTCAACATTATTCACTATGATTACAGGAAAGTCGTTTCCTTGTCTCTTTTATCTACATGTCAACGTCTTTTCTATATATAGTTTAATCACATATATGTACGTATATATTTCTTTACGTATTTTCATGCTTCAAGGTTCAAGGAATAGTGGTAGCACGATAACATTATTAATATAATTATAATATATTAATAAATGTAATTCAGTATCATATATTTTAGTACTTTTTCGTAATCCAAAGTTATAGTGCGTTAGTGTTATAATCGTTGATCATGTAAACAGGTAGTAGTCTATTAAAAATATACATGTCATGTTATGTGTCAAAGATATCTACGATAATAACCGTGTGTCTCTTTTCCTGTTTACGGCTTATGGTTCCATTTTTTTTTGTTTTGTTAAGTGTTCGTATTCCTCGTATGTTTCAAAACGATCGATCGATCGATTATTAATCGATGCCAAGATTCCTTTCACCAAAAAATATGAAAAATAGAGAAAAAAAATGCAATACCATTGAAAGATCTGACATAACCGTGTACTCTAGTCGTATCTAATCGCATCTAGTTTCAAGGTGATTTTGATTGGCCATTGTGTAAGGAACTGTTGATGGACTAGACGCAAAGAATAGAGATTTTTAATTGGCATAAAAAAAGGATATAACGCTAAAGAATAGAAGATAAAGAAAAAAATATAATTACCGAATGTAAATCTTTTCAAATGTCGAAATAAATGGCGTGCAAAATAAAATGGTTTTTGATGAAACAAATTTAATAATCACGTCAATTTGTTCAACTGTTTCAATTGTTTGTTTTTATCTATTTTATCGTGTTATCTTTTGCTGAATATATTCCGTTAATGGCGTCATTGTAAAACACATTAAAAACAACGACTTGTCATGAAGTTGACATCAAAAAAACTCTAACAAGTAAGTATTATTCTGAAATTATCTTTCATGCGTGTTATAAAAATACAAGAAAAAAAAATACAACAGTTGACGAGTTATCTATCCGTGTGGACGAATACACTATTCGGACAATAAAGGTCATAATGTACTTAGAAAGAAACGGAAACGAGTAAAAAAGGTAAGATGCCATATTGATAAGAATCACTAATAGTTGAAGACTAAGAAATTGGATCGAAGGATGTGGAGAAAAAATAAAACGTCTGGAATATCTAGTAGCTTTCAAGGCCGAGTCAGTACTAGCACTGTTGCGAACGATCTTGTGTTTTATAGGGAACGCTTGCGCTGACCTTGACCCGAAAAGAGATTGACCACGGAATCGGAAACGTACTCGCTTGTTCTCGGCACGCGTGTTCTCCATCGAAGTGTGCTAAGAAGAATTCCGGCGCAGCGACGATGTTACTGGCAAGTACTGGCAAACGTTTAGAGTATGGACCGGCTGGGTGGATGTACTCGAGGGCAGCTCTCTTCAATATCGAGGAGGGGAGCGTGAGGTCGGAAGAGGAGGAGGAGGAGGAGGAGGAGAAAGAAGAAGGAAATCGTTCGCTGATGGAGAAGGAAGAGAGGAAGAGAGAGAGAGAAAGATAAAGAGAGAGAGAGAGAGAAAGAAAAGTGGTGTTGGTGGTGGTGGTGGTGGTGATGGTGGTGGTGGTAGTGGTACACAGGAGGAAGAGGAGGAGAAGGAGGAAGATGGAGGGAAGGAGCCAACACGCGTATCACGATGCACAATGGAGCATTAGCCAGAAGTAGCGGCGCGGACGGTGTCTCTCGCGGACGGTGTCTCGAAAAATCCACGAGATACTTTCCGATCTGTCACCAAATCGAAACCACAAAGAAAAATATAACCGAACAACGTTTTGTCCGTCCAACGTTTTCGTTGTCTTTCGAGTTTCTTATATTGTTCGGAGGACGATTAAAATACGACATATCCGAGAGTTCCTTCAAACAGTTTTCAACCGTTTCGTCGCGCGATTTCATCCGTGCGAAAGAGCTTCCGTGGCTAAAACGAAAACGGCCATTTGGAAAAACGTGACCCTTTCCACATTATTATAACTGCGTTATCTCTTCGACAGTTACAACGAAAGCATATAGTTTTATTTATTTATTTATTTATTTTTTTTTTTTTTTTTTTATGGATAACAGATAAATTATTATTACGAATATTATCGAGGCGAATTATTATATTCGGATTATTTGAGATTTTAAAGACCTTTCTGTGCTTTCATCACGAATGGACGAACGAATGCATAACGATTTCGCAAGGGTACTAGAGAATTTTTTTTAAACGTATAACATCCTATAATTATTGGAAACTGGTACAGCGAGTTATCCTGAACTTCTACGATACTTCCTGTATTCTTGGCCCTATAAAGGAATCGATGATCTCGTATTCTGGTAAAATAAATATTTCTTTATATAAAAGTACGTATCATAAAACAACGCGTAGAATTTTTTAATTTGTAAAATGTTCATCTTGTTATTGGTATCAATGCTTTTAATATAAATACGAAAATAATATACAGTAGTATGCGTTAAATGTTATAAGAGAAAAACGTTGTCATTTTCGAGCGACTTTTTCTCTTATATTTAACCAAAACTGTGTTTCTCTTGGAATGAGCAATTATGATTGACTCGTACCACTGCAGCACCTACACTCTTGTACTACGCATTAGTGCAAGCGTATTTAACGCGCGCTTCGTCTGTATCGAGTACCACTATCCGTGCAGCATCGTTCTCGCGTTCTACAGTAACGCACCCTACGTATCTACATTCATCGTTTATTCTTTTTTTTTTCGACACAGCTCTTCTACGTACCGTCACGGAATTGAGCCGATCTCTCATAGCCCTTAAACAATTCGGAAACGAGTGTGATCAAAGGAACGAATTTACGTTGGTCTAACGCTAAGAGATTAGAGCCATTTCGAACGAGATGGCGAACACAACTACGACGGCTCCTGCCGGTAGTCCGGAAAAGAAAGTCGAACCTGTCAAGGCCGAAGAAGCCATTCCTTGGAAGTCGATGAGTCTTCGCCAAAAATGGACTCTGTTAACGAGTAACATCACAGTGGAACCCATGATAGCCTGTTACGTGATACCCAGTATGTTGGCCTCTCTGGCCACTCAAAATCTCAATCTGGAAAAAGCGTGCAGGGTGAACTTGGCCTATTCGGATGAAATCTGTACGAATTTAGCAGCAAGAAACACGACGGGTCTAGAAGCTGAAGAAACTGCCGTGCAACAGCTGGTTGCAGGCATGCAAACGTGGAAAACGGCTTTACAGAGTGGTTTACCTATCTTACTGATTCTCTTTATGGGCGCTTGGAGCGACAAAACCGGCTATAGGAAACCCTGCATGCTTTTGCCGATAGTCGGAGAGTTCCTCAGCAGCGTCAGTTTAATAGCATGCACGTATTGGTTCTACGAGCTACCCATGGAAGCTACTGGAGTATTAGAAGCCCTATGGCCGTCCTTGGCCGGTGGTTGGTTCACAATGTTCATGGGTGTATTCAGTTACATCGCAGATATAACGTCGGTCGAGTCGAGGACACTCAGAATAGGAGCGGCCAATGTTTTCTTCTCTCTTGGCGTCCCGATCGGTATGGCCCTTTCCGGTGTTTTGTATATGAAGCTTGGGTTCTATGGTGTCTTCAGTATCTCTATGATGTGTTATGTCATGAGCTTCGTGTATGGACTCGTCGTTATTAAGGAACCCCCGAGACCTCCGTTAGCGAGAGAGAAAGAGAAACTTCCGGAGAAGAAGATGTCTTTTCTTGCCTCGGCCAAGGACTTTTTTTCTTTGAAACATATCGAGGAGACCTTTAGCGTTGCCTTCAAAAAGGGTTCCAACAATAGACAGAAAAGAGTCATCATGCTGATGATCATTGTGATGGTCGTCATTGGACCATTGTACGGTACGTTTTTCTTACTTATCTTCTATGGCGAATACTATAGCAAATATAATTGAACCGCAATATGTGTACACGGTCGACTTACTTGTTGCACGAGCTAACTCTTTCGTTACACGTTAAACTCGCTAAAAGGAATTATGATATGCAACGTTGGCGTCGATAAAAAAAAAAAATATAAAATATCTATGTTGAACCGTTTAACTCGCTTGGTGAAAGCTGCCGATTGCGGTGAAATTTTTATAAATAGGCGCATGCACTATATCATCTAAGATAGCGCATAGTCACTTTCGACGGATCAATATATTCGCGAAAATCGCGCCTATGAGATCATTATTTAAACGTTCCATATAATTTCTTCGTTGGACGTTCGGGACTTTTTTTCTTTCTTTTTTTAATAGAAAGCTATTCAAGAAGAATTTATCTTGACATTTAACTCGAGAATAAATTAATATCTGAGAATTTAATCGTTCATTAGCATTGATTTTTCAAGCGAAACACTTTTGTTTGACTTCTTATATACTCCTCTAATTAATGACTTTCTTTATAGAAAGCTATCTATTCAAGAAGAATTCATTCTGACGTTTAACTCGGGAGTAAATTAATATCTAAGAATCTAATCGTTAATTACTATAAAGTTTTCAAGTTATAAATACATCCATCTCATTGTCATGCCATGCTAATTAATGGAATGGTATCTTAGTCTTATCTTTCCTTTCTCTCTCACAGGGAATCTAAGAAAAGTGAGATCGTATATGTAATCATTCTTAAGAGTGTCAGATACATTACTGTAATTTCACACATTCCCATTATTACTTGTATCCATTAATTGCGAAGAATCGGTGAAAATGAGAATTATTCTTACAATTGTAAATACGATAAAAGAATTTGCTATTTGGTTTGTTTTTTTAATTTGCTGGAAAAATTAATAAAACATGACAAAATACGCAATCGCTTTTATAATAAATTCCGCCGAAAAGGTTATATAAATGCATTAATGTTTTCATAAATTTTTCCTCAAATTATCACTTGTTGATCAAGAGAATAGTCTTAGGCAAAGTATGATCTTTAAAATCCACGTGAATCAATAAAAATATATACATGGATCTATTCGTAAGAAAGTAGGGTAAATCTTCGATTATAGATTTACCGAGGTTATTTGTGATTTGATATTTCTTATTTTACCATCATTATTATAAGAAATTATATTTTTTTTTATCTTTATAAATAGATAATACATATCATATAAAAGAATACTTGAGATTATGAAACTCGCATGTAATTACCATTTCATCAAAGAAAATCACGTGGAAAAATAATTATCGACGTCGGATGTTAGAATTATCTTAAATACCTCTATTGTATCCTTTAAATTGTATATACTTAGGAAGGCCTAAATAACCGACTACATTTATTGCTAAAAGATCTTGAAAAAATACGAAAAGATTTTATTGACTCGTAACGTTTAAATCTCTTCGATAAATTAGCAATGACCGTTACCAATAGTCTTCGTTCTATTACTGGGCATAATCGTTGCGGCATAATTATTTTCTATCGATCGTTTGGCATTTGTACTTATATAAAATTGTACGATTAATTGAAATTAAAGGCACAATTATCGCGATGCATTATTCAATGCGTCGTATAGTGCATACAGATTTTGTCTTCTAGTTGAACCGATGTACCTATATTGATGCAAATGAAATGGATTAATTAGCGGGCCAAGCACGCTGAACGAATGCAAAATTACACATACGTACTTATGTACGTCTATTTATTGTCGTTAACGTTATCTTCGACACAATGACTACCGTTATGTCTACGTATATACGTAGATATGTATCTATATATATTCGATTTGCAACGTAAAATACATACCTATATACCTACGTTCATTCACTAGATATATGATAAAAATTTCATTTTCACTATTGTCATTTCGTAGTTCAATCATGTTTATTCATTATGAAGAAAAAATATTAATTAGTAACCTTAATTAATATCGATTAAATTATCTGATATAGACCGAAGGATTTTTCCAATTCGTTCGATTAAACAAGTTTGAACAATGCAAATTGCTTTCCGTCTATATATTAACTACGATAAACACGTACGTTTGACCATTTATAAAACATTTATCGATCAAGGTTAGACTTACTTTACGTGATTTTTTTTTCATTAGGATACGCATTTGCAAATTCGAACGATTTTGTCTTATAATAGTAATAATAATCGTGGTCTCGTAGTTGCTGTCACACGAACCTTTCTCTTTTATCTAAAAGATCGTATAACTGTTGCAACACATGACACATATGCTAATACGATCGAATGATTGAACCAACATGATGTATCGTAATTTCAAATCTTAGATGAATAAAATGTACTTCGTGGTACGAACGATTAAAAGACGATAAAACAAATCATGTCTAAGGCGATTGGTTCGTTGATACAGATGAAATCGTACATCAACATGATCACTTTTGCGAATGATTATTTTGCTCGTAAGATGCGCATGGATTAACATTATATTTGAAATTTGTGCCAAGGAGAGGATATTTTCTATTTGTCCATTTTATGGAAATCGAAACCTCGAACGAGAAGCCTCGTACGATTATGAAATTGAAAGAAAAGAATGTATAAAAGAAAAGAACAAAAGAAAAAACAAACAAACAAACAAACAAACAAAAAAGAAATATTAAAATTTCCAGCACGTTCTATATTTGAATTAGAGTGTTACAAAAGAATAAAATCTATTGTAGGTTTAGTAGTCTAGTTAATAGTTTAGTCTTGATTCATATGTATTACAGTTCGCACATATATAATATTCATGATGTTCCTACATTTTTTTAAGATCAACTATTTTATACGTGGGTCTCATTGTGAATAAACATCGTTGGTTGCTTTCATAATTTTGTTTCATGTCTGTTTAGATTAAGCTGAAGATAGGAACAACGAATAATTTATTTAGAACGACTAGAAGATGACTGTCTTTTGAGGATGAATGAATTAATTATCCTATTCGTTTTAAAACAGGATAACGCAGATAAGTAAGAAAGTGGGGATAGCCAAGGTACATTTTAAAACAAATTGACGAAAATGACTTACATGTGTCGTCATTGTTAATAATCCAAACACGTTTCACGAAAGAGAGTGAAGCTTCCGTCGTAACACTTTTAACAAGCGAATTAACACGTAAGAATCCTAAAATGGTATTGAGTGGGGCGGGGCATGGATAAGGTTGCAAGAAGAGCAAAAGGATAATGCGATAAAGACCCGAGCTCGACGGAAACGATTAATTGAAGACCGTGATAAACGAACTTGTTGTATAACCTTGCATTCTTACGTAATGTCAGGTAATAACACGTGAAAATTACTGAATTTAAGCGGAATTCCTCCATCACCCACGAGCGTGCGAAGCTTCAAGCTGTGCGAGACCGTGCCACGGGTATAAGTGAGAGAGAGAGAAAGAGAAAGAGAGAGAGAGAGAGAGAGAGAAAGAGAGAGAAAGAGATACATACACATTTTAATGAAGAAATATTTGAAAAGATTATTTCTTGAGTACACATTCGTAAGAAATTATAATATTCAGTTTAAAATTGGTTTGGTTGTTTGCAATATTTTTACAATTCTATATAATCTTTATATATAATCTTCTCTATTATAATTCTAAACGTTTACGTATGCGTAATATCATATACAACATATCTTTCGTCTATTGATCATATACTATGTAATTATGTAAAATCAATGTATTATATAAAATCTTTAATTACTCATGATATCGGATAACACAAGATAAAAAGTTAATCTCGATTGATTCTTGATTATCAAGGTAAAAAGTTCACTGAACATTTCATATGCATAAAAATTCCGATGTTAGACGAATCATGATAGACTTCGAATAATATCGTTCAAATGCATGTAATGTATATGTTATAAATAGATAGATAGTATTGTAGAATGAAATACGATCAATTTGTTTTAGGTGAAATGGCAGTACTATACCTTTACATGAGATATCGATACAATTGGAACGAAGTTACATTTAGCATGTGGTCCACATATGGTATGGTGACTAATCTTATTGGTAAGTTAAATCGTACAGAGATACACTTGATATTCAATATAATTGAGGTTGCATTTCGACTAATTCCACAATATTATTATTATAACATTTACGAAGAAATTTCGAAAAGCTTTATAATAGAACTACTTAAAATTAAAAGTATAATAGAATAAGAAGAGTATCCGAAGGAGTTAATACATTATTCATAATACACACACACACACACACGCACGCACGCACACATACACGCATATACCTGCTTGCGAGTATTATCAAACTAAATTTACATTCTTCTCATAAATTAATCCACGTGAACATTGGATCACGTGTTCGCGATGAAATAAGATTTTCTCAAATTTGTTAAAAGTATCTTCGTTAAAATTTGATAAACTTTAATAATAACTTGGTTTCAAATTTAATTGATAAGAATAATAAAAATTTATTTATATCGAGTTGCATTAAAGGAATACATTCTATAGGTTGATTTTTTCTCTCTTTTTTTTTTCTTTTTTTTTTTTTTTTTTTGTAAGTAGAGATTACGAATCTATCGTTTACAATCTAAAGAAAAATAAAAGTCAGATGTTAAATTAAATCAAACATTTATCTTTACATTTGAAGAACAGTGATAGCTATCATAATTTATTCATCTGATCGTAATATTTTTTCTGATGTATACAAATGATTATAAAGAAACAAATATAAATAGATGTATTGGAAAAACGGAAAGTTTTGAGACAGTTCAAAGAGTAACGATCGTCATTGAAGGAACACATTATTGTGCGTATAAAAAAAATTCTAAATCTTTTTTAAATTACAGTTTAAAGTGAATTAAATGAAACGTCTTTTAAACGTGGATATAAAGTCGATTGTGCATTATTTTAAGTCTTTCTACTATTATTCATCGATAAATAGTGATATCAAGTGATGATCTTACATAAGAAACGGACAACGTTGTTAAGAAGAATAACGAGTTGCAATTAGTTATCGTTCGAACGAATCGCGGCAGTATAGGTACCAAAGAACAACATTTTTAAAATGAAGAATCCATCTACCTACATTAACGTGTTCCGTTTGTAATCTATGAAAAAATATTTGAATAATTATCACGTCCGTTAGATTTTATATTATTGAAATATACGGTATGTTATTAGATTCTATTTATAATTTTCAGGAACCGCACTATCCGTTGGAGTTTTCAGTCATATACTCAAGGTGGACGATGCCATAGTCGGAATTATGAGTTGCATGAGCAAAATTTTAGCAAGTTTCGTATATGCCTTCGCAACGACCGATTGGATGATTTATTTGGGTAAATAAAATCGTTTAACATCGAGTAAATCGATAAAAATGAATCAATATTTATATTTTTCCTTTAGGTGCTTTGGTAGAAATAGTAAATGGAACATCGTTCATCGCGATGCGATCTATCGCTTCGAAACTAGTCCCATCGGATGAACTTGGTAAGTGAATGTATGTACATTCTTCTTTCTCTTTTCACATGATACAACCTTGCGAGCATGCGATGTTACGTAGAATGGTGTACATTCAATCGCTTCCTGGTCGTTTCAAATATACAAACGTCACTTTCACTGGTATAATAGTAGATAGAAATTACATTGCATGTATACAACATATGTATGTTATAAAGTATGTACATGGTATATAAACGTATATACACAGGGACTGTCCGGTAAGATAATCCTTACTTATGCACATGGCTGACTTTAATGACTAGGAAACTTCGTACTATCGAGTTCCTGTTTATAGATCTCTTGATGATACCAAAAGAAAAAGAGAAAAAATAAAGTACCTAATAAAAAAATTTTAGAACTCGAAGCAAATGATATACACGATGTTCGTTAATGTTCAGACGAGCATTTCTTACTTAGAATTTTATTCTTCATTCCTCTCTAATGCATTTGAATTTTCTTATTCCCATTCGCCATTAATTATACTTTATTGTATAAAGTTTCTCCTTCTTCTTCTTCTTCTTTTTTTTTTTCTAAAGAGAAAAATGAAGAATCCAATCGAAAGTATAATTCCATTAATCATCGTCATTTTGAAACACTTCAAATATCTTCAAAGAGCGTTCTTAGAAATGGGTAAATCGGATAATCTCATAAGATTTTATCAACGTACCAACACGCTTGTCTGCTATTTCCCACCAACTTTTCCTTTATAGCGAACGAAGTCTGATGAGGTCTTCCTGCCTGCCCTAATAACCGAAGAATTTACAATATCGTAGAGTGTCAGATCCAAAGGATCACGTTACCCTTTCAATATATTCAAGAATTTACGAACGACACCTTTACCAAACATTACCAAAATCAAATTCAAATAATTCAAGTGATTATTTTCAGGCAAGGTAAATTCGCTATTTGGAGTTTCCGAGTCACTGATGCCATTGGTTTACGGGCCCATGTACAGTTCTATTTACGCCACGACCATGAACACATTTCCGGGAGCGTTTTTCATCGTCGGTGGTTGCATGACGATACCAGCTGTTTTCGGTTTCTTGTAAGTCTCCATCTCTCTCTTCTTTTTTTTCTTCTTTTTTTTTTTTACGTCCAACAACATTCATATTTTTCTTTCATCGCACTGATGCTTTATATTAATGATATATCTTATTTATTTTCATTATCCGCCTTTCTTTTTTTACTTATGAAAAACTTGAAATATTATACATTGATCTACGTATAAGTTTTCAAATTAATCGGCAAGAAAATTTCATCGTTACAAAAAGTATATTGTCATGTATAATAAGATATCGGTGCAACGATGCGTAAATAATTAATCATCGTGCATTTGTATCCGATTAGGTGGCTTTACACGGAACATCGAAGAGATCGACTTATAAAGGAAAGAGAAATGAAGGCGAAAGCCAATGATGAGGAACAGGATGAAAAGACGACGAAAGTGCTAAATATCAGTGAAAGAAAAGAAAGCTGTACGGCAAACGGTGTTGAGAATATGGCTTTCGAAACGGAACGCCTCTAATAAGAATTATGTTAGTTGAACGAAGTTGTATATAACATCGAAGGTAATATCATACGTACTGTTAATCTACAATCTGTGGATACACACGTTCAACTTACAACGGATAATATTTAAGAAATATTGTCCTTGGAAAGAAGACGGAAATGTAGGAGAATAGACGAGAAACTCGAGACAAATTATAATTCGAGTAAGTCGCTTGAATTGACCAAGAAAATGTGCTAGGACGAAGCAGTAGGAAAATCTAGAAGGTAATTCAAGGTGTTACTAGTAAGAGAGATGGCAAAGAAATCGAATGATTCTCATTTTGTTAAACTAACGCATATATACGTGCAAACTAATACGTCCAGTAAATGTCGTTGACGACTTCGTCGATGGACGCTTTTGTTATAGTTTACACACAAATTTCTTTTAAATATTTATATCAAATCCTCTCGTTGAAACCTTATCTTTATTAAGAATCTGAAAACGTTGCTATTTATGCGTTACGAGTTATCACTCGTAATATGTAAAGTACTTGAAACGAACCATAGAAAATTGATACAAAAGTAATATTTACTGGTAATTATGTTTACGAAATTTTTAATGTTTTCAGATTATAAAACGAATCAAATATTTAACTTCATAATTGAATTCAACGTAAGTCTGTTTATTCATGAAAATATTTTAAACAAATTTCAAGAGATTATTTCTCGAATATATTATGACTCATATTTTGATGACTTAATTGTTAAAAAAAGAAAAAAAAAAAGAAAAAAAGAAGGAAAAAAAAACATAATATACACTTATGAAACACGAATCTTTTTTTGTATATTATTATAATACGAAGCCTTGAAATTATCGCTTCTAAAAAGTTTGTTACTTAGATGGTTGTTAATATTTAATAATAGATAATATTAGGAATATAGATATAAAGCATTACGTTAAATGCATTTATTATCATTTTAACATTAATTACTCCTCTGTCATTTCATCGACTCTACCTCAATATTAGCGAGAATTTGCACAGAATACTATTAAATAAGCCTATTAGTGGTATGAAAAGTGATATCAGTGAGCTTTAATTAATGAAACAGAAGCTTCCACTAATAAATGTTAAATGTGATGGGTTATATTTAACCTCAGGGGTAGAGTGCCAAAATCAATGATAATATACGTACGACAATGTTTGCTTTAGGAATAAGAATACTTTTAGCACTATTAATCTAATTAATAAGAGTTTCAAGCCTAACATTTTTAATTTGAAAAATAATAATATATATCAGGATAATGCCCGAGCACTATTTATGACGCGACAAATACAGATTTGTAATCCTTATGGAAAAGTTTAGTGAATGTTAGTAGAATTAATTTTTGGTACTTAAGAAATTACAAGGAGGAATACAAGTGACATCATATCAATTCACATGCAGCAACCTTAATTTTACTGATAGATATTTTTTATTTGATAATAATTACAAGCATTCTAAACTCTGGAATATTAATTGCGAATGGAGATACATTATATATATATATATATATATGTAATATATAATATATATAAAAGTATATAAATTATATATAAATTATATAAATTATATATAAAAGTATATAAAATATATATAAATTATATATAAATTATATATAAAAGTATATAAAATATATATAAATTATATATAATATATATTATATATAATATATATAAAAGATATTTTTCAAATTATCGTGTAAGACTTGTTAATAGTATTTAAAAGGGTATATGAAAAAAACTAATATATATTAATATCAGCTTCTTATTCCATCCAAAAGATATGTACGATTTATACGGAACCTTAAAAAAATTTCAGATGTAAGTGTTAAATATAAATTTATATATACTTATATATTTATATATATATATATTTGTATATTATATATATGTGTATATATATATATATATATATATATAGATAAATATTATGATATAACTCATGGTTTTATTGTGATCTAGAATACAATAAGTAATTAATTTACTAAGAATACATATACCATTACGTTGAATCTATCCTGTCTACACACAATTTTAATGAACAAATTCGTATTAAATCATGATATAATAATATATCATCGATAACGTATTAGTGTGATATAATAGTGAAACCTTGCCCATTCATATAGTTTCAATTCATGCCAAATAAATACTATGATTTTCTATTAATATCAACAATCGGTAAAGAAATCTCGAAAGATATAATATCATTTTTAAAGTAATAACTAGTCCAATAGATAAGATACATCTAAAGATGTATAATATTGATATATTAATAATAAAAAAAAAAATAAAAATTAAACAATAATCAAAATCAAAATCTTCAAATTAACACTCTACCTTATCGACAGTGCAATAGATAGCTGGCGAAAGTTACAACGTTTTTCTAGTAGGTGGTGCAAATGACAACAACGAAAAACTATATACAACAGATACGATCTGTAAAAAATCACACTTTCGATGGTAGCAACGTAAGAGACAGATACACCACAGTGTTTCTCACTCATCGTGACGCCGCGGACAGTGTGGCGTGATATTAGGAATTCGAATCGATTGAACTTTGTACAAATAGTTAGGTAGTAGCGAACGTGTATCATATGATTCATACTTTTTGTGCAATAAGAAGAATACAGTGCCAATTTATTTTTGTTTATTTTACGATACAGGAGCCCAATTAGCGATCGCTCAAATTATTTTTTACAACATTTAAGATTGTAACCTCTGACAAACGAAAAAGTTTTGAAAAACAGTAAATAAGAGTTGTTGCGCGATCGCTCTTTATATCCAACAATCTTTCTGTCCTCTTTTCTAATATACTCTCCTTTTTCCTCTTCTTCAATCGCACATACGTTTTTCTTTCCTATTTTGTTCTCATTTCACTTATATTTGTCTTCTTTCCTTCACTCTCGGTCTTGCCCTCTCACTTGCACCTCTACTATAACGGAGCCATTCGACGAAAGAAGAGTGAAACAACACTATAAAGTCGAGCCGTGAAAAACGCTCGACGATCAAAGGTGAGTTATCTTATGAAATTTTTTCCTATTTTTTTTTTTTTTATCTCCTTCTCTCTCTTTTTTCCTTTGTCATTATTTTAGTTTGACATTAATACTGATATCATTATTACGATATACCTTGCATTAAGAAATTGGTTTTACATCGAAACCATTCGTCGAGGGGCATATTCCTTGCGAATGCATGCTGACTCTATTTTTGCTACTAACCTCATCCTCCCTTCTCAACATCCAAAAACATTCTATTTTGAGATCGGTATCCGCTTGTTTTTTAAATTTTAAATGACGCGCATGCGTGTCGAAGTTACTTCTTAACCATTTAAATTTATTTCATATTAATTTTAGATCAAGTATATGTCTCTATAAAATAGAAATTTCGTTTAATTATTGTTCAAATGGAATAGAACGAGCTAATTATGATTAAATTATTTTCAATGTTTTAATAATTATCATTTTAATTATGATTTTAATAATGATGAGAGATCTTCTTCGAAATCTTACGAATTAAAATATACTTTGAACAGGTGCAGAAAAAATTTTAATTATCGTATCGATAAATCGATATGTAGTTCCATTTAAAAATTTCTATTAATTTCAGCATAGGCACATAAATAATAAGAAAAAAATATTTGATATAAAAAATCTGTGATATATATAATTCGGATAATCTACACAATAATATGATCTTAAATAACATTTTTTTTGCAAGAGTAACAAATTCCATTATCGACTATCGTTGAAATCAATATAAGAGAATCTAATATTTAGCAAATCGTCTAGCAAACCAATGTGTTTACATATCTTTCGAACTATGACATTGATTGGAAATGCTCCTAATGATCTACTATCGACTATTATCAAATATTTTTTTTTATCTATGTATACATATAATGCATATTACTATACATATAATATATATAATATATAATTATATCTGGTAAATTATATATATATTTAGATTTGCTTAAAAAAAAATAAATATATATACACATATATATATATATATATTTTGTTGAAAATTCCATAAATAATTTAAATCATTAATTCCGTAAATCGAAATAACAACGAATATATATCATAGAGAATATATTTGTTGTTTTTTACCTTGTCGAATTAAAAACAACTTTTTTTATTGCATTACGACAATTCTTCAGTTATTTTCGCAGAACGTAAGTTGATCAAACAAAGCTGACCATATACTTTTTATTATTGATCTTTCAGAGCATTAAAAAAATGCATATTCACATTTGCTACTCACTAGTCGTACTCTTTAATAAATTAATGAGATATGTTAATAATATTCAATTTGAATAAACAATTCCACGTTTGAAAAAAAAAATAATAAAAATATTTGCATACTATTGTTCCTTTTTTTTTTTTTTTTTTTTTATTATTTTTATATGTTGAATTTATTTCTCGAATCATTGCCATTGTTTTATAGGACACTCTGTATAGTCTCATCTGCACTTCAACAATTTCAAATTTTTCTTACGTGAACTTTCCAAATTACCCTCATTTTAAAAATAATGATGCCACTCACGGATATCATTACATATGAACCGGTTATTAGCATTACGTAAAAACCAGAACCAACAAGCCGTAAGTTAATAATAAATATTTTATGAATCTACATTTTCGTCTGTCAGGTCCGATGTAATTATTTATCATAAATTAACAATTGGTTGAATCAGAAATACGATTATCTTTACGTAAATATCAATATTAATTCCTTTGGTCAATGTACATTTTTCTTGGTATATGTATTTGAAAAATATTTTTATTCAATTTTTTTCTCTCACGACATCGTCGACATCTTATTTTTAAATCACAATTGCAAGGTACAAAACAAGGACAACGCAATAAGAAAATTATGTAATTGTACAGCCGATAGTTTTTCTACATGATTCGAAAAAAAAGCAAAAAAAAAAAAGGACATAAAACAATTTCCAATGACTGTATATTAACTACAGTAAAAAATTATATATATTTTTAATAAATATGTATGTATATATATATATGTATATATATTATATATTGCTTCAAAGAGAGAAGGCTAATTTTCTGTTAAATATGATAAAAAATATTATCAATTTGTACACCTATAAATATCTTTCTTTCGTTTGCAATCTCTTAATTTGATTACGTTTGATTAGAAAATAATTCTAAAGTTCCAAAGAAGTCATGAGATTTAAATTACTGCCTAAATTTACAACGGAGAGTTAATTACCACATTATTTATGAATTAAGATATTCAAAAAAATAAAAAAAATAGAAAAAATGGAAACATGTTATGGGGAAACATCGTTTCTTTTTTTTCCATGACAAAAAAAAAAGTTCGAAAAAGAATGTCGATCCAACGTAAATTGTTTCAAATTAATTAACACTATATGAATTAATAATTTTTAAATGTATTTTCAAATGATAGTAAAGAGAATATCAAGAAATCTTTAATAGTAAAAAATGTGTTAAGAAACCTTTACTAAATAAAATCCTATTGCAAAATTAACGCAATTGATATAATTAAATTAAAATAAAGGTAACTACAAAACAGTATAATTTTCAAATAGTTAACAAAAAATTAGCTTCAATTTAGAAAGATTATCTCTTATAATTTTAAATAATTAATTTTCTTTTGAATTATACTTATTAATTCTCTTGATAAATGATTATACTATCATATTGGAAATTGAAACACATTGTACGCTTGCTCTGATAATTCACATGACTATTTGGTTCTCCAATGGTCGGAGTTGTAGGACAATAGCTCGCGGAATGAAACGATTAAAACGTGTAATCGAGACAATGGATCACGCGATGAACAATGAATCAAGAATCTTCTCTCATCAACTCTTTCTCTCTCTTTCTCTCATTAACTCTTTCTCTCTCTTTCTTTGGGATCTCGATTTACAAATTACATAATGTAGATATGCAAATAATTACTTATTTAATCATATTCAGCTTTATTATTAAAAATTATAAAACGAAGCAAAAGAAATTTGAACGTATTATTTCTTATGAATCATTGCCATCGTAACAAAATTAGAAAGACAAATTTCATTAAATTCAATAACTAAACATCGTGATACACGTCTTTGAAGCGTTATAAGAACGATCAAAACTATTTTGTAATTAGCTAATAATTCGTAGTAATAAGACAAATGACTCATTTACGGCTGCAATGAATTATAACTAAACCTCTTCTAAGTTGCTGAGATCATGAAAATATCAGTCATATAATATTTCCATATTACATGAAGACTAACCGCAAGATAAGTAAGATACTGCATGCACGTTTCGAAGTTTTCGATAGAAACGTTCGCAAAAGTTTTATTAATAGAGAAATAATTCCGTGAAAGCATTCAAATACTTCGTAGAATTTCAGACTCTTGAGTTACAAGAGAATTTATATTTTCTAACAGTATGATCACTTTCGTAATTCACGATTTAATCAAATCAATCGATTTCGATTTTAATCGTTTTATCTCTGCATACAGCTCAAAGGGATGGTACCAAAATGGACGTGGATCATTGTTAATCTCTTTATATGCGCTATAGCTACGCTACACGATGATAATGCCAAAGCTACTATAGAATTAACGGAACTTGGTTATGAAGATATTTGTAATGATGCTGCTACTGCCGAATGGTTATTCATCAATTCGTTGTCAAATGAGACAACATATACAACATGGGTTAGTAAACTTAACACAGCATTCCTCACACGAGCAACTGATAAATTTTGGTGTTCGCTTTTCATTCTTTTAAATTCAATAACATTAACTATTTCTTTTTAATTATAAGTAATATAAAAAGAAAATGTTATATTCATTCAAGATTCATTATAGGAAGAAAAACAAATACAATACGGAAATTATAAAAAAATTCAAAGAGAAGAAATTCGCAATATTTCCAAAATGATTCTAAGCGATCCCTTACTTGCGTATAAGTATAATGTTATTGAAAAACCAGGTGATGCTTTATTGGACAAAAAAGATTTCGAAAAGGTACAATCTTTTGTGAAATTTTTCAATTCTAGATTAATGATATTGAATATAATGTACTATATTTATATTTTATATATGTAGCTGGTGCACTTTGCTAGTAGTGCTGAAGCTTTACGATCGTCTGTTAAGTACATTGATGAAACAAATAATTATTCGCGCGAAGGTACGATTCATTTATGTTTTTGTTTCATTTCTTCTAAATTTCTTATATTTTCTAATACTAATTTTTGTTACCTTTCAGGCGTTGAACGATTACTGTCACATAATGGACGTGAGAAGGATAAACGTGATGCCTGGAAATCTTGGTATCAAGAATTAAATCCACTTGTTAGGAATTTCTCTTACATTCTTTCGCTCATTGAAAAAGCTGCAAAAGCAAATGGTTAATTCATTTAGATATCGATTATAATACATCACATGATAAATGATACAATAAAAGTATATGAAATAATAAAATTATTTTAGATGTGGATAATGTGGAAGAATATTGGGAAATGTTATCAATATATCCAGAAGGTTATGAAAATATCAAAGCAGAATGGAATAAAATTTCAAGTCTTCATAAAACCGTACTAGAATTTGTTCGAACTCATCTATCCCACAAATATGGAATTAATTTAACTGAAACTATCCCAGCTCATTTACTTGGTATATGTTATACTTATCGGAATAATTCATTAAAATAAAATTATATATTTATACTAATATCATAAATTTTTACTGGTTAGGATCACTACAAGGATATGATTGGAGTACTTTTTCCATAGATATGTCGCCATATTCGGAAATAACATATAATATAAGAAAGAATCTGTGGAAAAAAGTAAAGTATATTTTTAACGTTTGATCTTTGAAATTATAGTTGATGCAATAGAGATTTATTGCATATTTTAATGTATTCTTACAAATATTCTTTTACAGAAACTCTTTGGAAAATCTCTATACAAAGCAGCATCCAATATGGGCAGTATATTATTAGGTCAAGTACCACAATCTGATTTTTGGAGTAAAAGCCAATTTCATTGGCATTGCCCACCTAAGCTAATAAACTTTTGTAAAGATGGAATTACACGGTAAGAGAATTTATTAATTATTATATAATTATATCTTCTACAAGCTGACATATAAGAATTTATACAAGTCCTTGCAGGAAGAAATTATTATTTATCAAATCATATGTATATCACTGAAATTATAAGATAATTTTTATCTTAATTTCAGAATATCCACTTGTTTCGAACCAACTATCGCAAACTTTCTCTTAACCCATAAAAATATTGGAAAAATCCTATTTCAACAAATGTCTGTTCAAAACACTCCAATTCTCAATATAGCTAACAGATATTCTGGTAATTATTAATTAAATTAAATTACAAATAAAAAGATATATTAATAATAAAATATTTTTAAACAGTTTTAGAAGAGGCCGTATCTGAATTATTTGGAATTTTATCCGTTAGTCCAGTATGGTTACAACGTAATCATTTGATTTATAATATAAGCGATACAGATCAAAAAATTGTTTCTTTGATGATCACTGCATTAGATGTATTGCCACGGTTAGCATATTATATATCTGCAGATGTATGGAGAATCGATGCTATAGAAAATAATATTACAGACTCGACAGAATTGATAAAATCTTGGTGGAAACATAGGTATGTTCTAACATATTTTGTTTATAGATGATTTAAGATCTTGAATATATTATAGTTATTCAATTTATGTCACAGATATGAATTTGAAGGAATTAGTGAACCTGAATCTTCTATGAATGTTCCAACATTTTTAAATGATGAATATATCACAAATAATAAGCCATATCTTTCGTGAGTAACATCATAATATTACAATGAAGTTTCTTTATTATATTAAATGATAATAATAACATTAATGTAACCTACATATTATTATTGTAGTAAATTTGTTGGAGTACTTCTTGCATTTCAAATTTATGATTATATTATGGAATCTACTGAAGTTAGATATGATATTAGTATCAAAAAAATAAATTCAAATCTAATGTATGTATTAATATAATTTATGAATATTTATTTTATATATAAATCCATGTTTGTAACAACAAATTAAAATATCATATTTGTTGTATTTAGAAAACTAATTCACCAAGGATCAGCAGAAAATTGGATAGATGCATTGAACAAATTATTTGAAATAGATGATATATCAATATATTCCCTTACATCTTTCTTCTCACCATTAGAAAGTTTTATTGAGGAAATAAATGAAGAAGAGATTGATCATAATTTTAAATCTAATGGTGATGCTGAGCTTGAAGAAGTAGAACGAATAATTATTGAAGAAATGAATGCTCCAACCACGACACCAACTACAACTACCACAACAACAAAAATCCAAAGTAACTTATCAACAACAACAAAATATATGCAGAAAAGCTTTAATGGTTTTGCAAAATCTGCGAAACCTATAGAATCTGATTTATCTTTTAATATCCAAGCTGATAAACCAAAAAGTGATACAGACTTTGAAACTAAACAAACAACTGTAAATCCTTATGAGCAATCGTTTGACTTCGATAATTTAGAAAATGAAGATGAAAAGAAACCAAAGATGCATACTAGTAAAGCAGTATGGGCAGTTGCAGCAGTTCTTGTTGCAACAGTAACTATATGTATTATTGCAATATTTGGTAGACAAAGATGTCGTAAAACATCTAAAAATAGGCGCTATGTTTAACATTACTATTAACAATATGGCAAAATATTTATTTTTCGCATTTAGCATGTAAGTATCTCTTGACTCATGTAAGTTATTATCACAAACAAAATCTATTCAGGAATAGATTAATTTTTTACTTACAATCTTTCATACAAACACATACATTCCCCAATTCTTTCTGTTTTATTTCAAGAAAAGTTTTAAAAAATTTAACATATCTCAATTTTATAATATATAAAAAATAATTCTAATTATAGGAAAAAATAAATTTATATATTCATAAATCAATGCTTTTTGCATTAAAAATCCGGAATTTCTAGTAAGATATTTCCATCATTATGATCATAAATTTGGGAATTCCTAGCATGAACAAAGCAGCTAATGTTTAAGACATGAGCTCTATGCAGCTTATTTTATCGTACTGCATAACCTTTTTTATACTCTGCTGTGCATATAAAGAGAAATAAAAGATGACCTTCAAAGAAATTAACTATACGTCACCCATTATATAAAAAAACTAATTAAAACCAACAGGGTATCTATGCTAAAAAATGCTATGACCTCAAAGAGTTAATTTATAACTTCAAGTTACTATTATCATATATCTGTTCTCTTATAACATAGTCTTATAATTATAGCTTGATATTAGAACTATAATTTAAGAATAAACTTTATAGTTTATTTATTATATAATTTCTTCATTTCCATTTTTATTGTAATTAATAATTAAGAAAGTATAATCATAGTTCTTATACTTTAATACATCAGTTCCTTTATAAAAGTCATTCTATAAATATAGTTTCATATCCTATATGTTTAAGAAAGAAAACGCACAATGTTTTAATATATTTGTAAAATTTGTAAATAACCACTACTTATCATATAGATAAAAAAAGGAAAAGAGAAAAAATCAGATTAATATTTCAAAATAGATTACCCAGAATATCTTTTTACATCATATATATTACAAAATTATATAATATTACATCTAATATACATATAGTAATTATAATTTATGCATAATATATAGTTATTAGATGATTTATATTTTTTATATAATTATTTATTTTGTACCCATAAAAAGTACTAGTACAAATAAAAATTGAACTTTACAAATCTTCAAATTTGTTAATTCATTTATAACCTATTTTGTTATAAAAACATATAACAAATCAGGTGCTTTTACTTTTATCTAAAATATAATAAAAAATTAACAACATCTATATAGAAAGAATATAAAAATGATACGTTTAAAATAGAAACGTATTTTTTAGATTATATTATTCCATTCTTATGATATTTTTCAAAAATTATATATATGCATTTTTATTTATTATTATCGCATATTAACAGTCGTTATTTAATATTATTTTGTTTAACTATCTTACCTAT
Source organism: Vespula pensylvanica (assembly GCF_014466175.1). Classification (NCBI taxonomy): domain Eukaryota; kingdom Metazoa; phylum Arthropoda; class Insecta; order Hymenoptera; family Vespidae; genus Vespula; species Vespula pensylvanica. The sequence goes on from NC_057686.1 coordinate 11,407,002, forward strand.
AAATATACCGCTTTTGATGAAAAAAGCTAAATTTTACTTCCCGTCCCGAAAATTAATTTTCTTAACCAATCAGCATCAACAATGCTATATACGTGTCATGATTGGTTGACACATAATTGTGCCTTTGAAATTTACGAGAAATAAAATTATATCGTCTTTTTTTTCTAGTAAACATCGAATATTAATAATTATTGTTCAAAATATATCGAATTAATTAAGTATATTACTCTCATAATTTAAAAATAGAGTTAAATACGCGCGTGTGATAAATATCCTCTAAAAATAAGTTTATATTAAAAAAACTTTTGACGAATTCACACTGTTCAAAATATCTTTTAGTTTTTTCTGCCATAACTGCCTGACATCTATCTGCAATTTAAAGAAGATTCGAAGTAAGTAGACTTCCGGCCTGAAACTTCAAAGCTAAGAAAATCAATATAAAGCCGTCTTAGAATCGTGACACTATTTTGCACCATTTTTACGAGAAAATAAAAAAAATATAAATGCCAAAAATATAAATAAGAATAAAATTAAAAAGTTTAACACACACACAGACATATATATATATATATATATGATAAAATATAAAAGTAATTTTTATTTCTCTACATTGTGTATTTCGGATATTTTTTATCGAAAAAACGAAATTATATTTTGTGAAATAAAAATTGTTAAAAAAAGCTACTTCAAACATTATACAAACTATATATATACACATATATATACATATATATATATATATATATATATATAATATACAATTAAGATTTATTTAAATAAATTAAAAAAGAAAATTACAATTTAATATAAAAAGTATACAAAGTAAAATCTAATCACAGTTATAAATACTGTGCGCCTTATTTCAAATAAAAGATCGACGTATACTAGATATTTGTTTTCGCTATTTTAGATATAAGGAATTCAAGTCTTGGAAATTCAAGATAAGTATTTCTTTTTTGTAAATATATTTATATCGTGATTTAATTACAAGAAAAATATTGTATGACATTAGTATGTTTTAAGGGATGATTTTAAGAATGGGAAAATTTACAAAGAAAGAGATCTTATAATAGTTTTTTGAATTTGATTTTTACTAGACTTAAGACAAATGTAATTTTGAGGATGATCGTAAGGGAGCGTGATCAAACCCTCTTTTGCGAGCCCGAAACATCAGCCCGAAATCGAAGCATGCGCATTCGATATTAAACAGGGGGTAGTTGCAGTCAGGGAGGGGCTCTCCGCTCCAGAGTTACTCAGAGAGAATACACGTTCTCGAAAGCATTTCCCTGTGACAATTTCTGCGAGTGTCATGTGCATAAGTCAATAATATCGTTTGATCATAAGTCAGTGAAAACGTTTGTGAAATGTTATCGAGATATCGTCAAATTTGTGTAAGTGAGTGTTTCGTGAATCGACTGTCAGCTGTATCTACAACATGAACGTAAGTACTAAGATTTTTCTTCTCTCTCTCTCTCTCTCTCTTTCTCTCTCTCTCTCTTTCTCTCTCTCTCTCTCTCTCTCTCTCTCTCTCTCTCTCTCTCTCTCTCTCTTTCTCTCCTGTTTTACCTTCTCTGATATCGACTGGCTCTACTTACTAGCACATCGCGTGGGCGTTTCTATGTCCTTGCATGTTAAGACATATAAAGATAATGAGCAATAGTCTTTTTTTTTAACAGAATATTAGTATAATATGATTTATTCTTATTGACTTAACGTGAACAAACAATCATAGTAATATTATACCTTCGTTATAATAAAGATTTATCGTCCTTGTTTTTTTTCAATTTTCAAGTCGTTCTTTTACTTCTTGGTATAATCTTTTTGGAGAAATATTTTGCGAAATTCACTTGTATTAGTTCTATGCACGTAATACGTCGTTGACCCTTGAAGACTGAAAATCGATGAGAAGGTTACCTTTAATCTCGTCACCGACGTGCGCGCCTTTTAATGTATTTTCAGCCAGTATCTTTGAGAATAATCTCTTACCATAAAACGGAGGGTTGTTCCCTTTTTCTTTTTTTTTTTTTACATAAACCCATCGAAAAGTTAATGATTATTTTCGCAAGAAATGTTAGAAGTCGTTAGATTCATAACGCGCAATATGCGTTTATCGATTAGAATGTCCGGTAGTCTTACAAATCCATAGAATTTTCTGTTGCATTTTTAAAAATTTAATAGTTTATTCATTTTCACAAACAGACTTCTATTTTAGGAGAATATTTTTAAATAAGAAATTTGTTATTTGAAAAATTAATCGAACGTATACATATCCAAAGATGAAATTAATCGGATAACTCTTATCCTCTAACAATTTTATTTTACGATTGAATAAGACAATAACAAAATACAAATTTGTATCTTAGCTTAAATTTGAAGAAATTTTAGAGTATTCAATGGCACGTAAGACAAGAGATGCGCACGTTTTATCATTCACCGCTGTATAGTTACGCTTATTAGAATCTCGTGGCCTCATTTTCTTAGTACACTTAAAGTTATGCAATTTCGTTACTTTTGCTGGTCGTAAAGGTGACTCCGAGTACCATTCTGTTTTATTCCGTGTCTGTTTTGTCCTTCTTAGAGCCAATTATAATTCAACACCTAGAGAGATAGCAGCAAATAAACGAAATAAATATATTACCGTGGATTTTTAAACGATTTACTATTTCAGAACTAGTCGCGCGAGCAACGTCGTAAAATACTTGCAACTGTGAAATCCATAAAGATTTCTGACTATACACTCCATAAACTTCTCACGCGAACGTTGGACGCCGTTCAATCCCTAGTTTGTAATCTTTAGAAATAAGAATAATGTAGAAGTTTGCTGTGAATACGTTCACAAATACTCCGAAAATGGAACAAATAAATGGTTACTTTACTTTTACTCGTAATGTTCCAACAAATACAAAAAATATATAACATAAATCTATATGAAAGATATTTGTTTCTGATTTTTTTTTAATAGATAAGATTTTTAACATTCTCTTTTCAATCCTCTTTCTGATCATCCATCATTATTAAACATTTTACTTAGCTTATGCGAGATTCTAATAAGAACACGACTCTTTTCTAACTCTAGTCTCCTAACAAAATGGATCGTGACTCTTGAGTCACGGAGAGGAAATGCACTATGATTCGTCCAAAAATACTAACCCCTCCTGTTCGAGTATATAAACGGCTGAAAATAAAGCAACGATTCGCGAGTCGGAAACTATGAAAGACATCAACAAATCAGAATTACTGGCGCCACATAAAACGTTTTCAATAGAAAAAATATAAACAAATTTTCACACAACGAATGATTGATATACATAAATATGTAAATATTTTCATTAATTAATTCGATTTTATTTTATCTTTTGTAGGCCCTGGCAACGGATATTGTCCGCAGCAACGGAGAACGTATCGGTAAGTAAAATTCGTTTCTACAGATTATTTTAGATCGATCATTAAAAGACAAAATGACTCGATCGGAATGATGAAATAGAATGACCCTGAGCAAAAAAAAAAGAAAGAATCATTTATTTCTCAACTATATAAAAAAAAATAAACACGAAGCTTTTATCATTCCGATTCGAGACGATGGTTCTCCCTTATATAGGTGCAAGCGTATTGGAAATCGATACTGACAAATATATCTTTACTCATCAACGGTATCCTTCTTCTAAACAGGGTCATTACAATGGCCAGTATGATTACTTTTACAATTGGGAACATTACTTTTCTGTTTTCCAAGTTTCAAATCGATGAATGATAATCATTGCTGCTAGAACTATTTCTTTATTGCTCATTGTATATCAAAACATGCGTTCACAAACACCCAAAACTTTTCTTTATAAATATTTATTTCAAATACATTCAAAAATTTATCAACTACGAACATACATATTTATTCCTTATTATTCGTTATATATAAAAAAAAATTGACTTTTTTTTATGTCGTCAGTTTGCAAAATTTTTCTATTTTGATAAAATAAACACTGATAGAAATGAAACTTCATAAATGAAGAAAAATTTGTTATCGTTTCTAGTTAACGAACTAGTTTTGTCCTCGGTTACTGTAGCAAGGAACCTGTATGGTGAAAATCAATAAGTGTTAAGGTCGTTGTACACTTATATAACAAGTCGCGAATTCACATTCGCATTTACATATTCAAGGCGATTGTGGCCCATGCAATATCATCCTGCATAATTATTTATGATGTTAACATAAAGTCAGATAGATATTAATTGATATGGGATTCGAAAAGTCGATGCATTATAAAAATATGAAAAAGTACGAAGGACTTTCGCCGGTGATGGTATCTCAGTTTGTTCGATCAAAAAAAAATTAGCAGACATCGTCTCGATGATTTATCGCATAGGTATATACATATATATATATATATACATAATATATAGTAGATTGGAAACAAGTGAAATACATAAATATCTCGTACAAATCTCTCAGGAAATACATTAAACAAGATACACAGGAGAATCTCGTAGAGCAACAGGAATGAAACAGAAAAGAAAAAGAAAAAGAAAAACAGATATCGAAAGATCGATAGTTACGACGTGAGCAGAAAGTCGAGCAAAAAGGAATTAAAAGAAAAGGAACATATCTCGAGTGACGTCGACTTTCGATCCCCATAAGTGCTACGTCATCGTTTCCCGGATGACTAACGCATATTAAAAAACGATAGAAGGCTTGCATTATGATTCTCCCTTAGCATGTTCATCCCTCTTTCAAGGAGGTACTTTTTTCTCAGATCCCGCTATGTCCTCTTAAAGCACCCTTTTATTATCGAGATTTACTTTATCCTCAGCAATACTACATTGCAGTATAACGCTTCTCTGTAGCATCGTATAGATTGATAAAACAGGTGGTGTGGTGCATTCAAAAATTAGAGATCCTTGAAAGTACTCCTGCATTTCGCTATACGGATTAGCTTTCTCTCTTTCTCTCTCTCTCTCTCGCTCTCTCGCTCTCTCTGTCTCCATCTTTCTTACTCTTGTTCTGTGCTCTCTATTCCGGCCGGAGGGACCAGACACACCGAGTATTTATTAATAGAGATTAAACTCCGCGTCGTGTCGTGCCGTGTGCAAGAGCTCTCCCGCGCAGGACGCACGCCGCTAGGGCAGTCTGACTCAGACCGTGGTCCAGAAGACGATTTCCACCGAAATAAACACGAAACTCGTGTCTAGAGAAAGAAGGAAAGAAAGAAAGAAAGAAAGAAAGAAAGGAGGAAGAGAGAAAGAGAGAGGAAACGGTAGTAGAATACTCCTCTCCGTTAAGTAACAACAGATAAGAAACCCTTTGGGAAAAGCGTGTATACCCAAAGCGGATTACGATAAACTTCGAGTGCTTTTGACATTTTCGAATCAGTGTTAAAGTATTCGCCTTTCTATCTTTCTCTCTTTTTTATTCTTAGTAAACGGATAAAAGATATTGTTAAAAAACGTTCTTGACGTTTTTATTTCTTTACGTGCTTTATTTTATATCTACTTTGGAAGTGTGTGTATAGATAGTGTGTACACATATAGATATTCATTATGAGTTAAGTTTCTATATGTGCACGTTTTTAGTGCGGGTTTAGTGCGCGTTTAGTGCGTAGACCAAAGACGACTTACTGCACTGTGACGGATACGCCGGCTGCACCCACGCACTAAACGGATACGAGAATTTTGTCTAATGGACGTCGTTTAAATCAAACGTTCGGTATCTCCTCGCCTGGAGATCGCGGAGCACCGTAGTGCGTTTAACGCATGGATCGACTTTTTTAACTCTGATAAACGTCTCCTAGAAACAGCCTCCGATACTTAAGGAGTTAAGGGACTACTGGAATTTTGAAGTTCGCCAGATGTTTCTCCTTCGAGTTCTGTCAGTGTTTCCATTATAATCAACCGAGGGCGTTGAAATTTCGGTCCGTCGTCTCCGAGAAAACTATCTCACGACGATAACTGAACATTTCAATGCTCTCTTTCTCTTTCTTTTTCTCTTCTGTTTTCCAGTATAGTTGAAAGTTATAATAGTTGATGTGTGACTCATTCATGATGTCATGAAAAATTCGTCGAAACGTTTCTTTCATACTTTTTTCTTTCATACCTTTTTCGCTATACGTGTAAAATGTTCATTAAAAAAAAAAAAGAAAGAAAAGAAAAGAAAACTGTTGAAGTCGATATAGAAAATGAGAAATGAATTTTGAATTAATTCTTGACCTTCTTAACATACGACATTATAACTACCGGATCTTAGTTAAAAATAGCTCCTTTCGAAACTGGGAAAATGAATTGTTTCCCGTTGTAATAATTTTTAATAGGAGTATTCCATTAGTCGGATTTATTTTCGGTCATATAATGAATCAAATACTTTCAATTATTTCGTAAAAACATTCTAACTCTACGGATTAGGAGTATAAAGCATATCTTTCCTTTCTATTTCATGCATCATAAAATACAATTAAATTAACAGATAGTAATCAAGATTTCAATGCGAAAGAATTAAAATTCACTAAGTAATTATGCCGAATTAAACTTCTATTATACGGATTATCGATCAAACGGATGATTCAGAATCGTCGATTCTCGAACGATCAGTTTGACAAAAAGTAACGTCCAAATTTAGTACGATCTACGCTCCGACGAACCCTCGTTATTATACTCGAACGTTCGATTAACTCGAAACAATTGCTTCGCCACTTGTTGTAATTTAAGCGCTTGAACGTATCGACTGACGCAACTATTATTACTATCTTCGCTGGCAGTTAGTACGGCGCCCAAAATGGAATACTATACGGACGTATATCCCGTTTGTATTTTTTTGACTTAGAGTAATCCTTATATATAGAATAATTTCATTCTATATATTTTAATCAACTGCTTTCTTAATTATTTGATATTATTCGCGAAAGATATTTACATCATTGCATTCATTTTGAATTCGGTCAAATTTAAAACGATACATTATTGCGTCGCCTTATCACGATTATTTTCGTACCATTACGCGTTAAAAATTTTTATCGAAACTGTCACCGAAGCTTATTCATACCGATAAAGAGACATTTTGATTTTGATTTCTCCGTAATCCAACGATAAATCCGATATTCTTAGTTCAAAATCATAAGTTTTTTGTAATTATTACAGTAGATGGTTTTTGTTTTTAATCGTTATCTTACGCAGTTGTTTTAATAACACAACAAAAGTAGATGGAAACAGTTCTATGACGTGCTATAAATCATATCATTATTGACAACGAAGGTCACGTTCCAAGCTGCATACACTTAACGACTATCTAACAAAGAACGACGTACATTATTAAAAACGTTATCGTAAACTCTATTCAAAGGAAATGTTCTTTTCAAAATTAAATAATGACGAATAGCTATGCCACAGTGAGTCATCGTATCTGATAGTTGCTTATTTACGTTTTTCAAGCGCTTATTTGTTATTTATTCGAATGTTCAGAATTATCTTCGAGATAAAAAAAAAAGTTATTATTAACAAAAGTTCAAGCATGAAAGATCATATTCGTAAAACGAAAGAGTTCCGATAGATACGAATAAAGAATATATGTTAGAAGAGACGTCAAAAAAAAAATTAATGATATGTTTACCGCCTTCAACTCAATTATACGCACAGAAGAGGTAACAGAACCCGGTTTCAAAATTTTCCCGATATTCTTCGACGGAAAGTCGTCTCGTAAAGGCAAAACAGGGTCTAACCCACGCGATAAGTAAACCCACAGGCATTCACGCATCAGCAATAAGTATCATCGGACGAATACGAGAGTTTAGTACCGTTTTGGATTGCAAGAAATAAAACAACTTACCGAGAGGAAAACTATAAATGAATTAACATCGAAACTTTTTCATTTCATTCCATTAGATAGAACAAATAGTATAAAGTAAGTATAAGGAAAGAGTGAAGTGTAATGTTACAATGTTACTTCGGTCTTTGAGCGAACTTCCGTGTATGAAGTGGAACACGATGTAAAAAATAAAAGAAAAAACGAGAACGAGAAACAGAGAGATAGGGAAAAAGTGCAAAACAGTATTTGAAAAACCGCGTTTTGGCACAGACTTTGATGTCGTGTAGCGACAGAGCATAAAGGAAACGTGACGAGTGTAACCCGATGTGATGTACGCTAGTGAGAAAAGTATCGCTATGCTGTAAAAGTGCTAGAACGACAAAACCGCAAAGATTGACAAATGATGATAGTGCTTCTGCTGTGCGTCATCATGAAGATAGCAGAATTCTCTGCTGGTCGCGTGAGTCCGTCACTTCAACCATCGCGACGTCGACAACGGTCACGAAAAAGACCACCGCCATCACCACCGTTGCAACAACAACATGAACAACAACAATCACCCTCCTTATCCTGTCACAAACGACAGGATTGGAATTATTATCGAGTTCCATGCGATAAATGCATGTACTTTCTCCAAAGACAATGTAAGAACACGTAGATTTATTGTTAATTGTATATTTAAAAATCTTTTTTTTTTGTTCAAGCGTTACAAATCTTACAAGAATCCGTTTTCTTATTCGTGCCAAACGAGAAACGCTTCTCTTCGTAATGCTTGATTTAATCAAGTGAATCATACTTCTTGTCTCTTTATATGCACAGTTTTTTGGATTCTTTTCAAGCATAGATGAAGTTTCTAATTCTATATTTACTTTACGTTGACATATCTTCTCAGTGAAATGTCTAAACGATCACACGATTTCTAACGAGGTATACCTGAAATAAAAGTTTGTATTTGTATCCTTAGAGATGTCGGATACGAGGGATCAAACGTTTCAACACGAACGCATCTCTAATGATTTAAGTAACGATCTGCAACGCCCTCGGCTACGCAGAGACAGCATATGGTGAAATTCTAGACGATCTTTTTTCAACAGTTCAAATACCTCTACAGATGTGTTTTTCGCTCTCTCTCTCTCTCTCTCTCTCTCTCTCTCTCTCTCTCTCCTTCCTTTTCTCTCTCTCTCTCTCTTTCTCCTTCCTTTTTTTCTCTCTCTCTCTCTCTCCTCTTTCTTTCTTTCTCTTTCTCTCTCTCTCTCTTTCTTTCTCTGTAGCCATGATAGACTTTGTATATATAACAAGCTTCTCTTGCATACGTTTCTTTTGCTATAAATAGAGGACTACTACTATTTTACTTCTCGCACTCCAAGAGAGAGAGAGTCTTTTCCCTTTAAAAACACCCTTTCTTTTCTCGAAGGACAGTCAAAAGAATGCTTCCTTTTCTTCTTTACGCATGATATTTTCAAACCGTGGTCTTTTGTCAGTCATCTTCGTAGTAAGAAAAACTCACCGATTAATAGAAGCATTGAGAATTGAAAATATAATTAAATCGTACAGAAATTGAGAAATATCGTCGATAAATTTACATTTAAAATCAATTAAACAAACATTTAATACAATTTTTGTAAACTTCATTCACTTCATTCAATTCGTAAAAATCAATGATAAATTCATTTATCATTTATCTAATCTTGTATTTATCTTTTGTAAAACATTATACACAATATAACTATTAAGCGCGATAAAATAACAGATTTACGAAATTCTCGTATCATGTTTCATGCTTGCATACCTACGTGAAATTTTGCAACGACTCGCGAAATTTGGCTCCCGACTTCTTCTTCGGCATTTTACTTGCTGCTAAAATTATCTTACACCCTCGGTACTGTCGACGCGAAAAATTATATTGTAATTTTTTTTTTCCTTTTTTTTTTTTTTTTTTTTTTTCTTTTTTCCCTAAGACAGAAGTCCGCTGCTGTAGAATGAATCGCGAAAAAATTAAACTGAACCATGTTTAATCGATCGCATTAATATTCTTAGCACGTACCATCGCCAAAAGCGTATGTCGTATATTCAAAATACAATACATCATGCTGAATATAAAAAAAGGCCAAGGTTTGTTCCATATACGATCGTTTAAAAATGTATTTAATTTGTAATTAACGGCGAAGTTAACCGCTAGTACGCTATTGCTATACGGAACAGTTGAATCGTGAGTGTACTTTACCGCAGAACGTAACATCCGATACTTTGTCATATTATGCAAATTAATAGTTTCTTATTGAAGTTATATGACATTAATATAGAACTATTATAAATGAGGATACTTCAAGATATGCTACGTTCACGTAGAGTTCTTGATTCAAAGAAAATTTTGTCGAGTGATTACAGTTACTTTTAGTACATAGCGAGCGTTCAACAATAACTATAGTCATCTTTAGTACTGATTATAATTTAATCAGCGAACGAGTCTACGAATAAAACAAAGTTATGAGTCCAATGATTTTTATTGACCCTCAACAATTATTGACTCATTCTTTTGTTTTATTCTTAGAGTCGTCCATTGGCTAACTACTTCATATATTTACTAAATTTTTAAACCATTTTAATTCAATACTGAATTATTGATAAACTACTCCATAGATTTCCTTATCTTTTCTACCGTTAAAAAATTATGTTTTATATATCTCGTACATATGTGTGTGTCCATGTATGTATATGGCATACGTATATGCTACATATAATTAAATTAAAAAAAAATGTTAAAGGAGAAGTTTAAGAAAATAACAAAAATAACAAATTAATAAAAAACAAATTAACGAAATAACAACAATAACAAAAATATATGAATAATACCGAACATGATCATTAGTAAGAACATTAATAACCGAACACTTATACTTGTTTGCAATAATATTCGATTAGAAACAATCAATTTATTCATTTTTTTTTTCAAACAACAAGGAAAAATCGCAAGAACATAACAATAAAATAAACTAACAATAAATAACGTTCAGATATTTTTGAAAACAAGTGAATCAGCAGTTGTTTGTTTGGCATCGAAGAAACAGCAGGACAGTGAATTTATTTCAAAAATTCTTACACGTACGTATATGTAACAAAAATTGATCTAGAAATTTATTATTTTTCATACATTAATAAATTACTCCGAGGATATGTGTGAGAGAGAGAAAGACAGAGAGAAAAAGGAAGAAAAAAAGAGAGAGAGAAAGAAAGAGAGAAGGGAAGAATGAAAAAAATATATAAAAGAAGAACGACGACATTAAAACTAAGAAACGAATGTATATACAATTCATACGTATAACGCTTGATCATTGGATCAAGAATCAAAGCTTCGATCGAGCGAAACCACTCGGGTCTTTAAAGCCGAGACATACATACATATATACATTCGATTGTATCTGACTTCCATTTGCCCACCCTTTACATTCAATCCTACAGCGCACATGCGCCGCATGAGCGATCATGCTCCATAGGCGCAGTTAAAATGAATTTCTAACAGTAGTGTAAGTGACAGGCAACTCGTCACCATATGGTCGAAGAAATGGGTGTTTTCGGTTAGCATTTATCGCGTGTAAATACTAGACGCAAAACCAATTCGCCGCGGCCACGGCGATGAAATGGATAATAATTTCTTCAGGTATCAATTCCTATTTTCAAAACTTCGATTTTATCTTCGAATTTTTCTCGAATAACAAAGATTAGCCAAAGATTTGCTGCACATTATTAAGTCATTTGACGAACGTAAACGTAGTTTTACATTATTGTATATACGATATGAACGTTATTCAAAAATAAAATCATGCTATGCTAGTAATAATGCTTTTTTGCATTTATTCAATACATTGCATTATTTCTTGAATTGTGATTCAATATAAATCTTTAATGATCATGTATGAAATATTCAAAACGTTAATTATTTAATATAAGTAATTAAAATTTTTATGTACAGAAATTATCAATTTTTTTATTTATTTATTATTTAATAATCAAAAACTGGCATCTTTACTATCGAATGATTTTAGTTATTGATTATTAATTATTAGATCGGAATATATAGGAAAGCTAAAGATAGAAAACTACTCGAGAGAGTTGACGTCACAAATAAGGATTGATATTTCCGGCTTACGAATGGCGCATATTTTTGCTTCTTTAAGTTCTTACTGAGGCATGACAAATATTTATATACAATCCATACGAAATAATGAGGCAATGACTATCTCATAAAGCGAAGACTTACGTTTCCCACGTAAACGCAATATAATAAACAAGTCTATATCATTCTTACAAAAATCTTAACAATTTTCATAAAGTATTAAAGAAACTATCTATATTATATATGAAATTATCTGTAATTTAATAACAATGAATAATATCATATACATTTTTCACGTGCCTAAAGAATTACTCGCATACTTACGAGATTTGAAGAAAATTCGAATTCAAATGGTTTCAAAATTGGCGCGCAAAACATTTAGCTATTTATTCTATACGATGATTGGTAAAGCTCGAGATGACGTCACGATACTGCCATACCCATTTTATCGTGACGATATACGGCTGCGGTGTTGGCGGGAAGGAGGAGAAAAATAAGAGACGTTCTTATCAGTGTCTCGTCGTTGGCATTGTCGAATCGGAGCAGGAAAGGAGCGTGATCAATCCGATCGTGGCCTTAAAAAGATATGTCGTTCATCTTTGTCGTTAAACGAGCGAGAAATCGATCGAACGATAACCATGTAAGGAGAATCGACGCATTGTAATCCGATCGCGAACAGTGTATTACGAAAGAAAAATCTTTCTTTTCTTTCCACATTTGTCAAGATTTTTTGACGACATGTTATCAAATTAACATTTTCTTCCTGGTAAGTTCCAGTTTAATCTTGTTAATTCGATTTCCAGGAATATTAACTTCTTCGCGTTTCAAACAAGAAAATATACGTCTTAAAATTTTAGTATTCGATGTACCATCTTCGTTACACCAATGACAGATCGATTTGACGATCGGTACGCAACAATGTGACGACCATGAGTAACGCAATTCTGTTACATATACATAAACGAAAGTATGCGAGGGATATTTAATAATATGCAATGGAAGTTTTTCTCTCAGTGACAATTCTCAGAGATAATATGATCTTTAAGAAAGTAATATGTTTTGTTGCATAAATCTGAAAATACATTTGACATTTACGAATAGAATTAATTCTGATCTACGCAATTGAACTCGTTCGATTTGGTTACATTATTAATTTAAATTATTTTTGTTAAGTGGCACTCGTTGTTTGATCACAATAATCGTAAATCAAGATTAAGCGAAGGATTAAGTTCTCTTTTTATCTCGAGCATTCTTTGCTGATGACGATGGAGTGATTGAAAAGTTTCTAATGTCGTGCCTCCATGCACGTATTATTTGAGATAGCATAGAGGGATGTTATTATCGTATTACAGCTATCTCATAATTACGTTTTGTTTCGAAAACAAACTATAGAATTTTTTTCAATCTTTTTTATTGTATTATTATTTTCTTTTTTCTTTTTTTTTTTTTTATTTATTTATAATCGCATGGAGTCTTCGTTTATATAAATAAATTTGACCTTTTACATCAATATCAATGAAAATAATATAAATATAATATCTAAATATTCAAATTTTATGCATTATGTATGAACGAGCAGATAGAGAAATTATGAAATATTCTAATACATCCTAATATTTTATTTAAACTGTTAAATATTTTAAACTAATGTATATTTTAATAATAAATAATTTAAATTTAATGTTAATTCAATTATCCTGAAGATATAAGAAAACGAAAACTATATACTTTTAAAATTTTCCAGGTGCAGGCAAAGGAGCTGCAGTCATGGAAGATCCGCAAACACCAGGATCGGATTGCAATTCCAATCCTGCAACAGATTCTATGCAGCAGGACCTTATTGGTTCAGACTTTATACAAGACAATGTGGAGTATCAGTGGTGTACAGATTATGGGTAAACAGATTATATTTATAAATAAATAAAGCATCGTTATTAAAATTATTAAAATTCATTCTCTAAAAAGATATAATTTTATCAACTTTCAGATACAGAGATGGAGGATTACATGTCCATCCAAGTGTTCTGTCTTCGCTCTCTGCATCATATTCTCGGGAAGATGTGGGTTATTATGATGACTTGTCTCGTAATTTGGATGCTAATTTAGCAGAAATTGATATGGAAAGTTTTCGTAGTGCAGACATCCACACTCTTCTTACCGCTTTACCAGTTATGTGTACTGATCCAGTCCAACATTCAGAGGTTAGTATTCTTCCGATGTTTATTTTATTACTTAATTAACACATATATAGCACATATGTACACACGGCACATACTTACTTTACTTTTCTATGTTTTATTATGTTATTATTACATCTGATATATACTTAATTTTGAATTTCTATTATTTATCATTAATACCATGCATTTCAAAGGATGTTTAGTACAAATGTTTTTAATGATCCAACGCTGCCTTATATAATAACAGTTTTAAATAATTATTATTTGCTACTTTTAAATACCAGATTCGTATTCCTTAAATATACATTTATATATTTAGTTAATATAACATATTAAACATACAGAAACATCTAACAAAATACTTATAAAGCTACAATATAAATATATATTTTATGTGCAATACATTGCTCGACTAGTAAAATTAGTGCACATTAAATTTTAAATATGTTCCATTATTATGGCAGTTTAACTATCAAAGGGAACGTTATGCCAGCATATCTGGCTCCGTCATGGAAAAACTTGACATCGGTTCTTCAATCAGCCCACACACCAGCAGCCAGGTATGATAATACCTGTGCAACTTCCATTAATTTTCAAACCTCATTGCAAAAATCTTTTATGAAACCATTTATAATCCATGAAAAATATGTAGGACAGATTTAATATATTCTAACTTGTAATGCATTGTATTATAATAATGTTAATTGTTGGATTAATATAAGTGCAAGTGATTGTAACCAATAAAAATAATATATATTATGTGTAACAGTAGTGTAACAGTAATCACGATAATGAACTTATTGCATGAAAGTAATAACTTACCAACTACCAGAAAACACATAATTAAGGATGATTTATATGTATACTTATATAAATATCTTCATTATTTAATTTTTATTTAAAGGGAGAAGAATCTGCTTGTTCAACAACTGATACAATGTCTATATGCAAATCATCATTATTATTCTCTCCTGTGAAAGAAACACCTGTGCTACCACCAGCAGGTAGTTACAGTGTAGATTCATTGGACTGTGAAGATATGCTGTTAACTTGTCAAGCAAATAATAAAAATAATTATACTATTGCTTTTGAAGGTAGTATTACAATGTACTCTGATAGTTCTCCAGATTTTGAAAATCAAGGTAAATCAATAATAAATGAATAAAATAAATAAATGTTATATTGTTATTGAAAACTTATAAATTATTCACATTAAAATAATATTAAATTGTAAAATTGTTTTCACACAGAAAAACCAGAAACATACGAAGTACCAGAAACTTATTACAAAAAAAAGGGGGTGCGAAGAAATATATTAGATTCGTCGATGGTGTGTTCTGATTCTAAAATATACACTACTTGGAGTAATTTAAAACATTCTTCCATGAACAAGGTTATAACTCGACATCCTTCGGGCAATAACAATACCATTCCAAATTTTTTACATGGAACAGGAAATACAACTATATCTATGAATAAAAGGAGTCAAAGCCTACCAGATCTTACACGAATTCAAGAATCACCTGCTAATATTCATCTAAACTTTTCTGTAAATATTCCAAAAATAATTCTCTATGTTGATATTTAAACCAGATTAAATTATTCTACTATTATATTATATATCTTTTTACAGGTTGATTCTGCTGAATCAAATAACCATCCATTACAATCACACAATTCAGGCTCCGCAATGAGCCGATCTGTAAATGAAGAAAATTCCGATGGTAGCGGAAATATTTCTTCTGGGAAAAAGTTACAAAACTTAAGCCTAGTAAAATTGTTTATGAAGCAAAAGAGTATGAGCGCTGAAGGAATGAGTCTTACTTTGGATCAATCTGACTCTATCAGTGATAGTGGTTGGCCTACAAGCAATAGTGCTAGTGATAGTGGAACTAATACGAATACACAAATACAGCGACAAAATATAAATACATGTACTCGTCCACTTCCTGAGAAAGATTTTTCTATAAATTGGGTTCGTAGCGATTGTTATAATAATAAAGAAGTAGAAAGTCAAAAAGATAAGTTTGCTGACATTCCAAACAATTTTACAAACAATAAGGAAAATAAGGATGACATGATTTCATCTGCCTCGGTCGAAGAATTGTCGGAAAGCATAACTAAATCAGAACTCGTACATGACAGTGATATCGAACAAATAGATTTTGAAGTTTCACAGGATGACTTGGAATGCCATACAAAAAATTTACGAGTTTTTCAGACGGAAAATAAATCTGTAATATCTAAAACAACAGGAATTCAAGCAATGGTCGAAACAGAAGATAACGAAGTGCAAACGTCACTAATTTACAAAGTACCTGCAGAAAAAGATAGCCCTTCTATACGGGAAACGATAGTTAATAAAAGGCCTGTTTATGTTATATATCCTAATTATACGTTACCAGATCTTTCATTTCTTAATATTAAAGATACGAAATTGGACAATGTTGCATTAAAGCCTCAATGTTATGATAAAAGTAAACCAGGATGGAAACATTCAAATAGATGTAACAGACCATTCTCTTGTAACGATATCGATGCGCTTAAACAACGTGGATTTTCACACGTTAAGGATTGGGAGTCGCTAACATTCCTTTTACCTACTGAATATAAAAAAATATTACATGATGTGCCAGAAGTTTCAGAGCATATCAATATCAATGAACAAACTAAAAAACCATTGTTTTGTTTATCTCCTCCAATGCGACATAAAACAAGACCAATAAGTGAACTTATACCAAATAATACTTCCTCAACTAGTAGTACTGCTACACAACCATCTTCTGGGTATCGAGGCTCATCTACTATCTTGACGGATTCCTCTACAAACCAGCAACTACTTTCTAATAACGTAGCTAATCCATTATACCTGTATCGCTATGATAGCATTAGTTCTGAAGCAAGTTTAGTCAGCAATGATAAGAAAATGCATAGGGCTGTTAATCAAGCAAAGCAGACCTATCCTAACTTACCTAAACGATCCATTTCATTACCTTATGGAGATAGAGAGTCTGATTGCTGCAATGGCAAAGTACCACCAAGACCTCCTTTACCAAGAAGTATCTTAAGAAAGAATAAAGTTCCCACAAGTAAGAGATACAGTATGTTTGAAATGGGAGGAGTGGAAGAGGTAGAAGATCAATGTCCTGAACCAAATAAAAGAATGTCATTACAAGAACCATATTATATGAATAATGATTTACAACTATTATGTCGCGGAAGAATTATTGATTCAGAAAAAGACGTTGACGAGACAGAGGAAAAATGTAATACAGGTAAAGTAAATTTATTTTGTATATTTTTTCTTCAGATATATTCGTAGTTTAATAAAAAGTATTTAAACTTATTGAAACTTATTGAGATGTTAACTAAACGTAATTTTATTTTAGAGAGACTGAACGAAGTTGTTAATAATACAAACGTAGATTATGAAACTTCTCAAAATAGCGAAGATGATGTGAAGCAATTAGAAGAATTTTTAAAACGTAGTGGTTTATCGTCAGAAAGTAGCGAAGGAGATAATGAAGATCCCGAAGTTAAATTGAGATCGTACGTGAGAAAATTTTTAGCTCTTAGAATGAACAAGGATGTAGTCAAAAATATTGATATGGCTGAATCACAAAAAAAGACTGTCAGTTTTGCTTTACACGAAAGAAAACGATACTCGGACGAAAAGGTAATATTTTCTTTTTTTTTTACATATACATGTATATATTACCTGTACATCAAATATATTTCGATTTTTTAAATACATTCGTGTGATACATTTAATTTCAGCCAAATAATTTAAATGCTCCAACTAATGAGCACAACAAAGATAGATGCTTTCAAGATCCAAATAAAGAAATTAATCCTGAAAACAAAGTGGATTTAGAAGAAAAAAGAAGTATGTTAATATTAATTCTTGTTTGTAATATTGATATATCTAATCTATCCATATGCAAACATTTTTACATTTATATATATACTAACGAAATCTTTTTCATATTATTTCAGATATGATATCATCCACGAGCAAAGCTGTTGATTTATTACTCAAATATTGGAATGCTGAACCTACTAATGGTCGACAGAATTATAATGATAAAAATGAATGTGCACAACTTTGTTTAAGTAATCTCTGTCCAGCTTTGTATGCTATAATGTCAGATGGTCTAAAACCACATTTGCAATCTACTTTTGGTCCAATAGCAAACAGTGTATGGCAAGTTGTTGAAGCTTCTGCTCAGCAAGGACCCCTTACAAAAACATTGAACGAGTTAGTCCAAAAGATTAATGGCGAAGATATTATTACTGAGGGAATGCTTAAATTTCATGCATTTGTATTTGGTCTGTTAAAGTGAGTTTTTAGACTAACTGTATCTTATTAAAAATCTATAGTTATGCGTCCTATTTATATTATTATATTTATATCTTTTATATACATTAAACTCAATTTAAAATATATATTATATTTCTTCTTTTTTTAGTTTGAGGGCTTTGGATGCTTGGTTTGCATATTTATGTACAAGAGAATCGATTTTACGGAGACATTATAACAGTAATAGTTTATTTACCGGAGCATTAGGAAATACCGACGTTCGAGAAGTTGTTGATAGTTTATTAGATATTTTACATCCTCTAGCATTTTGCCCATTTCAGCTTGATCTTTTATACCAATATCGACAATTACATAACAGTTTTGGTAATATGAATAATTATAATATAAATGTAAGTGTAATCAAATAATCAGTTACCTCTCAGATAATCTCTCGTAATGAACAATTACATAGAAACTTTTTTATATATATTATTCCAGGGACTAAATTTTAGAAATGTTGACTTACTTCAAAAAGATCATCATTTTGAAAAAGCAGACAATTGTGGAACTGTATTAAGTCCAAGGAAAATTCGTCCGCGGTCTTGTGTTAATGTTTATAATGATTATGACGATAAATCTAACGTTGCACATAAAACTGATCTTGAAAATGTTGTAAAAAAACGTTTTAGCAACACTGTCGGGACAAAAGTATTGCATGGTTTAGAAAAATTAGCTTCTGAAGATTCCGAAGATTATACTGATAGCCTTGAACATTCTCCATTGAATAGAGGAGCAACAAAACAAACGATTCCTACTAAATCATTAAGTCCAGATTCTAAAATGGATGATGAAGATACGATTACCGGAGAAGCTAAATTTAGAAAACTACAAGAGAAATGGGAATTGATGGTTGGAAAAGAAGAAACTGGGAAAAACCAATCGGGACCGACATTACCCTTGTCGCCTATGCGAACACCTGCAAATTTGGGAAAATCAAAAATACCACGACTTTTAACATCACCTATTAAACAGCCAAATGTAGCAATAGGATCTGTAAAAACTGTTAAGTCTCCTATCTCTGGAATACCTTCTTTGAAAAAACCGGTTACATTGTCAACTACCAAAACAGTATTAATGAAACCAATAGAAACAAGGGGGAAAGGTATACAAGAAACTCGACGTACGAGTCGTGTAGATCAAGACGTAGTCGGAACATCGCGGGCTCATTTGTCACGACCTAGCTCTTTACCTTATAAATCCTATGGAGTTATGTCGAAAGAGAAGAATCTCCTATCTCCTCAAAGACGAGCTGCTTCCACATCTCTACCAAGGCCAAATACAGTTACACGAAATCCTCCGAGGAAACAACCGCTAAAGTAGGTAGAAGTACTCTACGTACACATACATATATCGATTTAATTTTTATTTTTGAATGTCTCTTTCTATACGCTATTTTTAATTTAGAGAATTCTGATTTAATAGTGAATTACATAGTTTTATATATATATATATATATAAAATTCAAAATTATATAAACAAAAAGTAATTTAGTTTATAGTACACATTTCTTTCTTTCTATTTATATTTGAAGCACGTAGTGATAAAAGTATAGCATGTTATTATATTAAAATGTAATATTTTTTGCTAAAGTAGATACACAGTTTATTAGTATAATATATTTATGAAAATTTTATTTTAATTCAGCTTATAATATGTTTTGTTTGCAATCTCTTTCTATGATTTATTTATCGCTTGTTATTTTTCAGTTTTATCTTACTTTTGTATATTTTTCTTTCCCTAGATTAGTAAAATAACGCTACGTCCATCTCGATTCCAGAGAGGTTCGCACAGTTACAAATAGGGTACCATCGAGTAATGGGCATCTCTCATTTGCAGAAGGTGAAAGATTGAAAGTTATATTAGAAATTGATAATAAATGGTTATTGTGTGCAAGAGGTGATAGAAAAGGTTTGGTTCCAAGAATGTGTGTGCATACTATTCAGACTTAGCCCTTCTATTGATATTAATGAGATTCTTGAGTAAATTGATTAAGAAGTGAAAGTGATGTGCTTTGAACGAATGCAAAAAAGATTAATTAAATGGTGTCGTATGTACAGTGTATTAAAGAAAAGGCATAGTATATGATTTTGAAATTATAATTTAGTGATGTTGCTTGCGAAGTCACTGTTTAAAGCTTCGTTTGCATAGATTCGTGATAGTATTACCACTCATAATGCCATTGACAAACCAGCCCGACCGCTTTTCATTTCTGGTCTGGCCAGCGCAGCGACTTCTGGACCCTTGCGAAAAGCTTCGCATTTTCACAATATTGACGGCCGCCATGGTCAACTCTTTACGTTTGTCTACCCATTTTCGATCTGATCCCTGCTGGGACTTGCGCACCCCCAGACCTCCCTTAGTTTTATCATTATGCTAATTATTACGCATTACCATTACATTCATATTACTAATTTTGCATAATAGCTACACTTGTTTTACTTGTTTCGCTTTTATGCATTAGGCACGACCGCTACTATACACAATATTTTAATGTTAAAATATTTCAATTAAATTAATGATTGAAAATTATTTTAAGAATTGAACAATTTATTTAAAATTTTAGGTAGAATTTTATGTTATAATAGATAAAGGATAGAATTCTAATTCTATCAAAAATTTTTCTTTTTGATGACTATATAAAGACACTCCCTGATGGTGGTAGTGGTCGTGACTAAAAAATATTAGAGGTACTGCTAGTCATAAGCTTTTAAAACCTCATTATATTTAAATGAACATATACCTATTTATAACTAAAATGTACATATATACAGTAATATGATGATAAAGACACAACGGTCATATATAATATAATAACTTATAATATTATGAATGTAACTGTGATCATAGCAAATAGGTGCATAAGTTGATTGATGCGAATGTGCGAAAAAACTTCGTTTGATTTTTTATGTAATTTTAATATTTCAATCACGTCCAATCTTCATAAAACATCAATATATCGGTTTTATTTAGCATATAAATTATTACCATGTCGTGCGCTTATGAATCGCAATAATCACATTTTTTTACTTGCTTCATGTATTTCTTAGTATGTGACAGCATACAGTGTATTCAAATAAAATCTATTATAATGACATATATATCACTGTACATTTCTTTGCGCAGTGATACGTTCCCTATAGCATATTTTAAAAGTATGATAAATATTAATATAAATAGAGAGCAATGATAATAAATATTAAAAAAAATAAGAACTATTATATAAATTCCACTACCGAAGGAATTACAATTTTTGCAGAAATGGTATAACATTCTTGAATATTGTTATGTTTTGTATTTTTTGTCATCATATAAAATTGATATGCCCTAATAGAATATATTAAAAATTTTGTTCGTGAATAAAACAATATTATGAGTACTGTACCTTTACATTTTACAAAGAGATAAAACAAGTTGCTTGAAACATATCTGCCTCACACCATTTTAACAGCATTATTCGTAAATAATAAACTGTGTATGTTTGTATATGTATATATAAATAAAATATCCATGTTTATAATATTACATATCTTCTTAATATGTTTCTACCTATAATTAATTTTTATAAATTAATAGAGAGACTTTAAATTTTACTTTTATTTAATATAATTTTTAAACATAATAAACCAAAATTATAATCTTTAGTAAATATTAAAACTTACACATATATTGTATATTTTATACAAAAAAAAAAAAGAAATATATAAAAACATGTAAGTGCTAGTTGAATTAATTAATATTTTCATTTTTTTTTCTTTTTGTTTTATAGACGATTCACAATGTCACATTCAGACACAAACACATTATATTAAAATCGAGTAAACTTGATTTCTAAATTTTTTGTACTGAAATATCTCTGATCAGATCGTTATAACGTAGGTCTTATAGCTGAATATGTTATCATCTTGAAAACAGTTACATTCAGTGTGCGTAGGAACATTCTATTGCTATAAATCATATTACTTCTATTGATAAATAAGTAATTATTTTTATATTAGTAGCCTTAATTCGTTTACATATTACTAAATCTTATTTACAATAGGTATACAATAAACTGATTACAGAATACACGCGTACGTTTTTATATGTAATTAATTTCAACATTATACACGAGTTAATTTAAAATTTGATCCAATAATTTTATGGAAATAATGTAATAAATTATTTAAATAAATTATCTTTAGTGAATAATAACAAAAGTACCTGAAAGCATTATATTATATTTCTAATTTATCTTGGTGGGGTTCTATTACATATCATTTAAAATCATGGTGAGAAAGTATTACAATATCTTATCAACAAATTATTAGACCAATTTTATAAATTTCTTACTATTTATTTTAATATAAATTTCGTTTATCGATAACAATGCAATAACCATCCATTGTATATTATCTATACATTTGTGTGTTCATCAAATATTAAAAATTATACAACCCCATTTTTTTTACGTGTTCAATCGTGAATATTAATAAAAAATAGAGAAATTTTACATAAAATATACAAGAATTGTCTCGGATTAAAATTTTATTCATTTTCGACGCATACCGATGTAATATTGACTGGAATGCTTTTAAGGTACTGTTAAGAATCATGAACTAATGTTAGAACTATTTATAAAATTTAATAGAATTATATATGTATGCTGGTAATGTTGCTTCTAAATTTGTAAATATATTAACTTATTCAATAATATTATTTTTTTATTATAAATGACTAAAACCAATGAATTTTTAAATAAGTGTAAATTTTTATAAAAGAATGAAAATAGTTGTTTTTAAACATTTTGTAGGAAAACATAAAGGAATCAAGTTTTATCAATGGCTTTTCTCTTTGTTTGAAAAAACTATAGTTTTCTATAACAGTAGATACTATTTTACAAAACAGTAATAATGAGTTTCAATAACTTATTACTCACACTTGACTAATTCTAAAAAAATACAAGACAATGATTTTATAATTAATATAGCTATCTACTATTCGATATGTAGAAGTCCAAATATTCGTTATAATTCTAATTTCTTAAATAAAACTTAAATTAACTAATGACATTAATTTTCTTGTGTAATTTAAGATTTTTGCGAATTCCATATCTCATCACAATTTCCATGTATTTTATTTTAAAGAAAAAAGTGAGAATCTGTATAAAAATTTAAACACCTCGTGAACTTATGCATGCACATAAATACTTATATTAATTTTTCAGCAATTATAATAATTTTTTATATAACCAGATTGTAATGGCAGTATTAATAATTGGAGATTTACCACGGTTCATGTCAACAATATATAATAAAGATTATGAAAGTACATGCTCCTGATTCTTGTGTATGTATTACTTAAGTACAAATAAATACATAAACATATGCAATTTTATGTGTATACTCCCTTTTGGCACTATTCAAATCTGCTAATAAAAAAAAGGTCATTATCCTCTTGCTTGTTCTGTTAATGACTAGAAATTGTAAAGAATTGTCAGAATATTATTAGGCCTTTTTATGCACAATGTACATTCATCCCCATTTTTTTTACAGTCTACAATATGCCTATATCAACTGTGATATCTTTGATCAATGTGTGTATGTTTTACACTTACACTGTGTATCAATTTTTACACAAGCTATTTTATAGCCAAACTGTATCATTTATAATGTGTATAAACGTTAACTTATAATTATATATGTGTGCATATAAAGTAATAAACGATCGTGCAGAACAAGTAAGAGGAACCTTTTATAAAAAAAACTTGTTAATTTCATCAAAATCTTAGCCTGAATAATTCTTGTTTGTTTAATGCATGTTTAAAAGATCTTTAATAGTCAATCTATTTGTTTATTCGTAAGATATTTAACTCAGGAAAAGTCACTTTAAGAGCAGATAAAGTACATGCATAATATTCCATTACTGTTATTTATAATTTCTTATACTTTTTACAAATATGTCACTTGCATATAATATTATTAACTACACATTTACATTTTTAAAAAATTATTGCAGACTGAATAAGCACTACGTTTCATTACAATAATATGTCTCCTCCTGAGTTAAAGAACAAGCAGAATAAACGCTTCTAAACTCCCACGATACTTCAAAGCATGTAACATTGAATATTGTAATATTTACCAGTCTTTAATATGACTAAATGAAAGATGCATTTAATTGCATTATATATTAATTCAGAATGTCAGTTGTTCAACAATTAAGGTTTTTCAATTATTCAACTTATTAGAAATTCCTAATTCCTCCTAAGTGTAAAACAGCATTAAAGCGCAATTGAAATTGTATGTAAAACAGAGCATTTCATTGTACTTACATATCTATGATCGAATTAATATTTGATATGATCAAAATAACTGATGCACGAAAGATTAATTCGTAAATAGGCAAGGATTTTACTATCAATGCAAGCAAATTAAGAAACATATTAGAAAAGAGCACGTAATGCATCATTTTTTATTAAATAATTATTCATCAAACTTTTATTCATAATCCAAAAAGAAAAACGTCAATAACGAATTGTTTAAAAATTAAAGTTCATTTTAAATTTAAGCAAATTATTTTATATCTGATGAAAATCATGACAAAGTTATCATGAAAAAGTGCATTTAAATTTTAAATCAATATAGCCAAATTGATACATAACACATATTGTGCAACAATATTAGTAAATTCCTTGTGGCTTCCAACCGAACAATTCGATTGTATCTACCAGGTACTTTGTAATAAGATTTTTATATCAAGTTTTTACAATACACATGTAATGTAGCTTTAAAAGAATGCTTTTCACTGTCAAAGTTTCTGTTTGTTTCTATTTTATTAATTTTATAAATTCAAAATGATAATTATGTAACGATCATTAATGAGAAATGCCAGTTCTTCTAATTCATGAGTTAAGAGTTGATGATTGAAAATGAAATTTGCACTAATATTTGATTGTAATATAACATACAAACGACAGTCAGAGAAATATGTAGTATTGTGTTTATTCACAAATAATGTAATTCATAAGTAATATAATTCTACATATTCTTTGCTTATCTATCTATTATATCCAAAGTCAATAAAAATTGTACCCTATTATTAATGTTAATAACTTTACTTTACTGGTACAATATTTGCGTGTTATTTCATAAAAGTCATTTAACATATTTCTGCATTAAAATTTTCCTCACATTATAGATGCCATATCATGTACAGTTTTATACAGCTGCTCTTCAGATAATTTGGAGATAAAAACGAAGTTTTTCATTGAACTTATTGATATAATTAATGAATCCATTTGGTGTAAGCGTAAAAAATTGTGTTATAATTACATTATATTCGTGTATTAGTAAATTCATCGTTTTAATGAATAATTTCTGTAATTAAAAAAAAAGTATTACAATCTTTTTCTCTATTGTGTCTAAGTAGTGAATATCTAATTGACTTGCCTTCATAAAATATAGTACTTTTTCTTGCAGAATAATCAATTAATAAATCCAAAAACCAACTTATAAACGAAAAACATTAAAAAATAATAAAACTAAAAATCAATTTTTTATTATGTTTTTGCATATCTTAATATAAATTCATTAATATCTTGTAATATCTTATATAAATCCATGATTTCAAACATTTTTGTCCTCCAAATATCTCAGAGTATTAATGTTATATCTACAGCAATGAGTATAATCAAGCGCATCATAATACACACTCTGTAACAACTTTAGTTTTGTTAAATTTTGATAAGCATCAAGAAATGTTTGATTCTGATGCAGGGGTTACAAAAGAAAAATTAGTAAAGCTACAAATACCCAAATAATCTTTTTTAACTTATAGCATATAAAAAAATTTTGTCTTATGATGCTCACAATATTTCATAATAGATATTTTATGAAATCATGCATTTGATCAGTTATCCTCATTTTTGTTCCAAATATAATCATATATAATACACTATGTAATAAAAGTCTTGTACTTAAATTCATTATTAAACTGAAAAATGTTTATTAAGATATACAATGCAGTTCTGTTGCACCTGTACTGATGTAATTTGTACACTAAATATAAAATCTGACTTTACAAATATATCCTGAATAATACCTTATAAACGATGTTTTATAGCGAATAATCGATTTAAATTAGTGGAATATTTGGCATTTAAATTCATAGTAATTACTATGAATCGGTTTTTTAATGAATAAGTTGAGCTATAAATAAAAACATATCAGAGTCAAGAATATATATCACATTGAATATATTATATTATATACTAAAATAAATAATATACTTCAATTATAGTCTATAGATTATATTAATATATCTATCTTTAAACTTCATATAAAATCTTTAAATCTTACATTTTGAAAAAATTATTTTTCAAAAGCAGATTAACTGTTGTAGTGCAAAATGATTCATTTTTATGATACAATTGAAAGAAAGATTTAATTAATCTCTAAATACAATTAATCTCTGTAGATTGCATCTAAAGTATTTATTAAATAAATCTTGTACATATCTGAACATGCTTGTATAAATAATAACAGAAAAGACTCTGATATATTTTTATTAAGATGTCTTAAAAAAAAAAAGAAAAAAAAATTGCTTTATAAAATAGGTACAAATAACATTACGGAGTAAAGACAATGTTTGATTATACAGGCACAACTATGCATTTGTTTCAATGTATGTACCACTCTTCTATATGTACAAGCAATCAACAGTTTTGTTATTTTATGTATTTCACAGATTTAAGTGTAAAATGTATGCTGAAAATACTGTTAAATACATAATTATTCAGAATAAAACAATAAATCCATTGTACAAACAGAAAGAAAAAAATTATCTTCCATATATTTTGCAATGTAGATTCTAATATATAATCAAGCTGCATGCAATAAAAAAAAAAAAAAAAAAAACATTATAAAGTCAGCACAGCCAAATTAGGTAAAAACTGTGGAAAAACTAACGATTCAAAAGCTGTTAATTTCTATATACTCGTTTATCAATAAATCTTACTGTAATAAATTATAAATTATGATCTAAATCTATATTCTAGTTTAAAAAGTTAGAAATCTAATAGATACAAAAATAATATAATCATAAATTCTGATGATTAAAATGCTCATGCATTTGATGTTCTGGCATTTCTCACATATGTACATGAAAAAATTATGATACAGGAAATGGTTGTGCAATTTAACTAAAACTATAAT
Source organism: Vespula pensylvanica (assembly GCF_014466175.1). Lineage (NCBI taxonomy): Eukaryota > Metazoa > Arthropoda > Insecta > Hymenoptera > Vespidae > Vespula > Vespula pensylvanica. The sequence goes on from NC_057686.1 coordinate 11,434,633, forward strand.
ACATATATACTAACTACATACTAGACTCCTTAGTGCTGATAGACTCGTTGGTATTATCAACGCGAATTAATGTAGATGAATTTAAAACAAGTGTCCTACTCAATGTAGCCACTCGCTCCATTACACACGAAGCCGAAAGACGCGCTTCGGCATCATGATCCCAACATTCCTCCATCGTATCACAAATTGATAAAAGTCCCTATGACAAAATATATTTAAAATAACGAATATAGATGAAAGACAGAATATATTTTAGTTTCTAAAAATATATATTAAAATCAACATACCGGATGTTTACGCCATGTTTCTAAAATAAGTGGCCTTTCTTTTTTATGTACCACACTTTCTTGCATGTCTTCTAATGTAGGATGAAGACCAACTTCATCTTCAAATGGTAGTCTATATTCTCCAATTGGTCCCTGTATATAAATATATAAATATATTTTGCATTATTTAACTTTTTTATACAAAGCTGTCTGGAGTAATTGAATAAAGAATAATATCTTACATCTTGTACAGTACATCGTGAAGCCAACTCCCACAATACGAGTCCACATGCATACATGTCAATTCGCAAAAATGAATCCCTTGTAAAATTGATAGCCCCTTCTAAAACTTCGGGAGCCATATACCTTCTTGTTCCAACCTACAATGATGATGATAATATATATATATATATATATATATATATATATATATATATATATATGTACTATTTTTGTACATATTGGGACATAAACAGTTATACACATGTATTTACCTGCCCATGTGTGTCACCACAAGGCTTTCCAGGATGGAATATTAATGCTAAGCCAAAGTCGGCTATACAAGCATTCATATCTGCTTTGAGAAGCACATTCTTAGATTTGAAGTCTCTGTGAGCAACAGCTGGTTTATAGCCATCAACTTTATTAGCTGGTATCTCCTCATGCAGATGCATTAATCCCCTATTGTATATGAAAATAAATAGATACCATATAAAATAACTAATGATAATTACTACTAATAAATAATAATTACCGAGCCATAGATTCTGCAATTCTACACATTTCAGGCCATGTTACAACATTAGCTTTTAGATAGTCGCATAAAGAACCTTTTTCATGGTATGCAGTTATTAACCAAAACTCTGCTTGCAAATTATCTCCTCTTTTTTCAACACCTATAAAACGCAATATATCCTCATGATCCATGTGTGCAAGTCTAAATATTTCTTGTTCCGTTTGCCAAGATTGTTTATCTTGTATAGGAAAAACTTTTACAGCCACAATATCATTTTTCAACTGTGCTTTCCACACAGCTCCAAATCGTCCTCGAGCTTTAATTTCGAGAAGTTGGATTGGGCGTAATCCTAAATTAGGAGATGGCTGAGGTAAAGGTAATGGTTCTAACGTTGGCACCTAATAAGAATGAAATCACTATAGTATTCATCAATTACTTTCATATAAAATAAATAAGATGCATATATTATGTAGAGTTATCTACATAAATTAGACTTTTATTCTACTTTATACTAACCTCATTAAAGTATCCCAATTTTTTACGACGATAGCACCAATACAAAATGGGTAAAGTTAATGCAAGAATGAGAATAGGAATTGATATGGATAAAACAAGTGTTATTACTTGTTGTTCAGTATTTGGAACTGGTTTATATCCTAAAAATATTTCATTATTAATTACTTCCATATTTGATAAAATAAAAAAATAATATATTTGATTTTCATCACAAAATTTTTTACCGTGATCAACGGGAGGAGGTTGAGTAGGTTGTGGATCCCAAGTGAAATTTTGGTTGCACATATTACCATCGCAGCAACAGAAAAATAATTTCTTTTGCCTGTCTGCATTTTCTTCAACACATTTTGTTTTGTCGTAACATTCTTTACTATCTAAGAAACAACCCTGCAATAATATATAATATAATATTAAATGTTGAATTAAAACAAAATATACATATAAAAAAAAAACAGCAAATTCGTGCGAGCAAACCTTCAATTTAATTATAGATTTTTTGGTTACACTGTCAATATACCATAGCACATAACAATGATTACGCTTATCTGGGTCATGTGGACCACATTCCTCTTTTCCTGAACAACCTTGTTGACTTTCTGTGCACATAGTTTCATTATAAAATTCACAAAATTTAGAACCTTTAACATCATGTCCTAATGCAACTCCTGTAATAAATATATAGGTTACAAGAAGATATTTGGATATAAAAATGTTTATATACCGATGATATATATGTTTAAAAACTCTTATAAATCAAATATTATAATACAAACATACTTCATTTATCATTTTCTTTCAATGTATATAACTAATAATGTTAAAAGCTTCACGATTTAGATTTAATCAAGTAACTGTAGGCATGTGATATAAATGACGAATTATAACAACCGTTATGATAAACTTTTGTAATAACTGATATTTTATAATGTATGTATTAATATAAAACCTATGTAATTTGTTGTATTTTTGTTATCATAGAAGAATATAACTGAAATAACTGTTCGTATTTATGTATCAGATATGATATTTAACAGAAGTAATACAATACTTAACAGAAATAATACATCAGTATAAAAATGAGTGCTTTCGTCGAAAAAACGATACAATCCTCTAACTGTCTCAAGTTAAAATTTCAATTAAAATAATAACTATAAGTGTTAGATAGAAATGATACAATAGTCAATTACCTAATAATCCTAGGAAAAGGTATGGCAGTATCGTCACATATGCGGACATCGTGAATGGATCGTAAAAGCATACCAGTAATTTTGAGTCTATTAGCTATTAAGCAAATTGTAGTAATTCATCCACCGACACATCTCTCTTCCTCCCCCTCCCACCTTTATATCGAAACGCGCACAGCATGAATTCATGTCATTTTCACTATTAAATCACTGCTATTCTCGTAACTTTTAGAAAAGAAAAAGGAATAAAACTATCCTAGACTTCTTGTTTGATTCCGTAAACATACACACGTCTCGCGCGAAATCTTCCAATACAATTAAAATAAGATTCTCATCTCGTATTATTACAAAAATACACGGCGGACGCACAGAGCAGATTGACTATGAACCATAAACTATGTGATCAGACAGTAATAGCGATCGCAATCGGTGTTGTCAGAAAACATGTCTATTACGTTTCATCCCTCCTACTTTACAAACGATTCTTGATTGGGCATTGGCAAAAGCCAACGTAACAGTAAAAATTACTAAAATATCCTTTGATTTGGTAATAAATATATAGAAATTTCCTTTAGTTTACCGTTACGTTGATCAGATACAATTTCCGTAACAATAATAATAAAATTTTGACTAATTTCGTTGCTTAATTCGGCTGTAATAATAATTACAGTATGTCGAAAAATTCAACATGTTGAATTTCAATTTTTACGAATAGCCAATCAGATTGCAAAGTTATCTGACGCGCGATAAACGAAGTATCTATAAAATATTGTACGCGTAAGTTTGTCTCACCCAAAGATAATATAATAAAAAATTTGTTTATAACACAATTAATAAATTTACTCTTAAAATTTACAATGTATTTCTCAAATATTTCGTATAATTTATTTCTATACGCAATAAATAAAGTCGAACTTTCCGTGTAACGTTGCCATGGCAACGCTGCATTACAGAACATTAGACAACTGCGTCTATCTTGTAAATTCCGATGTTACGGTTATGATTGCTGTTACGGAAAGTGTATGTAGTCACATTAGACTGCAAATTAAGAATATCCCTCGTTTCTCGTCAATATAACAACGTAATGTTACAATGTATAAAAACTCCAAAGATATAATTCTTAACATCGACACGTTTAGGTTAAAAGTCTGTACTTTCAACGAGACCTACTTTAGATGACCTACTTTTAAGACCTACTTTCGATGAATCTACTAAATGGACTATGACAAAATATCCTATAAAGATATTCTATTGGTTACAGCAATAACCAATAGCAATTTATTCATACTACAGACATTTTCTAATAAATAGAGGGCGTAACATTCGAAATATTGCATGAATATATATATAGCAAATTATATAAGGACTTTAGACTTATGATACGTGTTCTGCATTATCGACATTGTATATATAAGTCTTTTATAATCCAGTATTTTGTAACGGCTTATACATTTATATTATTACTTTGCATCGTATAATATTTGCTGTACATGACAAAACTTTCGAGATTGACTACTAGGTATCGCTTCGATCACTACGGATTTCGGATCATTGCCCTATTATAAGTTTTTTTTTTATTTTGTTATTTTTATAATATAATGAAATATAATTTTTTCGAGTAAATGGAGAAACTGAGATAAACTTAGAATATATATCAACACATGTTATCACCAGGAAACTATACTAATTTATAACGGTTAGAAGACAAGTAACTGAGCCAAAACACCATCTATGATCAGCTGTAATCAGGGATTTGACATATGTAGAAAGCAGCAGAAAACAATTCTTTATGTGATATATAAAAGGTTTTAAGGTTAATTCAAGTGTAACACTGTGATAAAACTTTCATAAATAATTTTGACGGAAGTTTATAATTATAATATTACGACTTTGATCGTAACCAGATTTAAGTATAAAAAACGAAGAAGTTTAAATGTTAAGCAGTTATGGCAACGCCCGTCACTGATAAGAAACCGCGAGTGATTGTTTTAGGAGGTAAGCATAATTGATTTATTTTAATAACAGAATTGACATTAGAAATAGAATAAATAAAAATATTTTTTCGTTATCACAGGATGCGGTTTCATTGGGCGTAATCTCGTGGAGTATTTACTGGATAATGATTTGGTATCGTACCTACGTGTTGTAGATAAAGTGCCTCCGCAAACTGCCTGGTTAAATTCGAAACATGCGAAAATTTTTGAAAATCCTCTACTTGAATTTAAAAGCGCTAATTTAATAAATGCAGGTAATAAAAGAATTATTGGTATTAACTGCATATTAAATTAAATAGAATTGAATTCATGTTTAGTATATATGCATATGACATCTCTTTGTAGCATCCTGTCAGAATGCATTTGCTTCTGATAAATCGATTGATTATGTTTTTAATTGTGCTGGAGAAACAAAATGCGGGCAAACAGACCCTGTTTATAAAGAAGGCATTTACAAATTAAGTATTAATTGTGCTCAACAAGCTGCCAAAATTAAAGCAAATCATTTTGTTGAAATATGTTCAGGCAATCTGAGTTCTTCTGAAAAAGTAATATAAATTATTCTCTTCTTTCATCAAATTTATCATATTTCAAAATAATGCATTTGTGATTAATTGATTACATGATGTAAAGGTACCATGTATAGAAGAAGAAAATGGAGATCCATGGACATTTGTTGCAAAATATAAATTACAAGTGGAACACGATCTGAAGAACATACCAGATTTAAAATATACTATTCTTAGACCAGCAATAGTATATGGACCTGGTGATAGGAATGGCTTAGGTATTACAAATATATTTCAAAGGAATATCTTCATTTTTAACTCTATACTCTGATGGATCATATAATGTGTTAAATTGTATGGTTTTGTGTTACAAATAATATTCTATATAATATTACAATGATATAAATATATCATCCATCTATTTTTATATTGTACAGCACCAAGGCTAGTAGTTGGAGCAGTCTATAAACATCTAGGAGAAATGATGAAATTACTTTGGGGACCAGATCTTCGTATGAATACAGTCCATGTAAGAGATATGGCTCGAGCTATATGGCATGTAGCAAACAGATCTGACACAATAGGACAAATATATAATGTTGTTGATGAAGGAAATTCCACTCAAGGCTCCATAAGTGCTATCGTTTCAGAATTATTTAACATCAACCACGATTATTGGGGTACTACACTATCTACTCTGGCTAAAGTATGAGAAGGATTTTAAAATTATTCTTAGTATGTTCTTATCTATACTTATATATATTGGGTGTTTTTCAATAAGTATTTTTACTACTTGCACTAAATAATAGTGCAATTATCTAAATAATATTTTTAATATTCCATACTACCCATATTTCCATAATGAAACATAATTTATTTTTGTTTTAGACTGATATGAGTTCTGTAGTCGAAGAGGTAAATGACAAACATATGGGTCCTTGGGCTGACGCATGTAATAAAGATGGAGTTGAGAATAGTCCTTTATCTCCATACATAGACCAAGAATTGCTTTATAACAAGCATTTATATTTAAAATCAGGGAAGCTATCTCTTAATACAGGTTTTACGTATCTATATCCTAAACTCACAAAAGAATCACTTAAAGAGGTAATAACAAATAATGTGAATGTAAATATTAATGAAGATATAGAAAAAAATACAATGAATTTCTTCAATATAACTTATTTGATTTTTCAGGTTCTTGATGATTATGTAGCCATGAAGATATTTCCACATTCCTTAGTACTTTAACTCTTATCAATAATAATTTTTTATACAGAATATTTGAATGCTTGTAATGACTTACACATACATAGAAACGTTTCACCTTGTGCCTAGTGATCTACGCAAGTACGAAAGTTATATACTTTAGTATACACTGAATACTTATATACAACCACATTTTACACATTTAATAATACATTAGGTGAATTTATAGAATTTCAGGATAAAAAATCATGATTTCATAGATGGGCTTGTTTGCCAATGTGATAAAGTAGAGATTAATGTACTTAATTTTATTATAATTAAATTGCAGGTTAATTTGTTACGCTATTAATTGAGAATTTGATTGTTAATTTTTTGATTGTCATTTTTAAAGTACAGAAATTGCCTAAATTAAAACAAGTATTGAGGATGTGTTTACATAGTAACATAAAATAATTTAATACTGTCTAAATCTCCTCAATTAAAAATAAAATATAAACTATTTTAATAATTAATTTTAATTAATATATACTTGGCCAAATATGTTTTTTATATACAACGATTTGAAGATATATAAAACGATATTGATCATTGTTAGAGATACGCGATTTTTTTTTTAATTATTGTGTTCAACTGTATCTTCCAAGTGCTGTGAGTGAACCTGAAAATCATTCTATTCCAAATAATTATCAATATATTTTATAGTACTTAATATGTCATACATAAGCGAACGTATTAAGCCAAGTACAAACAACGTGATTAAGCTAGGAGATTTTATTCTTATGATATTAATCCTTATAAAAATCGCTAGATATACATAGTAAAAGCCTAATGTTTGCATAAGGTGAATGCATAAAATGATATAAATCTATGTTAGTACTAAATGTCACATAAGTATAATAGCATTTCTTTTTTAAAATTGTTGTTAAAAAATATACAGCGAGCATTTTGATAATAAAGTTATTCAATTTATCAATTTCTGTGTTTTCACTTATATTTTAAATATAATTCATTCTAGGTATAGGCAATATATAAAGAAAAGAAACTATATTTTTCTATCTTAATTTTATTCAATTTTCACTTACAACAAGATGCTGTATTCAGAAAGTTCAACAGTATTCTTAGATATTTTGTTTATCATTTTAATTTTAATACTTTAAACAATAAGGTTATAATTTTATATAGTTAATTATATGTAATATATTAAAATATATACTTTTAATATTTTCCAGAAATAATATATGTACAATTATGACTACAAGTATGTACACAGCAAGTGCGTTCTACAAAACGCCATAATCTTTATAATATAATCCTCTAGATATTAATAAAATATAATAAAGAGTAGTGTGTGAAAATAAATTATTAATATTTACTTGATACACAATAATTGCTACATATAACAATATATAATACCAATCAACATAATTACAGGTTCTTTTCTCATATAAAGTAAGTAATGTCTGAATTACATTTAATCACTGAACATGAAGATATATTTTTCGAGGTAAAATGCATAAGTCTAAATTATCGTGTCTAGTAGGTACAGACATTAAGTTAAAATTAAGTAATGTAAGTCACTCTGCAGAGCGATAACTGAGGAGGTATATATGTCTGACTAGAGTCGCCGCACGATAGTATTAATACTTTAACAGTATATGGCCAACACTATTAATCAGTTATTACTGGTGCCTATTGCAAAATAAATGGGATATAAATTATCTTGCTTATTTCATATTAAAGCTAGGAGATTCTTGTGGCTAGTTTCCAAGTTAAGTTTAAAATAAATATTAATAATAATATTATCAGAAAAACAGAACATTCACATTCTAAAATATATCATGTCACATGTATAAAAAATATATTATAAAAACTATTATTACAAAAACACAATTTAAGAATTTTGAATTTATTAGTAATTGTTTAAGCAATGAACTAAACGTGGAAACTAGATTAATAATTATAGTGTTATTGACTCAAATCATCGGTAAGTCTTACTGTATGTGATTTACAGTGAACTATAGTGAAGAATGAAGACTAATAATGTGATATATACTACAATATGTATGTATTTCATGTTTCTACCTTAAAAAAAGTAACTTGCTTTTTCATGGTAATTATTACTTTATATCTGAATAATATTTTCATTTGTATTTTATAATCAATATTATCTTCACACAATAGCACGGCGACCCTATACATGATTGTTACAATTTAAAACTTATCACATCATGTAATTACTTAATATTTACCATTCAAATGAAAATACCAGTGCTAGTCTTTTAATATTAGATTACATTCATGTTTTTTTCCTTTCTTTTATAAAGAAAAAAACATGGTTTTACAAAGTGGGATATAAACAGAATCAAAACATAAATATCACAAATGGAATGCTATAAATTATGACATACTACAAATTTTTATAAAAAATGCTTCTTAATCCAAAATGATGTAAAAAAGTTCAAAAATAATTTTATTTATAAAATCAATTTTTTTTCCTATGATAATTCAAATTTATCTTTATATGTGTATTTTATTTATTTTTTTAACATTTTTAATAAATGATTTTGTTATTTAGAAGCCAAACACTGATACAATCTTAAACGTATGTATGTGTGTGTGTCTGTGTGTGTGTGTATGTGTTGCATTATGTAATATCTGCATTGTAAAGTGTGCTAAATATGAAAAGTTAATGTACAGGTAGTTCCTAATTTATGAATTCATATTTTACAAATTCTTGACTTTAAGAATTTTTTTTAAAATACTATAATATAAAAAAAATCTTTTTCATTTAACATTATCAAGCTTTTCAATGGAAAAACTTAATTGTTAGGAACAGAAGACACTCTCACTTTACGAATTTTCACTTTACTAAAAAAGGAATCGATTATGAAGTAATTCGTAAAGGCAAGAACTACCTGTATATTTTATAATGTATATAAAAAAAAAAAAAAAAACATACAATAAACGAAATTCATACAGATAATGATGAGCTGTCTTTGATAATACTATACATACATTTGATGATGTATAGTTCAATAAATTATACAACTGCCTTTTCTTAAAACAAATTTTGTAACAAGTATTTAACAAATATGGAAGTACAATACTATACAGAAATAACATAAGGTATAACAGTATAATGGATATAATACCAAATGAGAAACTTATATAAAATCACAAAACAAACATCAGAATGTGTAATATGTTGCAGAACATAAACTATTGCAATTATTGTTAGATGATATATGAACTTAATAATGTATATGAAATATAAAATTTATATAATATTAAGATATATGCAATGAGTTCTATGCATCTTGCCTAAATAAAGCTATCATTCTTAGAATGTTATTGAATATTCTCAAATAATTAAAAAGAATGTTTTATGTGAGGTGTGTGTGTGTGTGTGTGTGTGTGTGTGTGTGTGTGTGTGTGTGTGTGTGTGTGTGTGTGTGTGTGTGTGTGTGTGTGTGTGTGTGTGTGTGTGTGTGTGTGTGTGTGTGTGTGTGTGTGTGTGTGTAATGATAATACATAAATAATATTATTGTACATTTAAACCAAAATGTAGGACTGTCTTAAAAATGGTCTTATATTCTACAAAAAAGTCTAGAATAATAGCAGTTTTCTTAACATAAAATGGGAACATTTTAAACATTAAAAAATTCTCTTTCATTTATAGAAGTATAGATATTTTCTATATGATAAAGATGCAGTTGAAGTTCTAATACGCATAGGTCCAATATAATTCTATCTTTACTTGATTTAATTATGTGCTCATGGCAACTACATTATTGCATGGTTCAGTGTAATATGATTTTGTGAAATATCACTGAATGTTAAAAGTAATAAATAACAGATAGTGGAGGTACAGTAACAACACTGACATGTCTATGTCTCACTCTAAAAGATACACCTTATTCTATCAGGTACTGTAATGGGTTTTCTGTCATGGTAACATGCACCAGTCTGGAATACATATATTTGCAAATTTTTCCTTTGTCTATTGTATGATACACAGAACTTTTACTGTTTATAAGTCAATTGTTTTTAAAGTAAAAACATTTAATTATTGGTGTACTTATTTAGTCATATATATGAACAAAAATAAATAAAATCGGATCTGAATTTGTATTGTAAATGAAACTTACTTTTTATGTAGAAAAGAATATAATATAATATCACTGATATATATTAGAAATTAATTATAGCTTGTGTGGATGAATTTGTTTATAATAAAAATAATAGAAGTATTTAATAAAATGATATGCAATAATAATGATAAAATAATATTCATTAACTATAAGGATGTTGTATGTATGTATGTATTTTTGAAAATTTCCGTTATATACTATAAGTTAATATATCGAAAAATAAAAAATACAATGATCAATTAAAACAATTTAAATGATTTTCATATAATTAAAAATATAATATAAAAATTATTAAAAATGTAAGAATCATTTACAATCGCCCAATTATTTAAGTTGTTATTATGGAGAATCTTTTAAAGATTTTGGAGACACAAAGGACGTTCACAATGAGGATCTATTATATAATTGTTCTGTGTATCTAAATTAATGTATAAATTCATTTGTAATACTCATCTTATTTTACAATATTAAACTTGCCTTTTTACATTCAGAGGATTTCTGAAACTTTGAAATATATCAAAATAAGAAAATCTACAGTTAATGTTAAAGATTTGTAAAAATTACTTGATTCTACTGATGTGAATTCTATATAATCTTTTGTAATGTGAAGCATTTAATTTATTATTTAATTTGTTAATGTCATTTGTTTTACGACTTCTTATTTCATTTGAATAGCGAATTTTCAACTTATAAATCATAACTTTATAATTACTATCTATATACTCATGAAAAAAAGTAAAGTAAAAAAATTATATCTACTAATTTTGACACATGTATAGTATCAAATTATACTCTACTTTCAGTTCTTAATGCTAAGAAATTTGTATCATATTTTTTTATGTTTAACTATCTGAAAAAATAAAATCATGGAATGGCTAGTATAATCATTATTAAAAGAGAAATACATTGTTAGTTTTCCAGCCAATTATAAAATTGTATAGGCCTTGCACACTTAGACATTTAATGTATTTATGGACTCATATTCAATGCATTATTATTCCATATATAGTTTTTTTATCTATTTAAATTCAATATTTTTGCAAAAAAATTTTATACTACACTGCTGAATGCTATTTATCAGCCGTAGTTTGTTTATCATAATGTGTGCATACCATATTTTTTATTAGTTGTTCTATGTTATGTATTCCAATGTCATATATTACATTGTACATACACTCAAAGTCCATGTTGTCATATTTTGACTTAAGGAACGATTTCCAAAATATTCGTATAAACACTTTTTCGTTTTTACATGTTAAAAATAATTTATGAAAACAAGTACACTTTTATCATTATTTGTATAAACTGTGGACTTAAGTATGGATACCTAAAGATTAATACCCATGATGTAAAGTTGACTGTAACTAAACATATATAAGTATCCATATATATCTAAAATTGAAAACTTGATTACAAAGATCTTATTACTTGATTCGTATGTAAAATAATTTACAAGAATTTTCAATTTTTAATCATAAATGTAAATAAGAAAACCTGGATTTTTAACAAGTTTACTTTTGTCTGTAGTACTATATTTGTAGTACTAATATTATTATTTGAAAATTTAATTGAGTACTATTTTTCAAACACGATATCTTTTGAGAGAATCATATGATATATGTCATATAAATCTTATGGAACTGTATCAACTTTTATTTCTTAACTTACGTTCCTCTCTACTTTTTTATAAGCTTTGACTTTTCTTGCTTTCATAATATCTGATTCTACTCATTTGCAACAACTTTGTAACAGGCTTTTTAAATTAACGTCATATTCCTACCTGCTGTATTCCAATTCATGAAAATGCGAACAGCCAAGATTAGTCGTTAGCGTATTCATCCATTTGGTCCAAGTACTGGAATAGATGTACAGGTAACGTTTTCTGATGATATATCATTATCCGGACACCCTGAATTATTGTTTAGGCTGCCACTGTTACTGTCTAAAGTACAATTGACCATAGTGAACTGTGTATCATCCAAATCTTGGTTTTCTTCTTCATTTTTTCTTAAAACGGTACTATCACGCCTTTTGTACTGTAATTATATTAAAAAAAAATTCATAGCTCAAGAGAGTAATACATTTATCAAATTTAAAAGAAACTTATCCATATTATTTTTATACCTGAGGGTTTTCCGCAAGACAAATATCCTTTGATTCTCCATTTACATCCCAAGGTGATAATAATGGTTCCTTTACACAAGGTTCCACAACACCATTGGAATGTCCTCCCTAAATCAAATTATTGAATATATTACATGAAAAAATGATCTTTAAATATATATTAAAATTGAATTACTTTGGTATCTGAATGTGGATTTGTTGTAACTGGTGAAGATGGACAGAGGCCAGTAAGTTCAACTTCATTAGAAGTAACTGTAACATTCATTTGCTGATTCACAGGAGCTGTAGATTCGATACAACAACCGTTTCCATTTCGCACCAAAATACGTCCTTTTAGAGGTTGAGCACCATCTCTTAAAGATCTAGAACTCTCGCATTTATTTCGGCAATAAATGCTACATAAGCAAATTGTTATGAATACTATACTTATGCTTACACCCAGAATTATACCTATTTAAACAAACGAATATGTTATTATGCATATAAAAATAAGAAGTTTTGCTTAAAAGATCATACTTTGTTCTAAAATAATAACTACCTAGACTTTGATCAGGTTTAATATTTTGCGGTGGCTTCTGTTTATCTGATTCTATAACAATATTGCCACCCGTGATAATGATTATAGGATCTGATGGTTTACCATAACCTGCTTTTGTAGCTGCTTGTACAATTACAAAGTACCGTTTTCCTGGAACTAAACCTGGAAGTGTAGTTGATGTTTTATTTCCAGGAACTGTTACATTTCCCCAAGTGCCAGTAGAGTTCATTAAATTCATGGTATATGCAACAAAATAACTTTGTATCACTCCATTTATACTACTTGGTTCTTTCCATGCAATACGAACTTTTGTGTTATTGCCCAAAAACCACTGAATATCCTCAACTTTTCCAGGAACTAAAATAATTGTAAAATAAGTCAATATACTATAATTTTCATAGTATTTATCATTATAGATAATACTACCATCTTCATTAGTATAACATTCAACAGATTCACTGTAAATGTTACTTTGATTATTTTCATGTCGTATCATCCTCACTTTAAATTGATACAAAGTAAATGGCTTCAACTTATCAACAGTCATCTTGGTATCATCTCTGGAAGATGTATTACTATCGTTAATTTAAAAAATGTTGAGTACAAATACATTATATAATCCGATATAATAAACTCAAATAGATTTATATATACAGTGTAATGCATTTGGATGCTTCAACACTTTCTATATGAACTGCATGATAGCAAAGTTCGAAGGAATGTACACTATGCATTTCAGTTACTGTCCATGTCACATGTATCGAGGTAGATGAAACAGGAATAGCCTCCAAAGCCATGAATACATTACCTTAATAAGAAAATATAAAATAAAAATCGTGAATTTATTTAAAAGAATAAGAGATTGAATTACTTACTGGAACCAGAATGAGTAATATCAATGATTTTGGTTAAACAATCTCTTACTTCGCCAGAAATTACCATACAAAGACCCACAGTGTACGAACAATTCCTTTCTATGAGATATAAAAATGATAATATAAATATTATTACATGTAATAAATTATCCATATTGAAACCAAAAATTCTAATTCTTACCAAGATTAGTTAAAGTATATTCTGTAGCATTTCGGGGCATAACAGCAGTTAATAATTTGTATCCATCTGAATTTTCACAGTAAATTTGCCAAGAATCAAAGTCTGGCTCGACTTTATTATTTCCTTTCAAATTTATTTTCCAGATGACCTATACGAGAATAATCATAAATAAAATGGAATTCCAATTCTTATCAAATCATTTACTTATTTGAAAATTATTTTCTCACTTTAACTACTGAAATCTTGAAACTTAATAATTGCATGTCTACAAATTTTCTAATGTTAAATTCATTAGAATCTAGAGGAGGCATTGTTATAGTGCTCCAATTTAATTGCATTTCAGTCAAATTAGGCCATCCCTGTTTTGTTCTTGCTAATATTCGTACATCATATTTAGCTCCTGGTATTAAATCTACAAAATATTAATTTTATTAATCAAGTAGTTATAATAATTAAAAAAATTTTAATTTAATTAAACTTTATTATTATTAATTTTAAAAACATACCAGAAAGTATATAATGTTCAGTGGTGGCGGGTAAAAATAGTACTCTAGACGATGGATGTTGATGAAGTCTCCACTGTAATTTATATTCTACCACAATACCACGAGATTCCCTTTTTGTTAAAGACTCCCATGATACATTTAACTTTGTACTACTAACAACATTCATACTTATTTTCGGTGTGCTTTTAGGAACTAATTAAAACAATTAATCTTACTTTAGTCTATGGTACATAGTTTTGGTTGCTATAATTTATCAAATTATATATTTATCTTATTATTAAAAAATAAATAGTAATATTTTTTAAATATGCATACCACTTGGAGCTGTAGAACACAAGATGGTGGCAGACTGATCACTAGCGCCATATATGTTCCATACTCGTACGTAAAAAGAATAATTTGTAAATGGTTCTAGAAGTTTTGTTACTTCTACAGATGTGGAATTGCCTGGTTCAGGAGGAGAAACTTCTTCTTTACCACCTTCTTTTTAACAAAAATGATATACAACATAACTTACAAGCTCTTATTGATAGAATTCTAAAATTTTTAATTTATTACAACCTTTGATTTAAATATATAGTATTTCATTATTAAACTTACCAACAGGGCTATAATGGACGGTATAAGCTGTAATACTGGTATACGGTAGAGACTTTGGTGGTTCCCATGAAATAAAAATTCTAACTGGGGACACAGCATGACATTTTAAAGAGGTAGGTGCAGCAGGACTATTACGAGATGAGTTTACTTGAAGCCGACCAGCAGCCCATATTTCTCCTGCTGAATTTACAGCTACACATTGATATAGACCAGAATCCGATGGAACTGTTGCCGATATTGCCAATTCCATTTTGTTGTGTTCTTTTATATAAGTTGTTCGACGTCCTATAATTTGGAATATTATTTTTTATATTATGTAAATATTTAACGAACTTTATTACAATAATAATACTTTAATTTTTACCATTGACAGTAATATTTAGAGAATCCTTTAGCCAATAAATTTGTGGTACAGGTAAACCCTGTGCCTGACACTCAAATCTTGCAGTTCTTCCATTTGGACAAACTTGATTCGTAGGAGTTTTCAAGAATGATGGAGGTACCAATATATTTACAGTTATATTCTATAACAATTTAAATGATAAATTTAATGAATATCAAAAAATAATTATATACATATAGCTTTACACATACCTGAATTTCCAAATCATTTGTAATTGAATTTTTTGAAGAACAAAGATAGATGCCAGCATCAGAAATGCTTACATTTTTTAATTCTAGTATAGCAATACCAGTAGTAGAATTAACAAGAATGCGAGGTTGTGGAACATTGCTGTCACCTTGAAATGAGTAACTTGATGTAATGACAGTATTTATGATTTCTAGAAAATTACAAAAACTTGTATAATTACATACCTGTAAAGCGAGGTATGAATGTCCATGTTATAAGAGGCAGTGGATAACCAGATGCAGCACATGCTAAATTAAGGCTTGATCCATTAAGTAGCCAATGATTATATGACATTTGTGGAAATAAAGATGATGATTTATGTGAGTTTTCACTTTCTGATCTAGTAATAACAGTCAGTTTTGCCTCTTTACTTTTTTTGGTTTTCTTTAGGAATTCATTAGTCACTACACACCTGAAATAAAAAAACGAAAAATATCTTAATATCATTATATGAGCAATGGCAATGATATTTATAAGTTATATTATTATTTTAAACCTATAAGAACCAGCATCTGATAATTGTGTTGTACTTATATACAGAACACCTGGTGATACCATTGAATATCTGCAATATCAAAGATTTTCATGAATATATTCTGAAGATATTAATGATTATTTTGGTTTTTATGTATTAGGTATTACTAACTTTGAATCATTAAGACTAAGCTGAACTGATTCTCCATTATGCTCCCATGTAACATTAGGTGGAAAGGGAACACTATCTATAATACAAGACAATCTTACTACTTCACCTTCTTGGACAGTTACATTCTCTGGTGATTCTTTAAATACATGGGCAAGTTCTATAGTACCAAAAGATAAAAGTATTAAGTTTTTATATCAAATAAGCCAATAATATATAGCATAATTATTATTATAATCAACTTACCTGCTATTTCAATAAATGTTGGTGACGATCTCAGTAATCCTCCAAAATCAGTACGTGTTATGCAACGATATTCATCTTTAATATGATTCTTAATATTAATAAGGCTGGTATTATCTTTTTCTTTGAACTTTTGTGACTTTTGGAAATTCTGTTTCTAAGAATAATTTTTTATACAAATTATATTTATTGCTTCTTATCTTAATTAATCCTAAACCTTATATTCAAAGTTATAAGTACCTTAATGAAAAGAAGAGATCCATTACGTTGTAAATTGCATCGGGTAGAACCACACGGTGGCACTGGTTTTCCATTATGTAACCAGGAAATATTTTGATTCGTACCAGCTATACAATTAAGTGTTATCGCTTTCTTTCCCAATATTACATGACCACTAGGTTGTATTTCTATTGTTGTAGCAGAACCTTTTATTGAATCTGTATCAGAACCATCCGATTTAGATACATTTCTATTATTTATACTTGTTCCAATACCTTTGACACCTGTAAAATATAATTAATCATTTTTCGATCTATTCTAATATTAACAAAATATTTCATTTAAGTAAAGAAAACTTTTTATTTACTATAAATGCAAATCAATAAAATATTTTCAAAAGTTTTTCGAAAAAAAAAATAATACGTAGATGAAATAAAATAATTAAAAAAAAGAAAGCAAAGTGTGTAATTCAAAGAACATAGCACGCGATTACAAGTATTTCCGCAATTTGTGAATTGCCATGCGACATCGATGAGTGTAAACAAACAGAGTTGATGGCAACAGTAAAAGACGCACCTGCAGCACAAGCGGGCTTTAGTACTTCTGTAAACAAGATACTAAGTAAAAATACTCGCGCCGCCATATATTCACGCTCATTGGCACCGGTTTCACTGACAAATCTTAGCCGAAACACGCCGTCGTATAGCGAGACTCTTTAGAAAAAATCTTCGCCGCATGTTTGACATCGTAAGAAGGAGTGTTTTTGGCCGGGCCTGTTTTCCGAGCTGCTACTTAAGAAACTCTTTTGACTTCATAAATGCTTGTCTTTTCACATGATTAACAAAAATATGTTATTCATCGCGTCGTCGTTAAAAAAATGGAACCGGCGATAGTCGATTACCGTGACTGCACGTTTGCCGTCGTAAATGTAACCACACCAGTAACGCCTGCCTTCGTTTTGCGTTAGCACGCGATTCGTTCGTCCCTTGCCATCTTTCTCACCTCCCTCCCACCCAGAATCCAAGCGCCGAAGAAAATGATTCAAAATTCTTCGCCACGACAAGTACGACAGCGTCATCGTGTGGTCAACAGTAGAAAATACGCCAAAGTCACACTATCTCATTTTCTTGGATTCGATCAAATTACGGAAATCGGGTCAAATAGAGCGGTTTCATATCCTCCAATCAAAGACCTTGACGTATATAAAGTACACTGTGATTGGTACATTTGAAATATTGATTAATTTAATGCAATCTAATCGTAGAATCAATTTGACACAGTATTTCTATTATAATTGTATTAAATATATGTTCCTAATCTTGTCTAATTTTTAAAGATGGAGATGTAATTTACACGTGAAATGTATATCTATTTTACTATGTAGTTTACACAATTGAGTTATCTTGTCTTGACATTTACATTTGAAGCGCAGTGAAGGTGGTTACATTACGTAGTTAACGACGTAGTCACTTGGATCGCTGTAATCGAAAAATTTATTGCGCTTCAAAATATTTTTAAAAATTGTTTGCGTACAAAAGCAACTGATTTATTTGCTAAAAAACATTTTTCTCTAACAAAATTCATGATTTTTTAACAATTGAACATATTAAACTTCTTAACTGTAAAAATATTTTGATATGAGAAGTTGTCCAGATAAATCAAAAAAATGCAAGATTTATATACATTGTCTTTCTTTCGATAATAATATTACAAACGATATCTTTTAAAGCGAAATGGATCAAAAGATAAATTTCAATAAGGAAAATAAAAAAAATATAAATAGATATAATCATCTAAGAACCATTTTCTTATCTGCTCTAACAATTGTAAATTATATACATTAATTTTTCCGAGAATTAATTTCAAAAGTGATTTATTTATTTATTATTCTTTATAATCATTCATTTATTATATATATACATACATACACACACACACACACACACACTGTTTTCATAAGTGTGATTAATAAGCCAATTAGGTTATATATGTATATCAAGTAAAAGTATTGTTATATTTACATAATTAGTACAAAAATCTTGTAATTAATACAATTTCATAAGAACCCTGAATAAGTTTCGAAAATCTATACAGTAAAGGTATCGATCGTTAGTCGAAGAAGATTCAACGAAGATGAAAATGTAACGAGAGAATGGTCAATACCGATCGGAAGTGCTGATTTCTTAGATTCAAATCTACACCCACCAAATGGATAGGGGTACGTTACGATTTGCGTCGATGAAATTCAGAGGGATTTCCGATTTGCTGAGAGGAGGAGTAAGTCAGTGATGGGGATGATTCGGGTGGTGGAGTTGGTGGGGAGATGGTGGGGAATGGTGGGGAATGGTGGGGAATGGTTGGAAATGGTGGGGAGAGGGTGGGGTGAGTGGTAGAAGGGGGATATCCGCAATTCAGTTCGCGAAGCGGCGTAACGTGAAGAGGAACTAGTGTTCCGCCTTCGATATCGTTACGTCGCTATTAATTTCTCTCTTCGTATTCCAGTGTTCGGTCCGTTGTATTCGTGTGACAACTGAAAAAACCCGAAGGATATAGATCCTCTTTACAAAAGAAGATCAAATATTACAAATGGAAGAAAAAAACGCACGTTGAAGTATACACAAGGTCTATTTCCTTCTCTTTTTTTCTTTCTTTCTTTCTCTTTCTCTCTCTCTTTCCTTTGACTACAACCCCTTTAGGAAAATCTTATTGTCGACACAATCGACTTCTGTATCTTTGGTTTTCTCTTTTCTCTCTCTCTCTCTCTCTCTCTCTCTCTCTCTCTCTCTCTCTCTCTCTTTCTACAGCTATATATCCTTCTCTTTTTCCTTTTTCATTTTTCTCTTCTCTCTCTTTCCTCTCCTCTCTCTTCACTCCTCTCTTTTCTCTCTCTTCTCCTTTTATCTCTCTCCTCTCTCTTTCCTCTCTCCTCTCTCTATCTCTCTCTTTCCTCTCTCTCCCTCTCTTTCTCTGTATTTCTTTTTTGTTTTCTTTTCTGTTTTTTTCAATGAAATTAAAAAAAGCTCATACGATAACCCGCGTTTCGATAGACGGTGTGATTTGACCGAAAGCAAAGAGGTAGGCTTCCCTAAACGCCGACCTTGTCGATAGTTCACCAGTCTAATCGGCGTATCGTAGTCCTTTGGAGAACGAAGAAGAGTGTGACCGAAGTTCTCGAGAAACGGACGATCTGGACATGCCTACGTTGGTGCAACCAGTAAGTACATATAATATCCTCACGATTGAAACGTTACATTTGTTTTTGAGAATTGTACGAAATGGCATTTCATTTTTCCTTATTTCCTATGTCTCGCGAGAATAATTACGCTTAATATCTTTTGTCTTCTTTTTAATGATATGAACGATTGTCAGTCGATTTGAAACAAACATTAAACGTAAAATATGTCCCCAAAGATGATAAACAAACGGGGTGAATCGTCATAGGTGTGTATACGTGTGTATGTATATGCTCCATATATATATATTTCTTTCTCTCTCTTTCTTCTGAAACGACCACGTGCAAAACACGTTGCGTGGCCCGCGGATTGATGGACGAATCTCACCTTTTCGCGTCACGTCGTCTCCATCGTTGCGCCCTCTGACTTTCTTCCTCTCTCTCGCTCTCTCTCTTTCTCTCTGTCTCTCTCTCTCTCTCTCTCTCTCTCTTTCTCCTTTCTCCCTCTCTCTCTCTTTCTCGTTCTCTTTTTCTTTCTCTTTATCTTTCTTTTCTTCTTTTGTTTCGTCTATTTTCTTCGTACGTTATAAGACATTCTTACGTTACATTTTCGACAAAAAATCTCATATCTATTAAGAACTACTCGATCTACGCCGTCGCAACCTCATCGATTGAATTTTGAATTTTATTCGTACTTTTATTATATTCGCTAACGATAAGAATACGAACGACGTAGCATATTATAAACGTGAGAGCGAAAAGAGAACAGAGAGAAATCTTTCCTTTTCTGTAATCCTAGGATAACCGATATGACCCGTATTTTACTTTCTTCGTTACGTCACTATTTCCACGCAATTGCGACCTTCTTTCTTCTATTCATCAATAAATCTACGACTGTAGGATAATCGACATTGTTTAATCAGCTCACTTAACGAAGAAAATAATAATTTAAAAAGACTTAATCGAAAACTTTATTTAGTTATACAGACTTCTCTATTAATAATTCGATCTTACATAAGTGTGTACTTTAATCGACCAATCGTTATGTATATACGTTCGTTCATATCAATTTAATATTTGTAACGATAAAAAAGGTTCATATCTCATTCGTTTTTTGTTGCATTATCCCCTTACTAATATCTCGTGTACTTACTTTGATTTTGTCGACCAATTATAGAAAAGCATTATTCGTCGACCAATCGTAGCGTCGGGAGAATGAACGAATCATGTATATGCTCTTGAAATGATATTAATTTCGTGTTAATATAAAATTACCTTTAAGTCGACGTAATTATATCACGATAATACTTAACTTTTAATTTAGTTGATAATTGTAGAAAATCAAACGATAGCCTTTTCATTAAATCTATTAACGAGTTTAACATATCTAAATACTAGTTTCGATATGAGATCGATGTAAGAAAAAAGAGAGAAGAGACAAAGAAACTCAAAGTTTTCTCTCTTTGACTTGTGCCTACTTTGTAAAGGACTTCTATTCTTTCTTTACCTAAACTTTACGCTTATAAACATTGTTTTGAGTACTTCGTCTCATATAGCTTGCTTAGTTTCTATCATATCAAGGTATTACGACTTAAAGTAACTGTTTACTTTTACGAACCTAATTATTTAGATACTTTTACGATCGTTCGTTTGAGTACGAGATGTTATCGGGAGATGCATATGTATATTTCGACGAATCAGCGAATTATGCGCTGCTTATGACAGGTGTTTGATTTCTGTATACGATAGCCATAATATGCAAAAAGAAAAAAGAAAAAAAAAAAAAAAATCATTCGCAGTACAATTTAATTCTCTTTGATGTTAGAGTGTTAAAATCGAACATTTCTGTTCCTTTAGAAGAAATAACATCGTATTTATTTTTGTTTATGCGTACTTCATGGATATAGTTGTTTTTTTACTACATTATTGTCCCGTACAAGGAACTGATATTAGAAACTACGCATTAGTGTGTATTTGTGTGTGTGTGTGTGTGTGTGTGTATATAAAATCAGTAGAATCTAGCGCGTTAACAACGATAATTATTGAGAAAGCAAAATTTCGCAGAAGTTTTCTGTTAAACCGTCTCATAACTTTGAACTTGAAAGGGCAGAATTCCAAGAAATTTAGAGTTTGCCTCTTAAGACGTTGAATAGATTCGCTCGCTATCTCCCGACTCGAGAGAATTTTTTTTCCGAATTCCACGAACACGAGCTGGAAGTGACGTCCTTGACGTCCTGTTTTCGTTGTTGTCTATCGAAAGCTTGTGGAGCACATTCGGTTGTTGTCGTTCACAGGGATGAGGTCGAAAAATTCTTGGGTACGTAAGCTTTCCTACTGTATCCAAAATACTTGTTTTTTCGCGGGTTCCTCTTATCGGAGTGGATGTTATTCAAAATTTTTATCTATACAACTAAAAAAAAAAAAAAAAAAAAAAATACAAGTGTGACGACTTTTTGTTCTTTCTTTCCCTATCGAGTACATATGTATGTATGTACACATATATGTACATATTTTCACGAATGAATCCGTATACCAACGATCGTTTTTGTTCGAACGAAAAATTTTCTCGTGTTATTTTTTATTTATTTATTTATTTACTTTCTTCTCTTTTCCTTTATTATCTTTTCTTTCACAGTTGTCTTTGTCGTACGATGAAGATGAAACGAACACGTGGGAAGGTTCGGAACGTAATGAGACGACGCAGGGTCTACAATTGCATACGCAGCACGACCAAGAGATGCAGCAATTGCAGTTGCAGCAGAGAGAACGGGAACAACTTCTACAGGCGCAGCAGCATCGTGAAAAGACGCAACAACACCAGCCGCGAGATCAACAACGCGAACGAGAACGTGAGCAATTGCATCAGCTACAATCGATCAACAATTTATTGTTAGACTTGCCGACGTCGTCGAGTTTGTATCCAAATTATTCACATGATGCCTCTTACTCGCAATCTACCAAAAGTCCTAACATCGAAGGTGAGCTAACATATTTGAAAATATTTGAAGATATTTGATTAGATCATTTTTTTTCTCCTCCAAAGACGATAAGATTTGATCTGACTTATGTCAGCTGTAATTTATATAAATTTAATTTATACAAATTTAATTTATATAAATTGTTATATCAAGCTGGAGGGAAAAATAACAACGACGTGATCAACGAATTGACTTCGTATTTTTTTTTATACTGAAATGAACATTATCTTATATTTGAATTATAAAGATTAAGTTTCTTCAAAAGCAATCAATATGTTTGCTACAATGTTAAAACGCGAATAATTCTTCCGATTTCCTTTTTTTGTCATCAATTTGTCATTCTGTCTTATCTTTGAATTTTTGAAACGCGTTTCTTTTGGTTTCCTTCGCACAGGGGATATGAGTATTTCAGATCTATTCGGATTGAGTTTACCTCGAGGATCATTAATGGGCAATCAATCTGTAGTCGATTCACCCAATTATCGTAATTATCAACATCATGGACAACATCGCAATCAGACGTCCTCTCACCAACGTTATCAGGTAAATCAATATTAGATATACATTTGTAAAGATTTTACTACGTCATTGAAATTCGTCGCACGCACGAAAGTTTCTTAGCAGATTCGTAGAAAATCTATTATACGAGTCTTGTTTTCATCACAAAGCTTGCTTACAGGCTCGCTCGCTCGCTCGCTCGCTCGCTCGGTTGGTTAGTTGTTACAAATTTGAAATTAGTGAACATAGACGTCGTAAAATAGACGACAGATAAAGTGTATTAAAAGGTTTGATCATATCCGAAGAAGAACTGCTTATTTCTACGGAATCTATGGATACAGCGTATATGTGTAAAAGAATTGCGATAGTTAGACTCATTTGAAAATACGATTACATATCGTAGAGTCATTTAACTACGAGTCGCCTGCAAAGTAGGTGGATCTGGAGAAATTAATACGATAAAGTTTGTATAAATAACTAGATAAGCTCCGATTGTATTCGCAAAATAGCTTGCACGATTTTTAGATTTAAACATTAAAATATATTCAATACTTTTACACAAGATAACTTCGCTTCGAAAATATATAAAATTAAAATTAAATAGAATTAATTGACGAAGTAACTACGTATTTAAATTTAATTGAAAACGGTCGACTTTTATAAATATTTACCCGACAATGGTTTTTCATCTTTTTCATCGTTTATGAAGTTCCACGAAATATTGGAGAATTCAAAGACGTAATAATAATGGGTAAGGGTCGCTAGTATGTGTAGAAAGCCTATAACAATTTTGGCAGCCTGTAAATATTACGCGTTGGGTTGCGATAAAAACGCCAAACTTGAAATAGGCAGTATTGTGCTTGAGACGTCTGGTTGCTGCCAATGCAATAACCGGAACAATGATCATCCCCATTGGAGTAACTCCAACTACCCCTTATTCTATCCAGACCGACTAATTTTTCCCGATTCAAACGGCAAGCCACCACATCGATCATCGATATAAACTGCCACTCATTTTTTACTCAGTTCTTTTATATATACATATATACAAATCTTTATTGTTGTCATTATCATTAATATTTTATCATTCAAACAAGCACATACAATGTCCAATTTCACATTAATCCTTTTTTATTTTATAATTTTTATACAAAGTGAAAATGTCGAGATAAATCTTTTTCTCTTCGCTTCTTGGATACATTAGCGTTAGTAGTTAATGTATATATTCATATACATGTATATAGAGAAGGTCCTTGGAACGTCGAAATGCGTGCATTAGGCTCGGCTTATAATGCAATGAGTAAAGTAAATTACATAGAAGCAACGCGTCGAAGCGACCTCGATTTCGGTAGAGCCAAGTACTTGCAGGCTTGAGCCAAACGATTCTATCACGATCTTCTTTCTTGTCCTACCTCGATGGCTTCCGTGAACTTGCTGTATTCCTAGGAAGTCGATTCCCTCGTGATAATTCGCTACGCTGTTTTGGATATACTCCAAGGATTGTGTTACGTAGATACAATATATATATTCAATCGATAGGATCGAATCGAATTTAATTAGTATATCGAATAGATACATTGAAAAATCTTGTTATTTTGTCTAAAAACAATAGTGCGATGACAATTACGGATTTTATCCTAATTCGACTACGGTTGATGTGCCTGGTTCACCAAATTCGATTACTACTTCTGGAAGTCCAAGTACCCCTGGAAGTCTATACTCTAATCCATACACGTTTCCGCAAAGTGCTAACAGCTTGTATTCAGGATCATCGGCAGCAAGTCGTTCATCGCTTCAACATGTAGGTTCTCCTTCGTCACCTGTTCATTCACCATATGGCAGAGCTATTCGAGGCTCACCACCATACAGGTAATGCAGGTGTTAAAAAGACAAATGATCGTAATCAACAAATAATCTAAAAAGAATTATATTAATAACGTTCGATGGTACATATATTCGATTTCAGTAGTTGCGGTAGTCCTACGTTAGAATATCCTCATACAGCAGGATGCAATGTATCACGATCTAATTCACCAGCAGATTCGGAGACGAGTGGTTGTAATAGTATGGATGGTTCCTTGTCTAACATAATGGTAATCGTTAATGAATGAAACAATTCTTACGTATCATATCTTTAGACAAATTTGAAAAAATACAATAATATATCTTTCTTACAGAACTGTCTGTCATTAAATACGTCGTCTCATAGATGCTATCCTCAATCATTAAGATCATTAATGTCACCGGAAACAGATCTGTATGGAAATAATAGGACAGCGGCCTTGCAACGTATGGCGATAAAAAAATATTTATCGCCGTCTCATCAGAATTTATCATCATTGCATCATCATCAAACACATGGCCAAAATCGGACTCACCATTGTGGTTCACCGCCGTCTGGTACCTTCTTGAATTCTCTTTTAAATCACGAAAAGGGTTGTTGCTCAACAGGGAATCCACATATGATGTTAAATTCTTCTCACTTTAATATCCCCGATGCACAAATATCTTTGGATCGAGCGGCAAAGTTCCATCGAAATGCAGCTGGTACAGTAAATGAATAGTCTAATGACAAAAGAAAATTTTATATATCTTATATATCGAAACGACACACACACACTTAACATTATATATATATATATATTTCGAGCTATCGTATGATTTCCCAGCGCTCTGTGATCCAACTTGTACTTGGAGCGGTGTATTGCCTCAACGTACTCAAAAACCAACGGGATATTCTTCAAAAGTATTTCTTGGTGGTCTTCCATGGGATATTACGGAATCTCTTTTGATAGCTACGTTCAAACAATTTGGTTTGATTCGCGTTGAATGGCCAAAAAAGGAACAATCTACTACACAGCCAAAGGGCTACGCATATATTATTTTTGATACTGAAAAGCAGGTATATATATACATATACATATATACGTACATATATGTATATATATATATATATATATAGTGATAAAAATTAATTATAAATATGAATGTTAGGTGCGATCTTTGTTGGCCTGTTGTACGTATGATGTTACCAACGGCGGAAGTTGGTATTATAGAATTTCTTCAAAACGTATGAAAGGAAAAGAAGTATGTTACGTAAGAATAATTTTCTTCGACATTTTTATTTATATAAATGTAAATTAATATATTTCGTTCAAATCTAGGTGCAAGTAATTCCGTGGAGTCTTAACGACAGTAATTACGTTAAATTACCATCACAGAAGCTTGACCCGCACAAAACAGTTTTTGTTGGTGCGTTGCATGGCATGCTAACTGCCGAAGGTTTAGCAAAAATTATGAACGATCTGTTTCATGGCGTTATTTATACAGGTACTTTTAAATCGTTGTCAAAATTCAACAAGCGATTATTAAAATATTGTATGTAATTGCATAACGACGATAATTTTTTTACCTTTAGGTATTGACACTGATAAGTACAAGTATCCAATAGGATCAGGCCGCGTTACATTTAGTACGAAGAGTTCGTACAAAAAAGCAGTATCAGCTGCTTTTATAGAAATAAAAACTGCTAAATTTACAAAAAAGGTATATAATAATACATATAGAAACAATAATTAATAATCACTATATTATTTTCTCATACGTTAGGTACAAGTTGATCCTTATCTTGAAGATTCTATGTGTTCTGGATGTTTCGTCCAACAAGGAACTTATTTTTGCCGTGAAGAAGTAATTTCAAAATCATTATTACATTTTCACAGATCGAATAGAAAACATTCTTAAAATAATTTTACGCTTGCTGTTTGGTTTCAGATATGTTTCAGGTATTTTTGCCGTAGATGCTGGCTATGGCAACACTCTATGGAATCAATGCGATACCATAAGCCTTTAACGCGTAATTCTAAGAAGAGTCAGGTGATCGAATTATCACCTAATTTGGGTATTAATTCTAGTTCCCGCACTTCTAATTTTGGTATTTGAAGGAATTATGAAAGTGTATTCCCCGTGCAGCCACGTTCAGTTCTCTTTTGACTATTTGTTTTGATACGGACGTTGCACTGGTTGACTTATTGACAGGGTATAATGTTAGTTTTTATTATAAAAAGCTGTGGGCAGCTGGACCGATGATAAAAAGGACGATATATCGGAAATTCCAGCTTGTCTGCAAAATTACAACGATTCAGTTGTTATCATTTGTGAATGTGGTTTCCCGCTACATTCGGGACAAGCATTACTTTTATTTAATATGTTTACTTAGGGTTTGGTGCTCTTGTTAATTATTTTACTACGAGAAAAGTAATCGTGTCAATAATTCGCCAGAATGCACTGAGATTATACGTAAGGTATTCGCCTTTTCGTTGAATTTTCATATAGACTGAATGATGGCTTTATGGTGTTAATATTGTTTTTTTTTTACACGACAAAGTGAAAGTCGTTAAAATGTATAGTGATTATGGATAAGCTTAGTTGAAGCTTAGAATTTCTTCGCGATACTCTTGTCGCCATGATGATAACTACTTCTTGGCAGAAGATTTACGCTTAATTGTTAATTATTACTTTAACGAGACTATACATTTAGTCCTTTTCTGATCGGGCGAATTAACAATTGTATTTGTTACTTTTTTTGTATGGTCTACTTGATATATAGTATATTGGTGAATCGATTTTCAAGAAAGTATTATCCAGTACGCAGGCCGTTCTTCCAATTCGAACAGTCGCCTAGCAATAATACCCACCGTTAGTTTTACTTTATATTATATAGTGTAGAAAAAGAATACCGATTCGTGCCCACTGTAGTTAATAATTTATATTGTTAGTTGGGAAGCGGTAAGCTTTTTATAAGTCTTTATCCGCTGGGACTGTTTAACTGTTGACGAAATGGAGAAGTACACGGTCTACGATTCTGGTACGCATTATAGTGAATTGATTTTGTTTTTATTTTTTGTTACTATATTGCGTTACATATATTTTCTTTCGATAAAATGTCGCCGTATATCCTTTACCCGCGTTTCTCATGTTTTGATATAATTTTGTTGAATTAATTAAAAGTCATATTTTTGCAGATAATCTTATGCTGTTATTTTTCTTTCTTTCTTTTTTTTTTCTTTTTTTCTTTTTTTTTTCTTTTTCTTTTTTGTTGTTCTTTTTGTTCACTTTAATTTGTATAATCCTTGAAATAATATTTCTTATCTTTCCTAATTTCCTTCATATCATCATCCTTTATCCTCCATCGAACGATATTAATGATACATAATCTGATATTATTGCTAAAAAAATTTGTTTGCTTTATTTAAAAAAAAAAAAAAACGTAACATCTATTATATTGTTTTTATTCGATATATTTTTATTGATTATGAAATAATTTCAATGTAACAGTTTTTAATTTGAAATTACGTTGGTGCCTTTGATGCATACTACAAATTTCTAATGTAATAATGGCATTCTAATAAAATTTAAGCATCTCTAATAACTTGTCCATTTCACCAATAACTAATCGCGCCTAAAACAGTAACGCATTGTTAATGGTAGAATATTCATGGGAAAAGTGAATGCAATAGAAACTAATGTTGAAAGAATATAAGACTGTTCAGGAAGAAAATCTACTATATAAAATCTACTATATAAAAAATTCTTTTATAGAGTAATATACAAAAAGTCACAAATACTCCAAAAACTTGAACAGATAAAAAATACTATGTATTATGTTACAATATGTTGACGATGAAGAAGGAGCGATAAACGTGTTTGTTATGTAAAACAAAATTCACGTGAAAATTGTTTTAACGTATAATGTAACGTATTTAAGATGCATATACATGTGTATGCTTTGATCAGGCTTCCAAAAGACTTAATGTTAGGATTATTTTAGTCCATAAGTCATTTTGCTAGGACAGAAAGTAAAGTAATGAGTCTATACTTACTTGCACAAAGTATCGAGCTATCATTAACAATTAGAGAATTAGAGGTTGACACAAATTTTAAAGATACTCTTTTATCTGAAATGTCTCCTTTACAAACTTTTAATATGTCGTGCCTTTTAATATAATCTCCTTAGATTTTATTCCAACATGAGAGAGAAATAAATTATTTTTAAATCATTGATACCATGCAATACACAGGGTGATTTAGTGTTAATTGAAAAAGACTGTTATTGGTACGCATAATGTCAAGCTTTCCTAAAACTTTTAAAGAATTTAATCAAACTTTTAAAGAATTGAACTATAGTTATTGAATTATTTTAATTTTCATGAAAAAGTGCCTCCTATTATTTATTTTTATTAATAATAAGAGTTAATATGACTATAATTTAGAACATTATTATAGCAACAGGATAACTTTATCACTGACACAAACATTTACACAGCAGTAAACATTGCAATAAAAACAAATTCGATACCTTTATCTCGACTATGAAAAAGCTATAGACAATATTAGTAATTTATGACGCTTTAGCTTTTCGTATTGTACCCTTGTTCAACAAGTGCTCTGTATTGAATCTAATTTATTGAACTAAATAAAGTGTTCTTTAATAATTCCTTTTTCTCTTTGTTGTTACCAAATACTATTGAAATGTTATAAATAAAAGTATGATTCAATATAGAAAATAAAATGATAAAAAATATTCTAGTTTATCTAGTTTATTAAAAATACGTTTTCATATCTACATTTCATTATAACGCAATTTATTATACATCTTTATACAAATTTACAAAATAGTGATGATATTACTTATCATTCATTAATCGCATGATGAGATATCTCAATGTTCCAATAATTATAACTTTTTTTTTTGCATTATTTTTTTATGCAATGCTCGGTAAAGAGAAATACAAGAGGATATAGTACCAAGTGCCCCAACATGCCATGTTTTTAAAAATCCGCCCCAAAGTACTCCACTAGGAAGATAACTGACTGCGTAAATTATATCCAATATCAAGCACAGACATGTTATTAATTCTTCTTGAATATCATGCTTAATTTTTTTATTTATTTCACTGTTGAGATATTTATTGTTATTTTCAGTATTTAAAGAATAGTTCTATTTGTAAAATTATATAATTTGTAAAAAGATATCTTACTTTGAGTTTGCACACACTTCATTTCCTTGTAATTTGCTTAACTTCAATTGACTTATTTTTCTCAATGACCTAAAATAGCAAAATAATTTATACAATATGATAAATAACAATACATTATAAAATCATATGAAAAACAAAAATGCTCTCATTTCAAAAATATTTTTTTTTAGTTTGCTATATGTTTTAACGCAAATGTTCTTTTAATTTTATATATATATCCACACATACGCATATAATTTTAAATAAAATCTTACTTTGTTAAAGAAAGGTAGAGAGACACTACCCAAAGCCATATAGTAATGTTATCCCATTTGGCAGAA
Source organism: Vespula pensylvanica (assembly GCF_014466175.1). Lineage (NCBI taxonomy): Eukaryota > Metazoa > Arthropoda > Insecta > Hymenoptera > Vespidae > Vespula > Vespula pensylvanica. The sequence goes on from NC_057686.1 coordinate 11,465,766, forward strand.
TTAAGCGAAACAATTTGATTCTCTCCAGCCCAACAGATATGCTCTATAGGACTAAAGATCATATCCACGGCAATTTGTATCAGTTCTATACTTCTAATAAACCAGTCAGATTCCTATTAGATCATATATTAAATTTAGATGTCTCTAAAAAACATTATGAAATTGCTATTTATGCTAAATAATAAGCATCATATAAATAGGTCTAGTAGCAAGTTCAAATATGATAAAGATTAACTTATTTTTTTTTTTAATAAATACCTGTTTTCCCCATCCATATTTTCTTGCATAATAAAATATTGGTAAGTCATCTAATAAACGTAAAATCACTCTACATTCGCTCATTTTACTACTAAATACTTTCAATTTTGCTTCTGTTGTTTTAGATGTAGTAGCCACTGTAGTTAATTTTGCTATATATGACAAAGTTCTCAAAATTTTATCTCGTCCGTGATATGTGTCCAAGTAATTGGATAAAATTTCTACATCCATACTGTTTCTTTTAAATAAATAAATTATTAAAAAATTATTTTACTCTGTAACAAAAAGTTTAACATAATCATCAATGACAATTTCCGTACAAAGAAAAATCAAGTATTTTGTTCTATTTTATCACATGAATTTAAAGGTACTTACCGATAATACAGATTAATTATCTACTATTATACAAATTAAAAAGAAAATTAAATTGTTGATTACAAAAGTAATAAAGTTCATGAATTTTATTTTCTACAGAAAATTATCATTTCAGAGTATTCGTATAGAGCATGACGAATTACTTTCTGTTTTTTATTATATCAAGGGAAATCATCCGATGCCAATTGTAATTCTCTTCATAAAACAATAATCTTTTAAATAGCAAATATTTAATCCGAAGAGAAGAGTGATACATTCTATTTTCTCATTGGCTGACAATGATACTGTTTGGCACATATATGTATATATTATATAGTCACTTTAGAAAACATCACTTGTGTCCACATTTGATATCACGCATTTGTGTATAGAGTGCGCTTCAGTATCGTCGAATATATCTTTCGCCATTGATAATTTAATTTCGTAAGTGAGAAATCACATAGATCGTAAAACAAGTCCCTATGGCTCGTTCGTAATAGCGCTTAAAGGAGTGACAAGTAGCCATATTGATACGTAGTTCCAGAAACATCCAAACCGCGGCGCGACAATCGACGATAACGTTCGAAGCGAAACGACGCGCTTTGTGATTCGTGGATATGATGACGTCAGATTTGGAAGCACAAGCCGTGAGCGCGTTTTAAAGCCGAGTAGGGCGTGAAAGTGTGTGTTGTGCCGCTTGTTTCGCTCCGCGTTTCTTCGACGCACCCGTACCTGGAAAATATGTGCAAATAGTAACGTGCGCGTTCGATCCACCCTTTATCTCCGCGGTTACAAGAGACAATTATGTTCGGTGCTGCATTTACGTGATCGACAGTGAAAAAAGGGATACGATGTTCCGCTACATTCCAATTTTTAAAGGGTGTAACAGGCAGGTGGAATACGTTGACAAGCGTCATTGCTCTCTGCCGAGCGTCCCCGACGATATCCTGAGATACTCGAGGAGCTTGGAGGAACTTTTGCTCGACGCAAATCACATACGCGAGCTGCCGAAGGTAAGCAATTATAAACTCGCCGCATGCCAACTTTATCGCTTTTCTCTTTCTCTCGCTCTTTCTCCTTCGCACCTCTCCCCTCTTTTCTCTTTCGTCTCTTTTTCTCCTACCGCCTCCATGACGTCTCGTCCCGTCGCGCTACAATAGACGTGAACGCTTACGACGTAATTCTTCTGGAGACTATGCTATACTCTGTCATCATATTACATGTTTCTTTTCTTCTCATCGAACTTACCATGTCAATACGTTACACCGACGTTTCTTTATCTCTTTTTCAGAACTTCTTCCGTCTTCAAAGGCTTCGAAAGCTCGGGCTCAGTGACAATGAAATCGGTCGTTTGCCGCCGGACATACAGAATTTCGAGAACCTCGTGGAGTTGGACGTCTCCAGGAACGGTGAGCGGTATTTTCATAAACGCTCGCTCGAATCAACTTTTCGAACGGAGGAAATAGAATGGCTATTGAAAGACTTGTATGCAACAAAAAGCACCGATCGACGGCATTCCAAAAAGCAATAATGCTATACCGGTCGAGCGTTTTGATCGTTGGAAGATCGTGCACGAGTTTTCTTTGAGGTTTCTCTTTCTTTCTTTTCTCTCTCTCTCTCTCTCTCTCTCTCTCTCTCTCTCTCTCTTCTCTTCATCTTTTTCTATCTTTCTTATTCCCTCTGGTTACCTCTACCTTTCCTTTCTTCTCTCTCTCTCTCTCTCTCTCTTCCCCCTCTCCCTCTACTTTCTACTACCATGTTCTCTTTCAAGCACGATTCTTTTGCACACTCGATCGGTTTCTCTCTCGTCATGGAAACGATCGACGGTGCTCTTCGAAGGTTTCAAAGAGGAAGCGTGTATATTGGAAAAGTTTTCTAGACGCGCCGATAAAGATAAGAGAAATGTCTCACGTATGAATATGTGTTGTGTGATACGACGTAGCTGATAGTCGTAGTTTACGCAACAAAAAGGCGGGACTGAACGGACGAGTTTCATTAACGGGACATTATCTTTACTCCGTCGTACTACGATTGAGAGCTCTGGAGGGAGAAACAGAAAAGACAGACAGACAGAGTGAGAGAGAGAGAGACAGACAGAAAGAGAGAGAGAGAGGGAGTGATAGCGTATTATGACTACAGTAGTATTACGAAAAGATGCGATCTTCGGGTGAACGATACGACCTTTTATTACGGAAATCACCTCGACGGCGTATCTTTCAAAGACTCCATTGGTCATATATTATTTTCACGATACGTTTTATCGTCTTCATTCTTCGACCTGTCAGTAACATTGAGTCATGCCAACCACGTGTTTGCCCGGCTTATATACATATGTATGTATGTATGTATGTATGTATATAATGTCTGTCTGTTCTGCCGTCTGTCTGTCTGTCTATCCGTCTGTCAGTTATCTTATATGCAAAACGTTCTCCGTTTCGTGAACTTTACGCAATCGCTTGTGATATATAAGAACAACATCCAAACGAAAAGTTACCTTTCAATAATTTCTTTTTAAATTCAATAGAATATCATTAATTTGATATATTTGATTTATTACGAATAACGATGCCATGATTAAGTTCACGTGCCGCATGCGTTTTTATCAAGTTCTATTCTTTAATCTTGGTATCGATGTCTGATATCTAAAAATACAAATACTGTTATAAAAAGATTATTCTTCCGGGTAACGTTATATCCTGCGTTTCACTTCGTATATATATATATATATTTTTTTTTTTAAATTGTAAAATTCTAAGAACATTATTTCACGTTATACGCGAACGTTATACGCACGTATAGGATATTTTTAATTTCTTTTCTTTTTATTTATTTTGTTTTATTTTTCTTCTTATTTTTCATGTAATTATATTCGCGTGTCACGGTCGGATGTTGTAATTAATCGAAATTAAGATTGTACGCGTACATATAATAATTGATATAACACGTTGCGTATGTATCATACTCGTAAAAATGATTTCGCAATTACTAGGGTGTAACAGGTATTCATCGAATCGTGTTCCATACGTATATATATGTTATACTCCATCCTGTTCACTTTCTAACAAAGATTCACCGGCTCGTAAGAGCGAAGACATGTTGAAACGTTTCCATTGGCCTCTCTCTCTCTCTCTCTCTCTTCTTCCCCTTCTCTCCCCACCCTCTCTCCTCTTCCTCCCCTCCCCTCTCTCCCGCACGCTCATGGCTACAGGTACTTTCTTAAGAGGGAAGCCTTACCTTTCCTTTCCTTTCCTTTCCTTTCCTTTCCTTTACCGTTCCTCATCGGGTTCATGCACTTCGAATTTACTTACCGTTTCATCTCAACGTTTTACCTTTGAGTTTTGACGTTCATTTCTTCTTTTAATTTGACTGAATACTTGTAACGTACATTACCTACACATACTTATTTGACCATAAGTTTATTCGTGAACTGGATAAAACGAACGGGGAAAAAAAAGGTATAAAAGAGAAAGATTACGAATATATGATTTTAAAATTCTTGAGAAGGAAAAAAGCTCAAAGAGAAGGAACGAGGGGGAAAGAGAAAGAGAGAGAAAGAGGGAATATTATTTCATTCTATATCAGGTTTATTTCTCACCAAATTCTTCAAACTATCCGTTGAAAGGCCGTTTCGAAAATTAGAAGAAAATTTATAGCGTGATTCAACGTGTTCGTGTGTCTTCTATAGATTACACCGAGTCTTGATCCTATAGCGTAGAAAGTGAAATATTTTTAGACATAACACATTCAACGGAAACGCAGACTAATTTGTTCTGGGCTGATAGAATGTTAATCGTTGAAAAACACAGCGATCCCCTTGTGAGCACGCAGAGATTTTCTTCGTAATGGTAACGATACTAGATCGCTATGAATCGTTTTTCGATAAACAATTTAGCTGAGCTCATCGAAGGATGATTCGGAGGACTCGTATAGTCGTACTAAACGAGCTTCTATCATTTAATATCTACGACATACGACGTACGTTGATTTAATATTGAATGAAGTTTGCAGTTTAAACGACTTAAATGGAAGATGCATTGTCGGTACAATCGGTTAAAAAGTATAGATAAAGATTATTGTGATATTATCATGTGCATGGTTAAATTCATTATTTCAAGATTACGAGCGTGATTTATATTTAATAGAATTATCTTGTATTCTTTTTATTTTTATTTTTATTTGTTTGTTTGTTTGTTTGTTTACTTTCTCTTTTCATTTTTGGTATCTCACTTGCGAGAATAATCTTCGATTTACTGGATAAATAATATTGCCCAGTATTTAATGATAATCCGTTACACGGATTATGTTATGAAAAGTTAACATTTAATCGATAATTTTCTTATTTTTTGTTTAAAGATTTAAGAAATAATATTCATTGGGTTTTTTAAGCTAGATTTGTCCAATACGTAATATTAAAGAAAAGATTAGGTTAAATACATCGTAACATTATCGGGGCCGTTCCAAGCCTTTCAAATCGTTGTATATTATATGTGTTAATCTCGACTTAAAAGCATTCGACGATAACACCATTGCAATGTGTATAGCGATATCCGAATGGCTTATGTGTTGGTACATCAGAATGCATCCTGATATTTTCACTATCGAGAAATCATCATAGAAGCATCAATCAAACAAAAAAATCAAATTCTTCGTTAGAAAATGTTTAATATTTATATACTAATAATGATATTCTACAGTGATAGAATCTATAGAAATAACAAATTCTTCATCGATTCAATATTTTATCTATAATCATATACTTAGTTTTGTAAAAAAAAAAAGATCTTAAAACAAATTATCTTTAAAATTAACTAATTCAAATCCATTATATATATATATATATATATATATATATATATATATAGTATAAACAATCGATCAAGATAATTGTTATTTAGATTAAGAAGATGCAAATTTGAAAGATGGAAATACATTTGGTTAAGACAAGGAACAATTTCCTTCAATTTTCCAGGACGGTATGTTCGATAGAATGATCAACAACTTGCATAACGATCGCTTGTAAGTCTTTGACGGCTTTTTCTCTCTGACTCTAGTTATCTATCTATCTATCTATTTCTCTTTCTTTCTCTCTTTCCCTCTTTCTGTCTTGTAATATCGTGGATAGATAGTTTATATTTCATAAAGAAGTAGAAACAGAGGGAAAGAAAAAAGGTAAGAATGATTAATAAGAAACAATAAAGAGTAATTGTCGATCTTGGTAGATCTTTATTGACGATCACTTCTACCTATACACGTCCATTTTATTTTTGGCCTTGCCATCAGCACGCCAAGCTGGTCGCTTCTCTCTCTCTCTCTCTCTCTCTCTCTCTCTCTCTCTCTCTCTCTCTCTCTCTTGTTCGCTCTTTCTCTCTTTCTCTCTTTGATAACAGGCAGTTAACTTTGTTTATCAACCAGCACGATTTTAGAACACAATCGTGGTACATATGGTACCAAACCACACGTTTACGACTGCTAAGCATTTACCTTCTCTCATTGTCGCTTATTCAGCAAGCTTAATGCGTACTCGCACTCTATTCGAGAAACTTTCTACTAAGATTTTGATCCTTATCTGACGGATGAATGGTTCACATAGCCTTTCAGGAGTGATCTTTTAGCAGTCAAATACGACTTGTTTACTTGGAATAACGGGATCGCACATACTCGTCTTTCACGCTATATACACAATACCTTTCATTCGATAACGATAGTCTACTTCTTCGTTCGTTGTTTTATAACGTTTAATATGCGTGTATATACACATTTGTATACACTGCACGTGTATAAGTGAAATAAGGCCACTGTCGTCTCAGCATGTGCCTCCTTCACGTTCGTCCGAAAGTCGAACGTTTTGACGAGTCTAACACCTTTTCTTTGTTCATAAGTCTGATGTCATAAATTTATTTCCTAATCGATTATATATCTACGTAAATCGATTGACATTAAGTTTCTAGATATCCACTTCTGAAATAATTCCTGTAATACGTATTAAATTTTCTTCGTGGATTCATCCCAATGAAATAAAATCGTTCAATGTTAGTTAGTTGTAACATAAAAAGAAAAAGGTTTAAACTCGCATCCAGTTGATCTACAAAGTGGAAACGTAGTTGCTTATCTTTTTCTACCATCGAGCGTTTCCTGGTTCCAGATAGTTTATTGTCGCGGTACCATGACAGCTTTAATGACATTTATAACGGCAGTCCAGTCCGGCAGGCTTATTAAAAACAGCTATATGAGCTAGACTGATATTATATTCGTCTTTGAAGATAGCATTTGCGTGTTTTCCTTCAAACGAGTTTTGATAATAATTATTTATTAATTACTATGTAAGAAAATATTTTTATAGATCATTTTGATTTGATATTTCCGTAGAAACGAATTGAAACTTTTATTTCAATTCTTTATGTTAATGAAACGTGTTCCTTTACGAAAATCGAACATAGTGTCTTTCCGATAGATATATTATTACTTTAGAAAGGCTAGATATCTATCGAGAAACTTTATATTTGCGAATAATATCGAAAGAAAAAGAAGCTAACAAGACTGTTACATGTCCGATAGCCATTTAAAATCTGTAATCGAATATACTGTTGTCGTAATCAAGTAAACTCTTCATTTAATATTCGCGAGAAAGAAGTGGTCTCATCGAAATACAAGCTTCTTAGTATATCCACTACATATAAAATTTATTATTACGAAAGTTTATACATCCGGTTTAATTAAAATAGATATCGTTTCGAGTTTCGGCTGATTATGTTACCAAATCTTTAATCATACTTTTTCTACTCATATAATATATATATATATATATATATATATATATATTTATATATAGTTAAGTTTATTAAACTACTTATAACATTTCCAATAAGTAATGTAGATTAATTACGATTATTATCATTTACCTCAATCATATTTCACATGATATAAAATAGTGATTTTTATAAAGAGTATTATTTTATTGGATAACATCAAAGAGAAAGATGTAACGGATTGAAGTGTTTTGGACAGAAAGTAACTGTATGTCTTTTATACCGGATGATGAGAAGCCGGAAGTCAGGCGAAAAATTGACCGACCTATGAATTATTATTATGCGATGGAAACGTGTATTGTAGTATTAATGAGAGAGAAAGAGAGAAATATTGAATGAAAGTAAGATAAAAATACGTTGTCGAAGGAATAGCGAAACGGTATAAATTCTTCATAATAGCATTCGTGAATAATCGTTTTCAACGATTCACTATCCTATACTACTATTACTTCACTATTCTACTACTTGGGGTTTAGTACAGTTAACATAATTACCAAGAGACCATGGAGAAATAAAGGTTTAGCTTGAAAAAAAAATTATCAATAAAAAGTATTAATTTAAAAGTATTATTAAAAATTATATATAAAATATTATATATATAAAGATATTAAAAAAGTATACATATAAAATAAATAAAATATAAAATAGAAATTTTTTAGAGATAGAAAAGTTACACTATTTCAAACACTATCACACTATCTGACGATGGAAAGAATTTTTTCTCAAATTCATTTTTCTTTCTTTTTTTTTTTAAGATTTCAAGATCCGATATTTTTTCAAATGGAAATTTACAATTTTTTTTTTCGTTTCTAACGTAAAAATTTTTTCTCCATTTTTTTTTAGACCATTGATATTTTTTTAAGTGAAACTCTATGAATTTTTTTGCATAAATTGATTCCTTATGCCGTTTTGAATAAAAAAATATGAAGGTACGATGTCGGAAAATGATTCATTAGCAAGGTATTTTGAAAAAAATGTTTGGTGATTCATGCAAATGTAATAAATCATATCATTTTTTTTTTGTTGAAGTTAAAAAAATATATTAGAGAAAAAGATGAAAAGTTGCACTTGAAAAAATATAATGCATATACATGTGCTCGTGAACTAATTATTTTTCAATATTATACCCTCATACTTTTTTATTTAGAATGGCAGGAGGAATGAATTCATGCAAAAAGATTCATAGTTTCACTTAAAAAAATATCGATAGTCTTAACATTTCGTAAATAAATTAACTTAAGAAAAATTGTTTCCATCGTTGGATGTCCTCTTTGAAATAATGTAACTTTGTCCTAAAAAGTTCTTTCATAAAACCATGAATAACGAAGACATTTAGGTGTTCCAATTTCAAGTAATAAAATATATAAAATGTGTATGCTTTTATATATTTTCCTAAAAGGCTCTCAGGAAATAAGCAAGATCTCGCGATGGATAAACTCGAATTAGAGTAAAAATAGAAACAATACAAACGAACGACCATTCGGTAAGCATTCATGATTTAAAATAGCTTTGAAAAGAATGTCAGGGACTGAAACATTACAGGCTTTGCTTATACTCAAATGCTCTTAGCGGCAGCAACAAACGAATGTGATTTTATATTGGTAAATAAATACCAACGCAACTGCGAAACTCGATTTAAGCTTTAGCAGGTGTGCAAAAGGCTATGCATATGAACTACATTCGAAACACACAAGCTTCTTACTATTGTATTTCTATTATATAAGTTTGAGGAATTTCTAATTACTATTAATTGTACTATTAATTAATTTTACTATTACTATTAATTACTATTAATTACTATTTCTAATTTCAAATTATTTCATTTCAATACTTTAAATTCATTAATTATTAAAAATATCATTTTCATCGTCAATTTTTATAAGGTCATATAATTGAAACCTTAAATGAAACAAATATTTATTATAAAATCTTGTTATTACTGTAATGAACGTTATTATTGTAGCAAAGTAGCGTGCATAAGTTTTTAAAATTAATTCCTCATTAGCAGATAATTATGCAGTAGCTATATGGAAATCATATTGTATAACGGTGTGTTTGTTGAACATACAGCAAGCGTAGTTCGAAGTCTGAATTTGTTGTTTTGTATTCTAGAGAACTAATTAATGTGTAATATTTATGATATCGTTAAAAATGAAAGGTCATGGAGTAAACTGGATTCTTTTCCTTTTTATCTTTTAATCAAATTATTTGATGAAATGTATGTTTTTGTCGAATAGATGTATTAATTTTTAATTCAACGTGTATGTAGATAATTACAAACATTAGGCGAGCACTCTTATAAATTGACAACAATTTAGAGTCTCTCTCTCTCTCTCTCTTTCTCTCTCTCTCTCTCTCTCTCTCTCTCTCTCTCTCTCTCTCTCTCTCTCTCTCTCTCTCTCTCTCTCTCTCTCTCTCTCTCTTCTTTATCACTTAGTTTATTGTATACGAGATGGATCGGAAACATCTTGTTAGCATCGCACATCGCGAAGTAACTCTTATTTTCCATAAATCTCCACAAATCTAATTGGATCATTTCTTTGAGAAATTTTTTATGTTTATTCAAGTACTGTTCTGAGATCGAACAAATAGAGGTAAAAGGAAAAGAAGATTCTTACCTTATTAGGCGAAGTTCTTAGTCGGAAAATTTATGTTTAAACGAGATATCTAATTTTCATTGAAACGGGGAAATCTAGTCTTTTTCCGAGTAAAAACAGACAAAGGAAAGCTTTTATTACAGAGTTCCCCTTCTAATTTCAAAAGGTTGCAATGATTATATCCACGCAATAAGATTGTCAGACGAGCTATAGAAGGGTTAGTACGTTTGTGTTAACGGAGAATCATCAAGGTGTGGTTTTACGTTTATCAGCCGTATGTCTCCTAACACTTTTCTAGATAAAGGTCAAGCCAATCGAGGAAGGAACGCAAACGCTTGGTTATTTTTTGCTACTTCGTATTATATTTTTTCATCTCTTTACATCCGTTTTTTTTTTTTAATTAATTTATTTATTTTTAATTAAAAATTTTTTTTTTATTATGTAGTATAACAAATAATCTGCATTGAGAACTCGCAATTAAAAATGTTTTATATTTCCATCAATCTCGTTTACTTTGAGCTAAACAATATCGTTTCGTTGATCTGTGCCATAGATCCTGTAAACAAAACAGAACGGGTTGCACGTTTGCTTGATTAATTTCACATCCATAACGAGCATGTAAAGTATGCCACGGTACTTTTTTATGCCCCGATATGATTCGACTACAAAACAAGAACATAAGATTAACAATTATCGCATAAAATTTTCACTAGTAATAGGAGCATGATGAAAAAATTAGAAACACATTTACATAGAGTATAAAAGAACGCGGCAGTAATAAAATGTGTTCGTAATGTTAGCTCTTACTAACATCATTTATTTATCGAATTAATCGCTCGTATAAAATGCATAGAAAACTGAGTCAATTAAAATTCCGATGTGAAATGAAGGGAAATGAAATGAAAGGGAAAGGGGTAGGGGTGATAAAAAGAGGGAAGATCGACACGATTCTATGCATCTTGCTTATAAAACAATGTATAAATAAAATTTCTAAAGGCCTCAAACTTGATAAGACGTTTCTAATATATGTGTGTATATAATAATATATGTACATATATAGACATTATTAACATAGTTTTCTTATTTGTATTTCAAGCATCGTGTCACGTAGCTTTCCGCGTGTATACGCTCGAGTGTCACGGTCGCATTGAGTAATCCTGCTTTCACACAATCTCGCGAGAAGGCAATACATGGTTGTTACGTTATTCTACGTGCCATCGCGATTACGTATCAAACCGCACACTTGCTCCTATCGTTTTATCGATACTCTGTGCTTCTCTCTCTCTCTCTCTCTCTCTCTCTCTCTCTCTCTCTCTCTCTCTCTCTCTCTCTCTCTCTCTCTCTCTTTCTCTCTCTCTCGATCGACCTTATTTGAGAAAGAAGAGAGAAAGAGAAGAGCCTACCTAACTCAACCTACAACACCTAGTATGCAGAATACACCACTTCCAAAACTTTTTTTTAAACTATATCCTCGTTCGTTCGTTCGTTCGTTCGTTAGTTAGTTAGTTAGTTAGTTAGTTCATTTTGGTTTATTCTATTCCATTGTTCGTATCAAAAGAGTAACATAATTGTTAAACATTTATTTTATATAATGTTTGTATATAATAGATATGGATAACATTGTTTAGTTGTATTAATATTCGAGATCTCCAATAAAACAAAATTCTTCTTTATAGTAAATATCTGGACTTTATCATGAAAGATACTTTACTTTGTTAGAATATTTAGATGTAAAAAGATAATACATGAAACGAGTAGAAAAATGTTATCTTTATTTTCTTAACTCAACGTTATGATACACAAATGCAATAAGAAATATACATCTGCATATATATATATATATATATATATATATATATATATATATATTGTTGCGGAGCTTAAAGAGGACGAATCGTAAGGAGGAAATTTTTCGATCTACGTATTTGGCACCGAGTAACGATCTCTCGCAAGCTCACAAGTTGCAGGTGTCTCTTCGAAAGCATGTAAGAATCCCAACGGGACACATTCTTTTATAACTTGAGAACGTCCGGGAAGCAAATGCGTGTGCTGTGCACGCTTTGCGTAACCCAATTGCAAAGCCTTATTTGAGTTTCCGTCGATGTCTTCGGTATGCGAGTACGCAAGAACGTTTCCGTGATAAGCTTACTACGGCTTCTTTGGAAAACGATTGGGAATATGTCTACGTAGAAATCATCTATATTTAAACATATACGTAAACTATGTTCAGGTTTTGATGTGGCATATCTTTATTCTATTTTAAATGTTCAAGATAATTATTCATGACAATTAATAAATTGTATTAGCATATTTGTATTTTTTTTTATTAATAATATAATAATTATCATATTATAAATATCATTTTATATTATTATGAATATCTTTATAATTTTTATAACATTTATATAACATTTCTTTGAGGTTTATTTCGAAAAGAAATATTTCGTAAATAGGTATGTGATATCGACGAATGCATTAGTTTTTTCATTTAATTGCATAACCTGCATCGACCACATAACGTGCTAGATTTTACGTAATTTGTTAAACGAACGGACGGACAGATAGACGACAGGATCGTAGCGCATACTACTAGGAAATCGGACAGTGTTCGCGTTTAATACGCGACGTGACCTCGTACACATACAAAGTTCCTTTCGTTATAGAAAGAGACATCTTTGATGAAAACGCGAGGCATACGAACTCCTCGCTTATACGCTTCATTTCTTGGCCTACCTTGCTAATAACTTTCATTACTTGGGATGCCAAGTTAGAGAAACAATCGAATAAGGAAATTGACATCGATGTAACCGATAGTTCTGAAACATGACCGAGTTATGCGAAAGGAAGTTTAAAAGTTACTATCTTTGGATTTAAACGTGACATTTCTTAGACATTTGTTAATCCATTTAAAAATGAACAATTTTATTACGTTTTGATATACGTCGTGTGTACGCGCGCGTATATATCTATATATTTATATCGATTTAACGTGATACGTTTCGCGTAATTTTACCCTTTCGCATCTTAGTATTGCAACAAGCTGAATAAACCGGTTGGTTCATTAACCGCTAAGAAAAGCAACCGTGGTAAATATTAAATTACGCAGACCGGACGAAAATTCAAATCCTGAAAGTCCTCGTAAACACTCGTTTTGCTCGTACCGCAAGGTAGACGATCGTGTGTCCTTGCTATCATCATTACAGAGCGGAGATTTCATTTCTACCGTTATTTAATATATAATTCTGATTCGAGAACCGGACGAAGTACCACTAGGATCGAATTTTACGATATAAAGTTGATTCAAAGATACGTACTTTGATTTTTTTCTTTGCCTCTAGGTAATCAACTTTTTGCAAAATGTTCAATCATCGTTCGTCTACATTTTTTCTAAATCAAAAATTCTAGATATTTACGCGAGATTTAGTGAACTTTTCTATCCAACTTTGACGTGGGAGTATCGACAAAGTTTATCTATAGATTTTGTTTTTATATCCCTGAGCCATCGTGCAAAAAGCCAGCGAACATGAACCCTCGTAGTGCTGCTGTGCACACGTAAGAATGACTAGCGCATGATCGCGCGAAAACTCGTCGCGTGAGCTTGTAAAAGATAAGCCGTGACCGCAACAGGTTTGGGTTCAGGAAACTTGCCCCTTGATTAACGCGCCCACGCATTGCATGCCTATTCCGCGAGAGAAAGAGAGAACTTTGTATAAGATCTATTACTATGTCGTACCATCTTTGCGTGAATGCCTTCTCTTCTTCTAGATTTTTATGAACGTAAGCGTTAATACATGGATGATTTATTTTAACGATTGGATTCATTACGACTTGGCTCCTAATTAAGTATCGAAAAACTTGGAGGCCCTAATGATCCTATTTTATATGTGTGTAGTTATATGTACATATGTATATATACGATTAATGATCGTGTTAAAGTCCATTCGCCATTACGTTGGCGATGATTCGATAAGCTTGCTTCGTTATCCCTACGATTATAATCGGCACGAAGACGATTAGTTTCAATTTCTCTGATAATTCTTTCTCTTTCTTTCTACATTCATGTTTATACATCCTTTTAGATCTTCTTATATCGTATCAGCGGACTTTTTCCTTTTCAATAATATTTAACCATTTCTTATTTTGAATAGAATCAATCGCGCGTGCACTACTTGATCGGATAATAAATTTAATCTAGGTAAAATACCGGATGCGCACGACGAAAATCTTCTTCTCATTGCGTGTGAGAGATAGTAGTTTGCGATACGCAACAGGTACGCTTTCAGAAAACTTGCTAGCTCGATTTAATGCGCATGTGCGTGCGACGAGTTCTGGGACAAGTGTAGTACATATTACACATCGACCCATAGGATGCCATATAATCTATATAATATCTTCATCGAACGATCTGGTCTTCGTTTATGTTATACATGATCATTGTCTAATATTATTTCTCTTCAAAAAATATCCGTAAATGAAATTACATTTTATTATATTATATTTCTTACGATTGTTTTCAATTACTCTGAAATGATTTATTATATTACATGTATATATTTGAAAAGTTTATCTCGTGTATTATAATAGAAAATCTTGAATTGTAGTTCGATCATTTATGAAGAAAATCACTCGACAGTGAAGACTCATTGTACGTAAAAAAAACTTGCATTGATGATAGCAACAGGTTTGGCTCCGGGAAATTCACCCTTTTCTCAAATGTCATTCTGTGCTATCTATAGCTAAGCGTGTAGGTATAATATACATATACCGCATAGTGTACATATAATATTTGTCTACATATACGTATATTATATATGTATTATATTATGTATATTATAATTATATAGTATATTAATATATGTAATATATATAATCTATCATATATTTATATATCTTTTAGGAAAATGAGGCGATCAGAGACTGAATATACAAATGAAAAATTCACCGTTTTTAACGTATACGTTATTTCGATCAACCATCGAAATATTTCATTTATTATTCTACATATAAATTCATTTTCATATATAGCTATATATACAAAAGAATTTCGGGTTGTTCGTATCGACTATATTATTGCAATGGTTTTATCGTGTTAAATCTGATTTTTTTTTTTTTTTTTTCATAAGCTAGACAGTATAAAACTAGGACATCCCATATAGCTGTTCGGAGAGAGACGGCTCGATAGTGAAAATAGCACATATTGCCTTTTAAACTGTCGACTTTTCCAGTGAGTGAGACGTGTATATATGTATAATATGTATATATGTATAATAAACGATTGTAAAATAGTGTCGAATGTATCGAGCACCGTAAAGCTTTGCAAGGACGCGCGCCTCGATACAACGATATATTTAAAAAAATAAAGATAAAGTAGGTCAAATTTCGTATCTTCTAGAGGAACTAGGACAGCTGATGTAGGTAGTATATCTCGGGGTAGTATGTATTGCGATAAAAAGATAAGGTTAAGATCATTTAACCGAAAGATCTAGTACAGATAAAGTATTAAGAAATTCTTTTGTTTCTATGAAAATTATTATGGAGATTATTATACTTCCATTTTTCTTCTTTACATTTAAATACGATCATACATCCTTTCAAACTTTTAACATTGATAAATATTTTTTTTATGTAGATATGTAAATTGCATATGTTTTTTGTTGAAATATTTAGAAAATTTATAAATTACTTGTAGTTCAGATTATATTCGTTTAACTATAATTGGAATACGATTAAAATTGTATCTGCGACCAATCACGTTCTTCAAAATTTTTTAATCGATCGAACCAATCATATTTCTCCGTCGTAAAGGCGCAGAATCGCGATCGACATAATGGAACGCCCATTGGCGATGGTAGGTCATAATTAAGTGCTCGGTAAATATCACAAAATAGCTACTCGTTTCGAGCAAAGCTGACACGGTAAATCCTATAAATAGCTTGAAACATCCACCCTCGGCCTTTACGATTTATCATAGGGAAGAAGGGTATAAAGTAGTTAAAACTATGATACAAAATCGTAGCATTAGGTACACATTTGCCTTCTTGTATATATACATAATACAAATTAGCCATACTTTGTAATTTTAAGGTAGAATTTATGTTGGTGTTAAATAGCTATGATAATCTACATATATGCAAATATGCAAATGAGATAGTCATTAATTCATTTAATAACTCATCAATTTTCAGCATAATTTAGTAATCAACAAGTAAAAGTAGTACGTTGAGCAAATTTTGACGTGCACTTTTGAATTCTTTTAGTGTCTTTTTTGTAACAAAGGAATGCACAGTCAGCGAAAGGGATGGTCATGGGGATACTCCTGGGCGGAATCACGCTCGGTTGTAATTGCTCGACGTTATACCGTAGTATAGTAATAACACACACTCGTATGCAACAATGCACGAATATAAATACTTCAGTACACAACATATACGTTTGCGCGTGTTCGTGGATACAAAAAAGAACGGGAGAAAAAGAGAGAGAGAAATATGCATTCGTCATGCGGCACGTACCTTTATTTTGCTTGGTCATTATCAAGAAAAAGAAAAATACTTTCACCGTTTACTTGCCACGAAAAACGTGCTTTTATTTTCTTCACAATGAATCTTGCAAGTTTCAAAGTGATTTCTTATTGTCATCGCTTTTTTTTTTTTTTTTTTTCTTTTAATTATTACTTTTACTATTTTTGAATTGTTTTTTTTTTTTTAATATTTTTATTTTTTTGTTTGAATGTATATACATGTATAGTATGTATATATGTGTGTATCATTGTTTGTTTCTAATTACTATGTGCAAGCTGTGAACACAATATTTTTATTTATAATATTTTATCATTTTTAATCCTTCCTCTCAAGTTATTCTATCTCGTATACCTAACATAAATATGTATGATTGTATCTCATTATTAGTATATAAGTAAAAAATGCAATCGTTTGCTATTCTTGGCATACTTTATTTTATAATTTGTGTATGTGATGTTCTTTATAAATGAAGTAATTTTTGTTTTTTTTTTCCGATAAAAGAAATACATTTTGTGACGAACATCGATTGAGAAATTTATTAACAATAATTATGTTTCAACGAAGGAAATTTATCTATTCATAATTTTATGATACAGTTGGATTTTCGAAGGTAGGGAATTAAACTTAGCTGGCGTGAGTTTCGAAAAATAGCATCGTTCAATCGCCGGGAAAATTAAATTTCATGGTTGCAATGGATCTGGAAAATAAGGATAGATTAGAGAATTTATTTTACACGTGAAAGAACATTTAAACTGAAATATGACTTAATATTTTTTTTCACGTTCAAATTTAAATTCATTATTGTTTAATTTTTTTTTTTTTTTGACATAATATTAAATTGTATCTATGATTAAATTATAGAGTTTGTTCTCTGTTTTTATTTCAGATATACCAGACATTCCTGAAAACATTAAAAACTTACAAGCGTTACAAATTGCAGATTTTAGTAGTAATCCTATTCCTAGGTGAGAGAATCATGTTATACTTATATGTATCGTATTACATATTATATTAATTTATTTTTAAATAAATTTCTTGTCATTGATTTCAAGTGTTATTAAATTATTAAACTAATTAATAATTAATTAATTAATATTAAATATGTCTTCATATATTTCAGACTTCCTGCAGGGTTTGTAGAGCTAAGAAATTTAACTATTCTTGGCCTGAATGATATGTCCCTTGCAAAATTGCCACCAGATTTTGGAAGGTAACTTCAAAAAAATTCTTACATAGTTCACATTTATTCATATATTTAAATTTTATTTGGACAATTCTGTTTAGTTTGGAAGCATTACAATCATTGGAGTTACGTGAAAATTTACTCAAGGTTTTACCTGAATCTCTTTCAAAACTGAGTAAACTTGAACGACTAGACCTTGGTGATAATGAACTTGAAGAATTAGTGAGTCTATATAATTCATAGTTTAACTCAAGTAATTTCTTAATCACAAAAATAATTATAAAAATATTATAATTTCCTCTTTATTCTTTGAGTATATAATTGTGAATATAAATTGTGATAGTTAGATGAATATACATTTAAAAATTTCTCAAGTCTTTCATTAGATAAAATAAACTTATAATTATTATAGCCAACCCACATAGGAAAATTACCAGCATTACAGGAACTATGGCTGGATCATAACCAATTACAGCATTTACCTCCTGAAATTGGTGAACTAAAAACATTGGCATGTTTAGATGTTTCTGAAAATCGTTTAGAGGATCTTCCTGAAGAAATAAGTGGTTTAGAATCTTTAACAGATTTACATTTATCACAAAATGTTATTGAAAAGTTACCAGATGGAATTGGTGATTTGAAAAAGTTAACTATTTTGAAAGTCGATCAGAATAGACTATCTACCCTTAATCCAAATATAGGAAGGTAAAGTTAATTACATTTTTTCTATCAAATTATTTAAGAGCTAGAATTTTATATATGTCAAAAGAAAATTATTTGTTTCAGATGCGAGAATTTGCAAGAATTAATTCTGACAGAAAATTTTCTTTTAGAATTGCCTGCATCTGTAGGAAATCTTCTTAATTTAAATAATCTAAATGTGGATAGAAATAGTCTACAAACTCTTCCCACAGAAATTGGTAAGGTTACAACATCTTTGCCTTATTTTTGACATATTATGCTTTATATCATTAGGTTATTGTTTATTATATATCCAATTTTTTATTTTATTGTAGGAAATTTAAAACAATTAGGTGTACTTTCTTTAAGAAATAACAAATTGAAGTTCCTTCCAATAGAAGTTGGCCAGTGTTTGTCTCTACATGTTTTGGATGTATCTGGAAATAGGTGCAATTATCATTTTATTTTATCATATATCTTATATTTATTAACACATCATTCTTATAACATTAAATATGTTTTATATATATATATATATAGGTTACAATACTTGCCATATTCTTTAATAAATCTCAATCTAAAAGCAGTCTGGTTGAGTGAAAATCAAGCACAACCTATGTTGACCTTCCAAAATGATATTGATGAAGAAACTGGAGAAAAAGTACTTACATGTTTTCTTCTACCCCAATTAGAGTATCATCCAGATGGTTCGTATTTTTTTTTTTGCGTTTATATTCTTATTAATACATCTATGAATTAATATAAATCTGTGAATATAGATTCTGGAAGATTAGGTACGTTGGTTGGAATAAGAACTGTTCAAGGAGACATACCTGAACTTAGTGATGACGAAGGATGGCAAGAACGGGAAGCATCTAGAACACATTCGGTAAAATTCACAGATGAACCACCTGAAGCAGATAAGGAGGTGAGCAGTTCGCAACTGGCAAGGTTTCCCTCTTTTTTCACGCGTCTTTTTCTATATTTACTTAGACGACTTACCTGCATGAAACGAGCTAATTCTTATACATCGTTGAATTAATAATCAAAACATTTTTATTAATACAACAATAGATTTATTTAATGATATTTCCCGACTATGTTAATATTTTAAAAATATTGCTACCAATATATTGCAATTTAAAAATATTTGCGAACTATATACATATAATAATTTTTAATATATATATTATTTAATAGACTAAAAAATTTTTTCATTTATAATTAGTATCTTATGATGTGACAAAAATTGTTTTAATATATTATAGAAACTTGTATATAATGTAACATAATATTTGTGTAATAAAATCAGATATGTGAAAACAATTAGATTAAAAATCTAATTTCTTGTTTACATTTACCAGTTTCACTTTTATATAAATATTACACATCTATTTATGTATTAAATATTATCTTAGATATTATATTTTAATGTAATAATATCATTCATCATACCAATATTTTTATTTCAGACACCATTTGTTCGACAAAATACGCCCCATCCGAAAGAACTAAAAGCAAAAGCTCATAAATTGTTTAGTAAAGGAAGAAATGACAGTAGATCTGGTTCTACTGATGAACAGGTAATTGTTTAATCTTTTGAAATTTATTAAACAAAGGATAGATTTATTTTTACGATTTATTCTTTTCAATGAAACTTATTATTCATTTTTAGGATGTTTCTCAAACATTTGGTTTAGATAAAACTGAATCAGATACATCAATCAGACCCACTGAAGAAGTACAAAATGTAATAGAACAAGATCAATTTTCAGAGCATGAAGTTTCTAGAGGCGAACAAAAAGAATTAGAAACATTACCTGATAGTACAGATACTCAAACTAACAATGAAACTGCTGCTGCCTTTTCTTCACAGGGTGCTACAGAACCAACTATTGTAAGAAAATTGATATGTCATATAAGTTTTTTGATAATAATACAATTTACATTAAGATTGTTAAAAATGTTGACAATGAAATAAAAACAAAAAATTTATTTACAGAATACAGGTTCCGATGGAACTATATCAGATTTAAAAGGTAAGGATGATGATGAATCTGAAACTGAAGATATGCAAAGGCATGTCGAGTTTTCTGTTATAGAAGACACAGATTATGAAGGATCTGGTGAAACAAGTAAACCAAATAGACTTCATCGTCGGGACACACCACATCATTTAAAAAATAAACGTATTCATACAGCAATAGACAAAGAAAAAGTAGCTTCACTTATTGCACAGGTAACTTTTTTTTTTCCCCCCTGTAACAAAATAAATTTATTAGAATAGATCTTATAGACATTAATTTCTTTTCGATACATATATACATACATACATACATACATACATACATACATACATACATACATACATACATGGCAATAAATGTAACTTTATATTTCTTTAGGCATTAATGAAAAAATCTGATGAGACTCCTACAGCAATTGTTCCTGAACAAATAGAATCCTCAGAAAATATAGATGTACATAGCCAAGGTAACACATATAAAAAAAAGAATGTATATAATCATAATATATTTTTACATAAAAATAAATTGTTAAGTATGAAGGTTCATATAAGATTTATAAAATTACTTAAAGAATCTAGGGAAAAAGTAGAAGTGATAAGAGATGGTTTCTGCAGTGATTATCTTATCTATTAGTCATTTATCAGTATATTGTAAGATGGTGGATGTGTAAGGAATGTATAAAAAAGTATTCAACTAAATATTTGATAAAGTAGTTAAAATTGAATTTAAAAAAAAAAGAAAATCATAAGAAATTACTTTTTATCGAATTTTATCATATCATGCCAAAAAAATATCGATGTTTTGTTAGAAATAGAAAGAAGTCGGGTAATAGAATTCATATATCAAAAAATAATAAACATTCCTTATAATAAATCACAAATAACACTATATAATGTACTCGTTAGGTGCAACATCGGATGTAGAACCAACATTAGAAGTAAGAGAAGAACAATATGAGATTCATATTGAACGAACGACAGGTGGACTTGGCTTGTCTATAGCAGGAGGCATTGGATCAACCCCATTTAAGGGTGATGATGAAGGCATTTTCATATCTAGAGTTACAGAAGGTAGAAAATATGTTTTATTATGAACACAGTATTTAAAAATTATCTAATTAAATAAATGTATCTGATAACGACAGTTAAAGCATAATATTCTTTAGGTGGACCTGCTGACTTAGCTGGTCTAAGAGTAGGGGATAAAGTAATATCTGTTAATGGAGTTTCAGTAGTAAATGTAGATCATTATGATGCTGTTGAAGTTCTCAAAGCATGTGGGCGTGTATTGATACTAGTTGTGTTAAGAGAAGTAACAAGAATAGTGCCATCGTATGAGCAGGTGTGACATTTTATAAGATTCTTTTTTTCTTTTTTTATAAAATTCTCTCTATTTTCAAGCCTCTTTCTTTTTCTAATAATATTTTATCTAATTCTAATAATATTTCATAGAATTCAATGAGAAAAGACTCATTGTGCTCTAGTTTGAGCACAAGTAGAGCACCAAGTGCAACATCTTATGTATCATCTACAGCTTTATCACATAATTTAGAAAATGGTGATACTTGTAGTACACATGAAGCTGCAAAGGTAAATGCTTATATATATTTGGTTTTATTTTATCATATTTTACAATTATGTTGAACTTTGTTCAGGTAAAGAGGCTTCCTGAACTATTATCTTCAAAAACAGGTAGTGAACCTATGGTGTCTGTTCTTATACATACAACATTAATACGGGACCAAAATGGATTAGGATTTAGTATTGCCGGTGGTGAAGGTTCTCCACCAGTTAAAGACAATAGTGATGTAAGTGAACAAAAAGAAATAAATTAAATATTCTAATAAGATAATATAAATACTGAAATTTTAGGCTATATATATTTCGAGGATAACTGATGGTGGAGTTGCACAAAAAGATGGCAAGTTATTAGTTGGAGATAAAGTAATATCTGTAAGTTTCTTGTTTTTCTTTTTAGATATATTTTTTATATCTACATATTTACGATTGTAACAGTTGATTCAATTTTCGACAATAAAATATGTTGACATCTTATTGTTTAATACAAACGATTATAATTTATCTTCAGATTAATGGAGTTGAAATGAGAGGAGCCAAACATGAACAAGCAGTAGCTTTACTTACAGGCTTAGAAAGATTTGTTCGACTCGTTGTTGAACGTGAAATGCCACTTTCTCAAGCAAACCCAGCTACAGTAGTAACTCCTTCCGAGAAATCGCCTCGCGTTATTGGTGCACCTAGACCATATACAGGGTTATATAATGCTAATAGCTATATGGCAAATCGACCAGCTTATGCTGGTTATCGTCGTTCTATGGATGCTGAGAAAACTTTATCTCCAAGTCCTACTTCAAAAACACCACCACCAATAAAATCAGACATGGTGAATGCAGCACCAAAAATGAATGGCATTGGTGATCCAGGAAATAACGTTAAAAGCGTTCCTTCTGTGCCGCTAAGTCCAACAAATAGTCAAATTTATCCACAACCTGCTCCAAGACACAGTGTAACGCAGTCAACGGCAACACCTACTACTAATACTAATTCTACACCTACGTCTTCAACGGAACCTAGACCAACATCCCCGTTGGAAGATATACAGGTACCGAAGCCAATCACCAACGAGGAATTTCAGGCCATGATACCTGCCCATTTCCTTCGACCTCCAACATCCTCACCTTCGCCAGATTCCCATCAAGGTCCTATTGTGACAGTGACGATCAAGCAACCTGACAATCTACCCGGGGATGTTAACTTCCCTCCAGCTCCTACAACAATTGGTAAAGTTACTGAAACCATCACAAAGAGTACACTCACAGAGACCGTCGTTACTAGAGTGACTGACAATCAACTGGTGCAGCCAGTTATCATTGAGGTATGTGCTCTGGTAGCTGCATGTCATACATTACATTTCTAACGTTACGTTTAATTTAATATTACATTAATTGCATTTTTTTCTTTTTATATAGTTTTTTGGGTTTATCTTCCTTTGGATTATATACTTTGTGTATGAATACCGTTTTTTTTTTTTTTCTTTTTTTTTCCATCCATATACTAATTCATTTATTTCACTATATTTTAGATCATGCAATAAGCATTTGTACTATATAATCCATAATATAATTTCCTAATGACTTTATTATACCTCTTTTTAAATCCATATCCATTTCATATTTTTTGCAGCATCAAATTTTAATTGTAGTTGAATGTGTAATTTTGTTTATTTATTAAGGATAAAATATCTGAATGTTTGCTTACATTATCTGTTTTTATTAACTTGTTTCCATGCTTTGAAGGTAATTAAAAATACAAATCTTAAAGTAAATTGAATGAATTTCTATAATAATCTAATTTGCATGATAATCATGTATATTTATAAAAATGTAATAATTACGTATATTGATATAATTCAATTATAAAATTACATTTATATCAAATTTCTAATTTTCATATAATTATCATAATTAAGATATTTGTTGAAGAATTTTTGCATGCTTAAAATATTCATATATACAATATTACTTAGTTCGAAATTCGAATGCAATGCTGAATGCTCGCATATTATTATGTTTTTTATATAACTTAAGAAATGTTTTGAATAATTGTATCAAAAAAATAGTTGGGTTTTAAGTTGGTTATATGGGCAATTTATGTGCTTCTTTAATTTATGTATACTGAGTACTTACCCTCAGACATGGAAACAGGTAAGTAAAATAAATTATTTGAAAATATTTCTTATTATGCTTGTTAAAAAAATGTGTATACAAGTTGGATTCTATTCACAGTTTTATCTATAAAATCCAAATTTCTTATAATGATAATTTTTACATAGTTAGAAACATAAAACATTCATATATAAATAGAGATATATTTTTTATGTTCTTACATATTCATCTTACTCCTACATTCAGTTTAATTATTAGTATTAAAAATATGTTAAAAATATATATTGTGCTTATTTGTAAATCAATATAAAAACAAATACAATATTCTCTGTATTTGTAAAAATCAGTAAGAAAGAAAGTAAAATATATTATATTGAGCTTTATTAAATTTCTTAATTATAAAGTAATAAATGTTTAGGATGTCATCTTGGTGAAAGAAGGATCACTTGGATTCAGTATAATAGGAGGAACTGATCATTCCTGTACTCCATTTGGTGCAAAGGAACCTGGAATTTTTATATCTCATGTAAGTATTTATATTATATAATTATAATTATGAATATGAAAATGTATATTTTCTTTGGTGTGCTTATAATTAGTGAGAAGTATTGTTACAAGAACGTAAAACACACACACTATATATATATATATATGTTAATATATATTATATATTATTATTATTATAATATATATTAATATATATTAATATTAGGTTGTACCAGGTGGTATAGCAGCAAAATCTGGTAAGCTTAGAATGGGTGATAGAATACTGAAGGTAAATGGAACTGATGTAACAAAAGCGACTCATCAGGAAGCTGTAATGGAACTTTTACGACCCGGAGATCAAATTGTACTTACTGTACAGCATGATCCTCTTCCAGAAAGTTATCAGGTAAGAAATAATTCAATTTTAAATACACAGTACTTACATATATGAATTAAAATGTTTCACATTATATTATTTTGTTTAATTAATAATATAATGAAGAAATTTGATATAAAAATACGAGCACTTGTATTTTTATATTATATATTATTATATGAAAATGATGAAAATGTATATGTAAATATTATTAAATAGATCATCTTCTTAAGTAATTTTTATATATAATTCATAATTGTAAATTTTTAAAAATTAATAAGTTAAAGATCTATTCATATATATTTTGTTAATAGTATTACAAGATCTTTTATATATATATATATATATATATATATATATATATATATATATATCTTTTAGAAGCTTACTGCTACCTTTCCACTTTTTATAGAGGTGAAACACGCTTTCCAAGTATGCTTGGATTGAATACTTACATTTATATCACAGTTATATTTATTTTTTTTAATCTTATTTTTCTTATTTTACAATATTGAAAAGAAAAACACTGTATCTGATGTATTCGTATGTATATTTGCATATTTATTATTGTTTTTTTTTATTTCGTAAAAAATATATTTTTCTGCAATAATTGTAACATTACGCTTGTATGTTACGTATATACGTAATATATATGTTATTATCAAGCGATTTTCAAGCGATTTTCTTCTATTTTTCATTATGCTTGTGCTGATAAATGCCTGTAAATTGCAATGAATGGCACTTGATAGTTTACCTATTTTCCTTACTTAATGCAATTTTTTTATAATTTGTCCTACAAGCTGGTCGAAATAGAGTACATCCCTGTGACAGTAAGTACTCAATGCATTTGACCTGTTATTTTGATTTTAAATATTTTGCTTCCTCCTACACCAAGGCTGTAAACAAGCTCAGCACTGATTCACAGATGATTGCTTATGTCTAGGCTAAACTTTTCTAGAAAATCATAGTGTTCTTTTTAAATGCTTCCTATGCTTTATATTATGTGTACAATCATAAATTTACTAAATATTTATATCTCATGAAAGTATAGAAAAATGCTTAAAGTCATAAGAAAAAAAATATAAAAACTATAAATTTACATATATATATATGGTGCAATATTTTTACATCTAAAAAATTGTTCAGTTTAAAATACATAATAAAATAATTATTTATATAGTATACTATATAAAATATATTATAAATTAATAAGATATTAAAAAATACATCTTTCAAAAATAAATAATAATGTATTATTACTTTTTAGGAATTGGTAATTATAAAAGAACCAGGAGAAAAATTGGGAATGCATATTAAAGGAGGACTTAGAGGTCAAAAAGGCAACCCCCTTGATCATACAGATGAAGGAGTTTTTATATCTAAAATTAATTCAGGTGGAGCAGCTAAGAGAGATGGAAGATTAAAGGTAAATCAGTTAAAGTTTGATAAAAGTTGTACTTCTCAAATATTTTATTATTTACATATTAAAAATACATTATTTGAACAGGTTGGTATGAGGCTGCTAGAGGTCAATGGAACATCGTTATTAGGTGCAACTCATCAAGAAGCTGTAAACATTCTCCGGTGCTCAGGAAATACAATCACTTTGGTAGTTTGTAAAGGTTATGACAAAAACGAAGTTGAGTCAGTATTACCTTTATCCGATGGCAGAGATTCTAAAGAATCAAGAGTTTCACGAGAGTTTAAAGATCCACCTCCAGATGACATCAAATCATTGTCACAAAGTATATCTAGCTTAGATCGTGACGATGAAGAAGCTGCAACACTTAGACAAGAACAGGAAATGAAAGCCGAACTTGTAGCATGGGAACAAGAAGAGAGGGAGCGAGCTTTAATTGAACAAAGGGAAAAATCTACTCCTGAGAAAGTAAGTTACACTTTATTAATATCTATTTGGAGTATGTACTTTTCAAAACGTATGCTTAAAAATAATCATTTTATGTTAAAGGTTCTAGATGTAGTGAGAGCAGCAGAATCCCTAGTACATAAATCAAATAGTCCAGTTGATATGGTTGTACCACCGAAGTCTCCAAGTGGTACAAAGGATCTCAAGACTACGACGATCGTGATGAGTAAACATACATTAGCTCCTCAGAATCCAACAGTAAGTATTTCAATTATAATATATCATTTTGTTTATTGTGAATACATGAATTGAAATTTGCAATGCATGCAAAATTTAGTCTGCATGATATCTTTAAAAATAGTTGTTTATTTATATTTATTTTATCATAATATATAGCAGCATGTCTAATTGTATTAATTAATTAATAATTAGGAAGTATAAATTATTCTAATTATATTAATCAATGATGTATGTTCATGTACTTTATAATATGTTAGAATGTATCCCTTTTCCTTTGATGATTTCAAAGAGTATTTTTCATTTTTATATATGATATATTCCTCTTATTGAAATATTATTAATTATACGAGTGTAGAATATATGTATTATATAAATTATAAACTAAACTTGCCAATTTTTCTATGACTAGATATAAGAAAACAATATTTCATATAGGTATTTAATATATTTTTCTTAAAATATGTCTGCATAGGGACCAAATCTACTCATATATCTACCTCATTAATAAACTATTTTTGTCCAGTATAACATTATTAGATTATATAATGATGTAACAGCATATTCATGGAAAAAAAATGAATCTCAAAATATTCTGCATTTGTAATAAAAGTAGGGCCTACATTGGGAAAATGAGAAAGATGTGTACTAATACGAATGATGAATAACATGCGATACTAAAATATGTCAAGCACTAAAGAATATCATAATCAAATCATTTTTATTTAAACTTTTTAATAATCTGTACAATATATATATATATATAGATCTTTTTATTTTTAGTTAGTAGTATTTTCTGTTTATTGCCTTATTTTTTCTCTTTTTATTATTATTATTTTTTTTTTTAAATTTAAATATATAAATGTACATATACACATACACACACAAAACTAAATTTTTATATTATTTAAAAATTACAAAAGAAAATACAAAGATTTTGAAAAAATATTTACTTATCACATATAATCATTAAACTGCTTTGGATTTAAAATATTAAATAATCTTTTATAAAATAGAATATTCAGCTTCATAATTTATATTATTCTTTACAAACTTTAATCATATAGCTAATAAAATGCCAAATAAAATGAAATTAAAGAATCCTTATATTGATCTATAGTGCATTATGAAAACAGATATGTAGAAATATCAAAAGCACCTTTAATGATCAATTACATGCATTGTGAAAAATTCCATGTGTACTACACACATACACACACACACACCTTATATAAAGTAATATACATTTCAATACAAATTTGTATAATATAATCATCCGCGTGCACATTTATCATAATTAAATCTTCTTCCTTTTTATAATACATTATAACACACACTGCTATTGGATAATAATTTTGTTAGAATGATGATAGCATTTGATCAGTATACTAACAATTGAAAACTGCGAATTATTCATGAATGAAAAGTTTTAAAGTTTGTTAATGAATAATACTTTATCAAAAACAAATATTTTAACAAAAACCTTAAATTGTAAATTTATAAATCCTTACTATTGTATATTCATTCTAATTTCATTATTTTTACATGGCGCATGAGTTGTACGTTTGTCAGTGTTTTTAGCGTCGCATGCTCTCCTGAGCGCCAAAACAAGACATATTTAACGTGTTTACAGACAGTGGAAGGTGATAGTGCTACTTTGGCTGCCCTCTAACAGGAGTGAGTCGTTCGACCCTCTACTCATTTTCCCTGTGTCTACGTCCATACCTCTGATTCCACAGGATTGTGCCATAATATAAATAATTCTAAGCAAATTCATGACATAAACTCATTATTCATTGTTTATTGCGTTTCCGTGTCATTGTTATACAATTTAACTATTGTTATTGCATTTTTTAATAATACTGCCATTATAACATTAGGAGCATTATCGAGAATCTACTAATGGATAAATTCATTCCGTAATTGGTTTGTTGCTTTGATTATGTCAAGAGATCAAGATCTTTCTAACACTATAAAAGTGTGATATCTTCCTAAACTAAAGATTCTCATGTATATATTGGTCATCTCTTTGTTTATAGGTATTGGTTATAATGAGAAAAATATTTCTGTGATAGGTAATCAGAAGTTAAAGCGCAGAGTGTTTCTCACGTATTTTGATCAGATATTTTCTAGTAACATTTATACACTGATTCTGAGGCTTATTTCCAATTAACTTTGAAATGTTAGGTACATATGAGTAGTGGATAGAATTTTATGGACTGACTTAGAATTTGTGATGCTTCTGGGCTACAAAATTAAATATTCAGAAAGGTAGAAAAGTTGTGATATATGAATTGGCAATTGAAGAATTACTGAGAGTCAGTGTTCTTTTAACAGAAGTAATCCATATCTGACATAGAATTTTATGTACCATGAACAGAAGTGATATTTTCTGAGATTTCCTTATTGTTAATGGTGACTATTATATGTCCAGAATGTGAACATTTGTCATACAGGATATATTTAACTTTTTTCTTAAAAATATCACACATATTTATAAAATGATCAACTAAATATGTACAGTGCAAAAAATCGCACAGGTCTATATTTACAATAACACTTTAAGAAAATGATATATATATATATAATATCATATATTATGGATACTGTGCTTGATATACAGAAGTGACATTTTTATATCGTTAGTAATGTAGTTTAAAAACATGAAATATTTAACATCTCAATTTGATTATTTGATATTTATCATATCTACCATCACAGAAAAAATAAGGCAAATTAGTACAGTTTCTTTCTCAAAAATGTATTAATTTAACTTTTTACCTCATTAAATGGTAAATAGAAATTTTATTAAATCATATTAATTCATAGAAATTTTTATAATTTTTGATCATTTGAAAACTATTATCTTATAATCATAATTTGCTATAAAAAGTTTTATTTTTTATACTATAGATATTATCTTATAGTCACTAGAAAAAATGAACAGTGTTTCATATCATTGGCAGATAATGTATCCATAAATAGCAATTTACAATTACATCATAAAAATCATGTACAGCAAAAAAAATATGAAAAAAATGAAATTATTGTATTGTTTATAAAACATGTTGCATGTAACACTTGCATTCATTCTAAATTAAAAATGCTAGTTCTCTACAATGTTCATTGCTACAGTAAACTCATATCATTAATGAGGTATAAATCAGTGTAATGTAATTTATAAATTTTCTATAAATGTTATATGTTGAACATAATTCTAATGGACCAGATGTTTATATATTATTACAAAGTATAAAAATAAGATATTTATCTATTAATAATATGAAAGGATGTTAAAGCTCCAGTTGATTGATATAGAAACACAATTTGAACAGTGTTTTCATATATCGATGCATAGGATTATTCTGAAAATGGTTACATTTGTTATATTTGAATAACTAATTACAGTTAAAGTCATATATAAATTCAAGTTGATTGATATGTTAACTAACAAGCAGTTCCTGGTATTAAAATATTATTTTAAATCATTTTTAAACATTTATATTGTTTCAGAGCATCCTATAATGCATTGATATGAGTAAAATAAAAAAGGATAGGGTACAAATATTAAGAAATTTTAGAAAACAAAAAAATTGCTTTTTCATATTAATGGAAAAGTACATAAATAAAATTATGTGCAAAGCTGCATTAATTGTTGCAATAATAGTACAATGAAATCACACACTAAAGGAACAAGAAAAAACAAACATGAAACGAGTAGGTTTGAAACTAATTCCTTTTTAATTCTGACATAGATTTTGTATGACATGTAGTGTCAAAAATAAATCTGTTTTTAAAATATAATGATGAACTTCCTGATTATACCAAATTATTTATGAAATGCAATTGCATATTGCAATGTATAAAGAGATTTGTAAAATAGCATTATATTGTTTTGGCTATTATAAATATATAGCATATAGTTTATTTGAATGCACACACAATCATTTCGTTAGTTGTAAAAAAGTGTACATGCACAATTTTATTAATATCTGACGATTTTTTTCTTTTTTTTACGAAAAATTTTTATTCAACGAAAATAATAGTTTTTGCTCTCACAATTTTCGTAATATGCACGTATATTTATAATTATAGAAACATAAGTCTGATTATATAATATATTCTAAATTTCATCTTTTCTAACATAGATTTTCATTAGATTTATCTCATCATATCTTCATTATATAATATCAACTATACTAATATGATTTTGGTCTTATTTATTCAGTGGAAAGAAAAAATTGGAGCATCAATGGATTGTTCTTCAACAAAATCTCCGGTCTCTACTCTTACTACAACTGCAAATTTCAATCGTTCTGCTTCTACTCAAACATTACCTTCCCCAAAAAAGAAGAACTTTACAGTACCTAAACGTAGCATTACATTTGCTGATCTTCCACCAGTTTCTAAAGAAAACACGGTTGGTGTTCCCTTTTCGCCCACTGTAAAATCTAAATCAGTATCCAAAGAATTATTCCCATCCATGCATGAAACTTTTCTTACACAATCTCAAATATCTTCTTATCCAAAAAAAACTTATCAAAACCCAGTACAAAATACACAACCACGTTTTCAACTTCCTCCTACACCTATGACTGCTCCCGAATATGTGGGGAAATTAGGTTCTTCAACTTGCTTTAACAAACGACAGATAGCACGCTCTGTTGATGGAAAAGGTCAGGTTGAGGTGGGTTTTGCAAGCATGTGTAACTTATTAAAATTAATGTACTGTTCTAATTATGAAATATTATTATAAGGAACATGTTTCATTCACCATCAGCTTATTGCATCAAATTTTGTTTGGAATTAATGACGATATTAGATAAAATATATATACATTATAAAATTCATAATTTATATGACAATAGAACTTTTTGTTTATGAAAAATTTTAAAAGGTTGAAGCATAAAAATATTCTTTATTTAATGTGTTATATATAATAATATATATGATCAATTATTTTAGTTTCAAGTGATAATTTCTAATTATTAATATTTTTATCGTGTATTTTTAAAGTGATATAATATTATTGTTTTTTGTTTTTATTTATATAAATTTTATGAACAGCTTTCACCAACATCATCTCCATCACCGTCACCAGTAAAAATGTCAGTCAGTGATAAGAAGAAATTATTTGAAAGTGCCATGGAAGAACATCTTAAACCTTCTCCTAAACCAGGTAAAAGAATATTTGGAAAATTTTAGAGAAAAATTTATATTTCTGTTAAAATATTCTAATGAAGTTAAATATTTCAAAATTTCATTTATCTTTCAGAAAAAGTATTTAGCTTTTTAAGTCAAGATGAAGTTGAAAAGATGAAACAAGAAGAAGGTAATACAAATTCTATAAAGTAATTGTTTATTTAATAATTAATTCTATTATAATTCGCATATTTTTTAATTATAGAAAAAAAAATTGCAACATTAACAAGAGATGAATTAAAATCATGGGCCCAGCTAGATGAAAATGAAGGTCTTGAAGATTTGGAAGATACAATAGATCAGGATGACAGGCGCCCTAAGTAAGCCATATATTGTATCCATTCTTCGCATCTTCACGTTATGTTTTCATCTACTCTAGTCTGTGTATGAAACAGCTAACGTTGAACAAAAAATTTTAATTATTTATCATTATCATTTTTCATTCAAACAATATACAGTATCAAATTCTTGTTCTAGTGTATAGACTTTGCACTTTTAGCACTTAGTGAAGAGGCAGTATTTGCTGCTTATTTTTAAGAATTACATACATCTCTAAAGTATACGAAAGCACATGCACGCATATACACATATATAATGCACCATTTTCAAAAAAACTTAATTCATACTTGATTTATTACGCTTGTATATAAAAATACGAAGTATTATTATCATCATCATCATCATCATCATCATCATCATCATCATCATCATCATCATCATCATCATCATCATCATCATCATCATCATCATCACCATCATTATCATTATCATTATCATTATCATTATCATTATCATTATGATTATCATCATCATCGTCATTATTATTATTATTATTATTATTATTATTATTATTATTATTATTATTATTATTATTATCATCATCATCATCATTATTATTGTTGTTGTTGTTACTATTACTATTATTACTATTATTATTATTATTATTATTATTATTATTATTATTATTATTATTATTATTAATATTAATATTATTATTATTATTGTTGTTGTTGTTATAACACATAAACATTTACCATAGAACAATGTAAGCTGGTAATATCATTTATCTTATAAGCATTGAAAAATAGACAGTTACTTCTTCAGTCACGCCATTCTTAAACTACACTGTAAGCATTTTCAAAAATTAATTTTTATAGTTAAATTTTTTTACATTATAGAATTTTTCATACAATGGTAATAATAATATAAAATATAGAATTACACAAAGAATTAATTTATCTTATGACGAATGTATAATCGTTTTATATTACATCTAAGAGTATCACCTATTTGACATAAAGAATATCATTAACTTTATTTTGTATATGTTTGTATACTTTAAGAGCTTAAATTGTTGCATGCTTTAAAACACATAAGTACAGTACAGTCATATTCCTATTATGTAATGCTTCTTAAATAATGAGGCATATTGGCTTAAGAGCTTAGAAATTACTATAGCAAATATTGTATTCTAGGCAGATAAAATATTGCTTGCACTTACTGAAGGAATTAGAAAAACTCATTATAATGCATACTTCACTAAAGATAGTAGAGGGAAGATGGGTTACAATTTCATGTATGCCTTGATCATAAGAAGCATGCTTAGGCAGTTTATTTCGTGCAATAAGAATATAGTTGAGAGATTCTGCATAATAAATTAACAATAATAATCGTATAATTACGATAAATTATATCATGTTAATTGAATTATATTTACTGAATATAATTCTTCAATGCTATTTCAGAATATAATAATTACTGTCCAGGATCTATCAGTTCTTAATAATTAAAATTTTAATTATAGATACATCTTATCTGTTGTAATATGACCAGCAGACTAGTTTTTTACTTTTTAAATATTTGTAAATACATAGTGTATATTTTCTCTTGCCTTTGTACCGTTTACTGCTTTTGTAATTTTTTTTTCTTTTTGTATAAATAAACATTAGAATATTCAGACATGAATGTAATTTGTCAGCGTGCATGCTCATTACCTTACAGTAGCAGACTGAGTTCGCGAAGTTCGGTCACTCTTCTGCAGAATGTTCCAAGTACAGTGAGGACAGCAAAGGCAGAACGTCGATTGAAGGAGAGAATGATACAAGAGGTATTACACAATACCATTGTAATGTTTATTTGTGTACTATTATTTCTTATTACATGATAACAATAAAGAATAACATTTGATTTATTCTGTAGCAACGCATACGTTACAAAGTTTAAAGAATACATTCTTTCTTTTTATCTGTAGGGCTTGATTTCTGATGAAGATGAAGAAAGTCATTTAACTCCTGCTGAACAACGAGCTCTACGAGCAGAAAAACGTGCTGCATGGCGGCAAGCTCGTTTAAAATCGCTTGAACAGGTATAACAGTGATGTTTTATATAGATCCGTTATATTTGATTACAAATTAGAAGTTAGACAAATGTTTATAATATTAGTTATATATATATTTATAATACATTGAGTACAAAAATTTATTTATAGGATGCCCTTCAGGCTCAAATAGTTATTAAAAAAATGAGCGAAATGATGGATACCACGGATAAAGCAGAAACGTTGGAGGATAGGACAGATGCAGATCATATTTCTGATCAAGAAAAGATCACTGAAGTAAGCATTGGGAGTGAGATAGCTTTAACAACTGCAGTATCTAATACTCTCTCTTGAACAGTATTTAACCCCTCTTTAGCTGTATTATTAGTTGTGTATTAACTTGGTTATTTACTAATTGCTCATATGTGCTCATGCTTCTAACAATTTAATTGTGAGATACAATGGTCATGTTACTACAGTGGTATCTCGTTTGTCTTACTACCATAGTTCACTACGTTACGGCCATCTAGCGCAGATTTTCCTAAACTTGCTGTGCGCAGCAAAGTGGGTCCTCCTAAAGAAATACGTGAATCTGAGAAAGTAGTGGACGAGAAGGTCACTCGGCGTACTGAAGAATATGTGGATGAGGTGACAGGTGAACGTCGTGTACGAACAGTCGAATACGTCGAGAAGCTAATTGAGCGACAGGTACTATGATTCTAAATTTCGCACAGAATTCATGCACCGAAATTACTTCATATACCATTGGACAAAAATGATGGGCACAATATCTTTAGAGCACTATCTTTTTAGTCATGTTTTATTATAAATATAAAAAATTGATATCAAATATAAAGATGAAAGGTAGATGATAAGTAAGTGGATTCACTGATTCATATCTTTAATAACTATGTGCCTACAGACAAACTGTGAAAACATTTGAATTTAATATTCAGATGATTCTACACATGCATGCTTTTGAATGTTTAAGCTTAAGCATATAAAACATGAGGGGTAACAGTAGTTAATCTTTCTATTTGCTGTTCCAAGAAACCAACTCTCACTCTGGATTTACAACCTGCACCACCTTGAGCAAATGATTTCATTTCCACAGATCACTAACAAAATCTTCTCATACTATTGGTAATGCTCGTTTAGTTTTCTTAAATAACACCTTACTAATTTAATTGTTAACATATGTGTTTCTTCTTTAGTTGCTTATTATAATCATTATTAGTATTATTTATATTATTTTTTTATAAACATACAAATGCAAGATTGTTTTTATATGTTAAGTGTTTTATGTTATATTTATTTATAATTTGCTTTATTAGAATATTATTTATTGGATTTGTCTATTTCAGAATGTTATTATTATTATCTTCTGTATTTTAATTTTATATTCAATTTCGTATAATATCGAGAATTATTTATACATCAATTTTTTACAATTAATATATTTGTATAAATAGGTTGAAACTTTGAGAGAAAAAATTATATCATTGGAATTAAGTAATGCTGAAGATGAGATAGAAAGCATAACTGGGACTGGAGCAAGTGATGCTGAAAGTGAAAACGAGGAACTTGCAAGCCAGCCTTCTGGTACAGGTATGCTTCAAGAAAAAGCTGATTCTCTTACTTCAACAAGTGTAACTGAAGGTGCTGCATCTAAACAAAATACAAATATTATTGTTACTACGACGAAGAAAAAAAAACGAAAACAAGGTCGAAAAAAAAATCGACATTGAGAATAAAATAGGCTAAAGTATTAATATTGAACTTTTACAAAGTTTGTTTAAAAAAAGACAACAATAATCATTGTACTATAATATTGTTTTTCAAGTATTTCATATACACAATTTTTTAATCTCGTACAGTTAGACCATTATATATATATATATATATATATACATATATAATCAAACGATTCCTGAGTTATTAATCTATAATTTTTTATATCCATAATAAATTTATAACACTTTTGCATATTGCATTGCTTAATTTAATTAAATTTTATCATTTTTCTTATTTTTGTTATTAATAATTCGAACAATTATTGTAATTCTAATCACTTTTAAGTTCAGGAATCGCTGCTACAATTTATTATGCGATTTATTTGATGGCGCCCTTAACATATTTTTTATTCCAACAATATGCAATATTTGTGCACGATTGAGAAATTTCGTGTGACATCTCAATATAATATATATATATATATACTTTAATCATATATAATTAAATATCATTGCAATTATATTTATTGATACGTATCGTTTAAACGTATCATTGTTAATATAAAATGCCAAGAATTTACAAAAATAAGTTAATGTAATTCATTAGGTGCATCGATCATACGCAAAACGTATTTTCATTGTTAATAAATTATATTCATGTGATCCAAAAAAGGAAAGTTTTGCTACTTTTTTATATGACTATTAATTGTAATTACATACTTATATGTAAACAATTAATTAGCAATCTAGATTTAAAAAATTTGGTGCATTTTTATAGAAGGTACTTTGTATACAATATATATAAATCAATGAGAATATGTGCATATATTAACAACATAAATATTGATTTACAGTTCATTATTCTGATTTATAGGAATAAAGACCTATAATGAAATTTATTAACGTTTAAAGAAATGAATGCATATATAGATGTACGAAAGAAACCAAATTAAAGCATGCAACTAGTATTTCAAATACACTGGTATTATTTTGATTTAAAAGAATAATATTAATTCGTTATTAATCAATTAATATTAATACTATCCTTTACATATAATACATTCCATTTTCAAATGTGCTGAAGATCAATGCAATATAATAAAATATTGATTAATGGCACTATTATTAACTATAAAGGTTCTACTTTATTTTTGATACAAAATTCATATTCTAAATTTGCAGGTCCAAACAATTTAAACGTAACTACACGTTTTCTTATACTTATTTATTTGATAATATACGTGTAATTACAATAATTTCGTGTTAGTGGTATTTATTTACAGTCACTAGATAGATATATAACAAACTTCTCAATTTTGCACATCTCATATGCCTGAATAATGTTCAAGCTCATTATCGTAATAAAATAAAAATGGTTAAAAAAAAAAAAATAAGATTATAAATCGCATATCGTATAATGTGATTTATATAAAGTATTTTATTTATTTAAATTTAATATAAGTAGATTATATTTACAAATTATATACGTTCATTTTTAATAATTTTACAAAACATATACATATTTAAAATATATATTAAATTGAAATTTAATATAAAAGAATTATAACATTTATTCTTAGATTTGATATTCTTAGAATGGAGTATTTTAATTTCAAACTTTAATCCATTTTTATATATATAATAGCTATTATTAATAAATACATAATGCTTATTTATAATTTAAATCATGTAAATTATATATATGAAAATATGATAATTATATATACTTCGTAGTATAAACATAAAATATGATATATTTTTATGTTTGTTACTTCTGTCTTATAAATTTATTTTCAAAACAGTATTTAACATATATTAAGAATTTAAAAGCAGAATAATATAGATCCATTAATAAGACAAAATTTCTTCAGTTTTATAATTACTCAAATTCTATAAATTGATAAAATTAATTATACATTTATGGAATAAAAATACAGTTGGTTTTATTTATATTGTTATTGGTATTAAATTGTAAGTAACAGTTCAAAAGAAAAAGTAAAATTTTCTTTATAATGGAAATATTATTTAGTATAGTTTATGCTTATTATTTCTAAATCAGTTATTTAGGTCGGTGATATCACATATTTTATATTAATACAGATATTAATATAAACAAAAATATGCGTGCAAATAACAGAAGTGAATACTATGAATAATAATGAGTGCAAGTGCGATTAAGAATAAGGGACCAATGAAAAATTCATTTATCAATTGAACTGAGTGTAAATCTGAGTATTGTTCCTTCATTATTACCTTTAAAAATAATGAACCATTTTTACTGTATTATTGTTTAAGTGCCAATTCTTAAAAATGTATCTAGAATAATTTAGAAAAAGCCTATACAACTATGCGTATTATGTATCAATAATACATATTAAGGAATTTAATAGTATTAACAGTGCATCTGTGGAATCTCAAAAATAAAAATAACTGTCATTCCTTTAAGTACTTACAGTTTATAAAGTAAACAGTTTTTAATATGAATATGCTATTCATATCTATAAAGGACAACTTGGTTTTTTGAATGTATAATGTAAAAGTGATCTGAAATTAATGATATACATTTTTATATTTTACATGATTTGATTTATTCATATGATAATTTTTGTTGTCAATTACAATTAAATTATATGATGAAGAAACTGCAATCTAATAAAAAATCCTGTAATCTTTTAATAGTAAAATATTTGAAGAAGGAACAAATCAAGAGAATGTTTTAACAAGTTCTTAAGAAAAATGTTATAATAATTCTAGCTTTCGTAAACGTAATATTTTTGTCAAATTTTATATTCTGTTTTAACAAATGAATACAGTTCAACACATTTAATTATACAAATAAAGTATGATTACAGTTAAATGTTAGTTATTATTTTAAATGCTACAAAATAATAGAAGAAATTAGTAAAATTCGTGAATAAATAGATTATATCAAAGTATATTTATAAAGATTAATTGTATTTTCTAGCGAAAAATTTGTATACGTTTTATAATAATATAATATTACATAAACGAATTTGTAAACAGAATACCATAGGTGAA
This sequence comes from Vespula pensylvanica, assembly GCF_014466175.1. Lineage (NCBI taxonomy): Eukaryota > Metazoa > Arthropoda > Insecta > Hymenoptera > Vespidae > Vespula > Vespula pensylvanica. Next base: position 11,505,132 of record NC_057686.1, read on the forward strand.
AAAACATTAAAAAATTGTTTGTATTTATTATAATATAAACAGTTATCTCTGTTAATTTTAAATATTCATATTCAAAAATATAGTATGCTACAGTATCTTCAATAAAACAAATCAGTTATTTTAAGCATTTCGCGAAAAAAATGGACTATTATATATTTTTCTTTAATTAATTATATTTCGTTTTATAACAATCACTAAATCTAGTATAATGCCCATTATTTTATACGTTCTTATTTGTATTCCACTTTATTAATGTTTAGATCATATTGCAGTGATTATAAGAGATAAGAAAAAAATATTTGTTCTTCGTATAGTCATTATTTTTTTGGCGCTATAATACCTTCCAATTGGGTCTGAAAAAGATAATACAATATAATATATAAAATATGCAATATAAGATATTCCATTACCTTTAATTGTAAGTTCGTTTTTTTAAGAAACTGAATTTCTTCTGTGTATTTCTTTTCTTCTGCTTCTTTTAACTCTGCAGATCTTTTTTCTGCTAAATCAAATTTGTGTCTCAATTCTGTGAGTGTATTTTCTAATTCTGTTTTTTGTTGTCGTAATTCATCTGCAATTGCAATTAAATCTTCTTTACCTTGTTCAGCCTAGAACATAATAATATAATTATATAAAGTTAAACAATTTAATATTAAATCAATGTATACCTGAAGTGCTTTACGCATTCCAAATGCAATACTACTCTGATATAAAGTTTGATAAGCAGCCAAAGTCATTTTGATTTCATCTCTTACTCTGAGTAATAGCAAACCACGTTCTGCACAATTTATGGTAACTTGTCGTATCAATTCATCTGAAATATTTTGTTTTATTATTTTATTATTTTTCTCTAATCGGGACAATAAAAACATACCAAAACATTGTGTATAAAGTTCTCTGCGTACAGGGCAAATTCCAGTTTCTCTTGCTTGCCGCTGTTGCAATTTCATATCAAGTTGTTCTTGTAGATTAATAACATCCAATCTCGTAGCAGGAGTACTTGAAACCTTGTGTAACATAAATTTATAAATACAATATTATACCTACTGTGAAAATGTTGCCCTCAAGGGAACATTACATGATAACTAAATCTCTGTATACTTGCTGTGTCCAAATTTGTCCGTCTTCTTCCCATTCTTTAGGTGGTAAAATTCCATTTAAAATTTCAACAGTTTCAAGGCGTACATCAGTTGTAGGAGTGGTTGTTTGAACTTTACAAATAGCAGTACTTATTTTACCCAACATTGGCTCTTTACGTATCTGATTAAAAATATATTTGGATAAATCGAAATAATATTATTTTATTTGTTATATTTTCGTATAAAAATATAGTTGTTTTAAAATATTTATTTCATATTATATTCTTTCTTACATGTAGAAATATATAAAATGTATATGTTAACATAAAAAAATCTTTATTACCTTTTCTGGATGAGTTGTAACCAAAATAGGATTGTCATATTTGACAAGAGTGTCTACAGCAAGAATAGTACGTTCTTTAACTGATGTTGCCATTGTAATTATATAATTAAATTAATGCTTTCACAATTGTAATTATGAAGATTATAATTTTTAATTCTTCCTTAATGTAGCACCAAATATATTGATAACACAAATATACACATAACATACATAGTATAAGAAAACTATCTCCATAGAAACGCTGATGTGTTAATCAATGAATATATTCACATTTTAAATTATGGTATTAATATCTATATTTCCGTAATTAGGCAATACAATTAATAAAAGTGTAAAATAACTATATAACAAAATACATATTTATTTTTAAAAAATTGCTATTTGCAATATATATAAGAATATACAAACAATACATCTAAATTAAAAGTTAAAATTTTACAATATATTATGTATTTCTATTAATTGGATATTTATATACCTGCCATAGATTTATTGATATTTGTTCAAACAATTATTAAAAGCAAATATTGCAGAAATTATTAAAAAATCTTACAAACATTATAACTCAGTATGTTTTTGCATAATTTTTGCCTCAAGGTCCATATGAAGCTTTTGAACTGTTCTAGCATGTTTCTTTATATGTTGTTGTGAAGTAGAATTATCCAAATCATAAGACTTTCCTTTGCGTGCAGCTTCCAGAGCTGCTTCAGTATGAAGATGTCTTAACTTGAGTAATCGTGATTCATAGTGTAAAAGTTCTTCCTATAGAACGGAAAATTTTTTAGATTTTCAATACTTGTCATAAGTGTACAAAATGCATTTAAAATTAACATGATTAAATCATCATTTCATATAGATACATTAAGAGAATAAAAAGCAATATTATTGTAAAACATAAATAACAAATTTAAAGAAAAACTTCTGCCTTAGTCTGTTTTACCTTAAGAGAAGCAAGTTCATTAGGTGGAAATTTAGCTTCCAATGCAATTCTCCAAAGCCCTTGTACTTTTGGTTCTATAAATTCCTTATGATTAGGCCCTTTAGCTGTTAATCTATCCAAACGATCATAACCATTTCTAAGCTCTAAATGTTTCTCTCTAAAATAAATTTAATGAAATTAAATATAAATTTATTGATGTTAAAAGAAATTTTTTACAATATTTACCTAAGCAAATTGGCTTTTCCTAAGTAATCCAACTTTTTTCCAGGTAAATTATTATTTGATAATTGTTCTTCCTCTTCTAAGACATTCCAGCTGTCTGGCTTTTCAAATAAGCTATCTACATAAATATAAAATATGTAATAAATATTCACATCAAAAAACTTGTTTTTTTTTTTTAGTAATTCTTATTGATATGTAATAAAATACAAACTTTCATGTACTTCAGAATCTCCAGCTTCTATATCTTTTAATAAGCTCATATATTCATCTACTTTTTCTTGATGATGTTGAAACTCTTCCTTCAATGTGTTAAGTTCTTCATCTAAAATATATAATAAAATTTAATTATAGTACTATTTAATTATACTTTAAAAAAAAATAATTAAGTAGTTATAAAAATTTTCTAGTATCATTTTTATCATTTGAGATAAATATTGTAAAATATACATACAAGTAAAGCCTGCTAATTCAGCTTTAGCCCAAAGCTTATTCAATTTTGAATCTTTAAACACATCCTTAGCAACATAATTGCTACCATCATTAAGTGCTTTATATCTCTTAAGTAACATTGGATCTTCTGTATCAGTGAAGTGTTCTAACAAATCATATGTACTCATAATACCTTAAAAACAAAATATAATAGATTATAATAGTATCACAATATTATATATTTGAAAATAAAAATATTTTATATATAAAATTACCAATTAATTTCTTTCTTAATCTTGCTTCTTCTAAACCATCTGAATCCTTCTCTTCGGACTTATAATGTTTAAATGCTAATTCTTCCTTATCATGGATTTTTAAGTCACTAAACAGCGATTGTAATTTAGGATCTGTCAAACGCTATAGAAATCAATAAACTGTTTAAAGTAAAAGATTTTTTTTTTATAGAAATAATATAATTTTTTTAATACTAACGTTTCTTGCTTTTACCCAAAGTATATTTAATTTCGACATTCGAAACGGTTTATCTAATTCTCGTAATGATATGGGATATTCCAAAATATCTTCAACTTTAGGGTTATTTGCTTCAGCAGAATATTTGTTAAGTGCTGTACTTGTATGCATAAATATAAAACAAAAACTTAATAAAAAAAAACTTTGTTTAATAGACACAATCATTTTGTATGGATTGTTTTTTAGATTAAAATTAAATAATATTACTTCAAAATAACAACTTTTTAATAAGTACAGCAATCAAAAAACTATATAAAACGCAATTTATATATATAACGTTTTTACATTAAATCAATGATTGAAATATAGAAAAGATATTCAACTTATATCTTTTAATTACAGAAATCTATAATTATTTAAACAGAACAAGCACAATACTAAACTCTACTGGAACTGAGGCATTCACTTCACTGCAATATCATTCTGTATCACTCTGTATCATCCTGTATCATCTTCATACGTGGTTTATCGCAAGAAAACATCTACATATATATTAACTACAATGTATATTCATTCATACATTATTTAACCAAAAACACCAAAGGAATCTCATAGAATATATATTGCTACGGCCAGAGAAGAACATATTTTTTTATATTTGGGTACATAATGCAATGGACAAGTTACTAAAGATTATATCTAAATTCCTAGCAAAAAAATTACTGACTGATGAATATTGCGACTGCAACGCTATAATTGTTAGTTCAATCGGGAATTTGTATTGTTTTGTTTTTAATCTTTCTTCCTACGGAGAAAACATAGTATTTTTGATATATTTTATTAAATTTTCATGCAATCTCGAATACGTCGGCAGGCTATATTGTACATATTAACTAGGCATTGACAACTGAATACCCACAGAAAAAATGTTCTGCGCCATCTAGCAATTCAAGGAACTAAAATTATCCACCAACATAAATAGCGCCACATTTAAATTGCATAGTAAGACTTAATTACCCAAGCTAAATATAATTACAATCCGAATCAATTAACATATTATAATGTAAAATCTATCAAGTTTAGATAATGTATTTAGTACTACACGTATTGCTTGATGTTGGCAAATCTGATTTTTTTTGTATAGTTTTCATTTTATTATTATTAGAAATGTATTATGTAATAAGAATATTATAGAAAGATAAATGATGCTTTGATTCAATTTTTCTAAAAAAAATGTTTATTATTACAATAAAATTAAAATAAATTCCCTTATACTTTGAATACATCCATGTTTAAAACAGCATTGGAGTAGCAAAAGTTGTTGAATGCCATTGTAAGATCAAAGTAAAGAATTATGCATAAGACAATGCATATTAATTTTAACGAATCAGTGAACTTATCATGCTAAAAAAGTTGATTAAATTATTAATGTATATAAAATTTGTATAATATATATAAAAAAAAAATTAAACATACAAACTTACCCATATAAATAATAGAAAAATGACAGAAGATAAAAAGTTAACTTCACCCATCCTTCTCGTTGGTACATAGCCAAGTCATGCGCATTTAATATACTGGTTGGATCATACAAGCCAGGTCCTGTCATTACAGGTCTATTTGAATATCTCCATACATGATATGCTATTAATGGAATATTAAAACATAAAGAAAACCATTGTCCACTTATTAGAAATAAAAAATTAATTAAAACATGTAAAACATATTCTGGAATAACTAGCTGAAATAGAAATGAACAATAATTAATAAATTGAACAAAATCATAACTTTTAAATAAACTAATAATGTATATAGTTTACCGGATTTAAACTATTACACTGATCAATTGGATTTTTCTGTCCGGATTGAAGTTCATCAAATGCAATAACCTAAAAAAATTCATTATTTAATTATAGAAGTTATTAAAATATTTTTCTTAGGTTATGATCAAATAAGATTGGTTCAAAGTTCAAGTTCATGCTGGAAATATTTTTTATATAATATATAATTTCAACTATACCGAATCACACATACATGAAATATAACAAAGAATATTAAAAATGCATCTATACTTAAAGCTACAATGTATGAAAAAGCTGCTAAATTGAATGCCATTGTGAATTCGGTTTCTTTTGACGTTCGACAAGTCCATATAAAAGCACAAGTTTACTATACAATGAATTTCATAAATCGATTAATTGCGCGGGAAAGTTCAATTTAAATTTATTTAAAATGATTATAATGTTGGAGTGAATTGTAAATCTTATTCAAGATAAATTATATAAATAATTATATTTTATTATATATTTTTAGATCATATTGTCCAAGCTATAAAATTGATTAATAGATTCATTAAATTAGAATAAATAATTTAAATCTAAAAAAACTAAAACAATTAATTGATTATATGATAAGAATTATGAATATTGTTGATAATGATAATTAAATATTCGGATATTTTTGATTAGTCTTTAAACTCGTTTTTTTTTTTACAAATATTAATTTGTAATTAATAGAAATAGATGGCAGGTAATAAACATGATAGTGAATATTGAAATTAAATGTATTTTTTATTACTTTTAAAATAAAAAGATATAAACAAAAATAATACCACAGTAAATTTAAATTCGATTATGTGCAAATAATACATATTATATCGTTACAATAACAAATAGTATTTGCATTAGACTAGATCTTCAATTGCATTGTATACAGTGTTACTTTTTAGGCACAACCACCATACAATTTATTGTACATACTTTTACTGCATTATTAAAAATAAATATGTGTTAGCTTAATTAAAACCCTTATAACTAAATAGTATTAATACAAAAAACTTTAAAAACTTACTATTTCTTATTTATAATTTTACTTTGACTTTTTCTTTATTTATATTCATTATTGAAGTATATTATATAGTTCTACTTATATCTGGTGCTCCATAAGAAAGATCTATATTAGAATTTCTAGAAATTAATCGTTCTGTATCTCTTATATTTGAATGTGAATTTAAACTAACAATTAATTCTCTTTTTGGTCTTAAAATATGTCTAATGTTATTGTAGTTAATATCTATTAATTTAAAAGCATTCAATAAAAATATTGCTATTATAATCGTAAAAAAACCGCATAAAGATCCTACAATATCCTCAATTTTCATATTCTGCCATTCTCTAAATAATATTGCTGATGCTATTATAACTAAAGTTGTGAAACATACATAATAAATTGGCATTACAATAGTAGTATCAAATAAATCTAATGATTTATTTAGATAATTCATTTGTAATGTAACACAAAAAATAACACTAAAGAAAAATATCCATGTCAACAAATTAGAAAAAGCACCAAAAAGTGACATAGTTTCTTTCAATGCTAATCCTATTCCTTTACAACTCATTACTGTCAATGAACCTATAGATGAGCATAAAAATATATATACAATTACATTTTGCTTTCCATATGCAGGACCAAAATAAAAGATTATAAGCAAAGTGCATAATATTACAAACAAAACATAACTAAGAAAGCCTGGTGCTTTAATTTTTTCTAAAAGATCATCCAAGCTATTAACTTCTTCTTCTTTTGGTGAATGAAGTATTATTATTGTTGAACCCAGAATACATAAGAAACACCCGATCTGTATAAAATAATAGGTTTAATATATAATATGTTACTTTTCCATTGTATTTCCTTACCTTTCCTAACAAGTTAAGCTTTTCATTAAGATATTTTGATGCCAAAATTGTAGATACTAAAACACTTAGAGCACCCAATGGTGTAATTAGAGAAGCAGGGGCAAATGCATACGCAGTAAAATTTTCAGCTTCTCCTATACCCACTACAATATATAATTATTAAACATTAAAAATAATATAATTAAAAGAAAATCTTATCAGATTTCATTAAAAATATATTTACTTGATATCAAACCAGCCCACCATATCCATTCTTTAAGGTATCCAAAACCACCAGAAGAAGCACGTAATCCGCCATATCTTTGAAGTCGAATCAAAGCTATCTTTTTTATAATAAAACTTGCACCTAAAAAAAAAGTAACTTGATTTATAATAAAAAAATATTTAATTTTTTTTTTTATTCTTATTATTAACATGCACAAATCATACATATTAAATTGATATATTTTTAACCTATAAAGATACTGGAAGAGATAGCTAATCCTAATCCGATGTAGAAATCCGTACTATCATCAGGTGCTTTAACCACAATTTCAGTAGATGTAAACATGTTTCAATATAATCATTTGACTATATTTACAATCGTACTAAAAATACACATTTCCTTATATATAAAAGAAAAAAATAAACTTCGCAATTCTGACATATAAGATACTATATTTTTGTAATAACGTTAATAACATATGCACGATTTCGAAACTCTATTTGATAGTGCAACAAGCATAGATAATATTGCCGAAATTTAATTTGTATGCTTGTATTTTAGAAATTTATAAATCGACACAAAATTCAGATAAGAAGATTGATAAAAATTGTAATGATTATAATCAGCTGAGGTTAGATACAGCCATCGACTATATAACTTACAAAGCTTTCTAAACGCAGAAAAAAATAGTTAATGTAGATAGCTACCTTAAACAAAGATATGCATATCTACAAAATATTTTGTTCATGTTCATATTTGTTTGATGTTTCACGTGTATTTGATGCAATTTGAGATTTATATAAGGTTATGGAAACACTTGTGTTTTCATGATTAAGTCTTGATATATATTGATTGATAGTTAATAATTAGTTTTATGCTATTATAAATACTAAAGTTATATTAATAGTTTTGTTTGTAATTGTTAAAATACGCTTCGCAATGCCAGTAATAACTCGAATTGTGTAAGTATGTTTATATGTTATGATTATATTATCATTATTTAAACATTTTTTAAAGAATTTTTAAACAAATTATTATTATATTTATGTTGTAGTAAACCTACTACGCATAAAGGAAAAAAAGCAATTTTAAATAAAGAACCAAAATTAATTGAAGATGCTAAACAAGCTTTTTGTATTAAAGGCAGAAATACTTCTCAAATTGTTAATGATTGCATGAAAGATTTGGTAAGTTTAATAAAATTTTGTTATATATAAATAATATTATGTAAGATTAATATAAAAATATTTGTTTAGTATGATCTCAAAAAACCTGATGTACAAATGATGCAAAAAAAGAATGATATAATTCCATTTGAAGATGCGACTACTATTGAAAAATTTTCGTCGAAATTAAATGCACCACTTTTTATATTTGGTTCACATAATAAAAAACGTCCACACAATCTTGTGTTTGGTAGAATGTATGAACATACTTTATTAGATATGATGGAATTTGGTATAGAAAATTATAAAAGTTTAAAGGAATTCAAAGTTCCTAAAATTTCAGTAGGAATAAAGCCATTATTAGTTTTTAATGGCGAACTTTTTGAAAATAATCAAGATTACAATAGAATAAAAAATCTATTTATTGATATGTTTCAACGAGAAGTAGTTAAAAAAATCAGATTGCAAGGACTAGAACATGTATTGAGTTTTACTGCTGATGAGAACAAGATATATATACGAAGTTACAGGTGAAACAAAAATTTAAATTTATTAGAAGTTATCTAAAATACATCAATCAAAAGTTATGATTCACATCATTACTATTATTTTCATTTTTAACATATTGTTTACTTTTTTAGGATACTTTTAAAAAAATCAGATTCTAGAATTCCACGTATTGAGTTAGAAGAAATTGGTCCATCTATTGATTTGGTATGTAGACGTACTAAATTGGCTTCTGCTGATCATTTTAAACAGGCCTGTAAGAAACCAAAGGAGCTAAAGGTAATAACATTATTTTACTTTTTCTAATTACTCATAGCAATAAGTGATAATACTTCTATATAACAATTGCTTTTTCAAATTATAATAAAATTCTAGATAAAGAAAAAGAAGAATATTTCAACCAATGTTCTTGGAACTACTTTTGGTCGTATTCATATTGGTGAACAAAATATTAATAAAATACAGACAAGAAAATTAAAAGGTCTTAAAAAAACACTAGCAGAAAAGAAAGAAAGTAAGAAAAGGAAAAGTTTGGGTGATGATGACAGTAGTCCTAAAAAATTAAAAACTATAGAAAATGAGATAGTATCATAACATATATTATATCATATATTTCAATTTATTTAATAAAATTTTTTTTTTTTGGTTTTTAAATATAATTACGTTTATTTTAAGTCGATTTGTGGTAGTCCCATGTAGACAAACCTTTACGATCCTACAAATACGAATAATTTACATTTAAGTGAAATATGATGAATAATTTTATTTCTTAAATGATAATAATAATAATTGTTTACCTTGACAGTAATTCCACAAGTATATAAATTCTTTCTTGCTGTATCACATGCAAGTAATAAAAATTCGTCCTTTTCTTTTTGCTCTAATATTTTATTTCTAATAACATTTCTAAATTCCACAAAGTAGTTGATAATGTCTTCAGTTTTTCGATTTTCTACTATGCATTTAGATTTTGTGAAACCAAAGATAGAAAGTATATTTGAAATGTATACAGAAACTGCAGCAATTGCAGTTGTACCTTTGTCATTGTAAGTACTCTAAAGTATAAAATATAAATTAACTATGTAACATCAGTTACATACATATCTTAAGGAGTAAAACATCTTTATATACTTACATTATTTTGAGAAAACATTTTATTACTTATGTCAACAAGATTTAAAATAGCTCGTATTGCTTGTGCAGTATTGAAATCATCTGCTAGAGCCATATGTACCATACTTTTTGTTTCATGCAAATTCTATAAAAATGAATTTATACATTAAAAAAAAAAAAATTATATTTCCTTCTTTTATAAAATATTTGTACTCACGTGAATTAAAGAAACTTCATCTATATTATTACTATTGATTTTACCAGTCAAATAATTATTACATTCATTAATAAAATTTTCTATTTTTTTTCTTGCACTTACAGCATGATCAATCACATCATTAGAATATATAATATCTAAAATAAATAAATAAATATACAGATAAGACAATTAAATTTAAGTAATTATAATAAAATAGTTTGAAAATACATACTACTCCTGTAGTGAGAAAGTAAACACAACATTCTTAAATCATTGGTTGTGTACTTTTCAAGAAACTCTTTTATACTTATGGTATTTTTTAAACTTTTTGACATTTTAATGTCATCTTTTAAGCATAAATGTCCACAATGTAACCAATAATTTACCCATTGTTCTGTATTATGATAGCAACAAGATTGTGCTTCTTCATTTTCATGATGTGGAAACATCAAATCAATTCCACCACTATGAATATCTATTGTTTTTCCAAATACTGCACTAGTAATAAGTAATAATATACTTTATATTTTAACAAGAAAATAATAGGTATTTGCTTATGATTATTTACCTTTTTCAAATAAATATTACTATAAAATATTACCTTGCCATAGCACTACATTCTATGTGCCATCCTGGTCTTCCACAGCCCCATGGAGATTCCCAATATGGTTCTTTATCTTTTGCTGCCTTCCATAAAGCAAAATCTAACGAAGATCTTTTATCTGTGCAAGTAGTATCCATAAATGGAACTAAGAGTTTCCCATATTTATTATATGATTTGGTATCAAAATATACAGATCCTATATAATATGTAACATTAAAAAATAAGTATTATATAAATATGCATAAAGTAATAATAAAAATTTACCATCTTTTGCAACATAAGCTTTATTTTTAGCTAAAATATTAGCAATGAATTGTATTATTTGTGGTATATACTCTGTAACTCTACAGCTTAAATGTGGCATTGTGATATTTAACATTTCCAAATCATTAAAAAATTCATCTTCATAGAATTTGGATAATTCTTTAAAATTTGTTCCTTTTTCTGCAGCTCGCATTATTATTTTATCATCAATATCTGTTACACCCATTATTACTAATGTATGAATATTAAAATATTGTGTTAAAATTCGTCTTATTACGTCGAATCGGATATAAGTGCTAAAAAAAAAAATATTATATGAATAGCAGATGAAGTAATGCAGTTATATATATGTATATGTCAAACATTGACTATATTATTAATTATATTAATTAAACGTGGACTATATACGTATATATATATATATATATATATATATATATATATATATATATATATTGTTACTTATAGTATATCATCTTACATTGCATGTCCAATATGAGCAGAATCGTAAACTGTTGGACCACACATATACCATGTTAAGAAGCCTTCTTTTCTTAATATTAATGAAACTTTAGTTTTTGTAATTGGGTTATATAGTTTAATACCCGTATCTGTTCCTATTGGTTCTATCCATTTAAAATTCTTTTCCTGTTTGGCTGGAGTAGTTATAAAACGATTATATTTTTTTAGAAACTTATATATTGCTCTTGTTTTTAAATACATCATAAATATTTGAATTGTTGAAACAAAATAAAAATTACAATAAAATATATGGAATAAATTTGTAATTTATGTTAGTTTTCAGTTTTATATGTACTATCTGTACTATAAGCAAACACAAGTTTGTGCATGCTACTTTTCGTTAGAAATAACTTGGAATAACTACCAGTTTACAGAGATGATGATAATATTGTTTTCTATACTATCGATTGATGTTAAAAAATAATTGTAAAGTATAATGAAATAAATAAGTGAAAACATTATCGATTAATCGTCGATATATATTAGCAGTATTTAAAATTTATAACGTTAATAAAATTAGTATTTATGTTATCTATAATTTATATTTGTACATATATGTGTATGTATACTATTAATCCTATAAATTCGATTTAAACACTTAAACGATTTATTAACACGTAAACACTTCAATTACATACAATAACGTATTTAAAAAGATATACGTAGAAAATATATCCAAACCATGCAAATATTTCGAATAGATTCACACATAAACGATAAGAAAAACTGCGATGTATCGAAACGATTAGTTATTGATTTGAAAAATCGAGAATTCGAGAAATCGAGAATTCGAGAATATCTACGATAAATTCAAATGTCAAATAAATTTCGTATAAAAATATATGACACGATTATGACATCGCTATAATTTCTGTCGTTTTTAACTCAACCACATATTGTGATTACATCTTCAACAAATTAAATAATATTTTTCTCTATATGTTAATTAATGCATTATTACATTCAGATTTATATTATGTAAGAGACGTTAATAGAGAAATTAATTACATTAATTTGTTTTGATGTATATTTCATTTTTATGTAACATGTTATTCATAATCGATGATAATATAAATCGGTAATAATAAGTATGCGAAAAATAATATCGGATATATAGTATTTTTAAAGTATTTATGTATTAGATCGAAAACATAGTGAGATCATATTTTGCAGTGAGGTAGATAAAATCATCTTTTGTAAACAGATTACAGTTCATAATCGTTGATCAGGCGTCGACTTACGAGTAGCTTGGTAACATAATTCTTCCATTATGAAAGTTCTAGAGCCACCGAGTGCCAATTGATTGAAACAATCTATGCATTCCAGCAACACGTGATGTAATTGAACGGTTCACAGACCGACTAACAATAACGACCAGGGGCTGGAAGATGCCTTTATTATGCCCTTCTAGATACTTACTCTCTATACTATGCTCAATAAAGTAATTACTGGTTAGTTTCATTAAAAAAAATGTTGTTTCTAGCAATTAGATATATATTAATACAATACCTTTTTAATCGTATACAATATCATATATGATAGTATATTATAACAATTTATACGATAATATATCGATAACACGTTATGTTTGTACGTACCGAATATTTTATGCACATATGTCATAAGATTTGGATCTATAGAACATTAAAATAATGACATGTATTCATATCGTAAGGAAAGTTTATTTCTGAGATTTCAAAAAGAAAAAATATTTTAATTCGTAAGATTGTTACATACGATAGAAATGAATAGCTTAAATACATTAAGTTGTTATTACGATATAAAATTATAATATGTTATTAGATTGTGAAAAAATTTTTCGATACTTAAGAATATTTAAGAAAGTTATCATCTTTATTCATAAGCATAGACGCTGACGAATATAAAGATATAATAAACAATTGTTTCTGATTACAGTACTTCTATTGATAAAAACAATAATTTTTCTTTAATATTTTTCTTGATATCAAGGCAAGTAATTGTCTTATAAGACAAACGATTCCAATATCGTCAACTTAGTAAGGATGCTTTAGAAGCAGAATTCTCTTAATTTGTTTTTTCTCATATATTTTATTGGCACAAATGGAAGAAAGAGATCTTTGTAGAAGCACGTTTTCGATACGTGTAAGATCATGACTAATAAAAGTCGACCGGTAACCAAATATAATAGGTTCCAGTCAAATGCAAATGGAAGGGGAGTTCCGGTTAGGCACTTTTAAAGCGCATGCTTGCCTGTCCTGGCCACATTAACGTTTCAGCCTCGAAGTTGGCTTTTAAGATAGATACACTTCTATACGTCGCTTTATCGTCTCGCTCGTAAGCCTATCTATATAAAGCAAGAATATTATTATCGCCGGTTATTACAATTTCATTCTTAATACGCGCAAGTTCTAAAAAAAGATTATAATTATATCAAAAATATCTCGCACAGAAATATTCTAATTTATATTTGATATAATAAGACTTAACAAATATAAATATCAATACAGTACATAACAAGCCAGATAGATACGCAAATAGATAGAAAGAGGGACAGAGAAAGAAGGTCTTCGGTCACCACCTAGTTCGATCGATCGTAACATTGAATATTCTTATATACCTATATATACGAATATACATTCATTCTTCCGGCTCTTTAATTGTGCGGGATTTAAAGTAGAGAAGAAAATATCTAACAACTCCAACATTTTATCGACGGCAGGGAGACAAAAATGGCTTTAAAAATTTATATCGATTCACCGAAAGTAAAGTACACAGAGGATTATATTGAGGCGGAGTACGAGTACCAGACTACAAATGTGTTAGAAGACGATACTGGCAAGTTCACGGTAAGCACTAATCGATTGTGATCCACTTTTCTGTTTTTTTTTTTCTTACTCGAATGCTTCAAATTCTATTTTTTTTTTTTTTTTTTTTTTTTAATACGATTAATACTGATATCAATGATTTTTTAATAATGATCTAATGATACTTGTGTATACTTTTCATGGGTTATTATCATTAAATTTGAATACTTATCAAATACGATGAAGCAACCATTAACTATAAATCAATATATTGTCACTTTTAATTGAAACTTATATCTGTAAATGATTAATTGTTTAGTGTAACCTTTAATATATTTTTCATATATGTGAACGCGTCAGCACATATTACGCGACCGTAACATAGACTGTTCCACTGGTTCTAACCTTCCCTAACTAGTTTCAGACGCTTTCGCGCATACATTTCAGAGGTCCTTGAAGATCTTTTATTAGGAGGAGGGTACACTATCGATCTTAGATGGTTTCGTGTTTACTTTACGAACTATCGTTCGGAGTAAAACCATGCTGTTACTTGAAATAACTTTATTTCGGGAACAAATACCTTTATTCGAAATATTTTCTTTTGCTAATTCGTATTTATTGTTTTCAAAATTTGCGTGAAAATTTGATAATGACATTTGATTCTATCCTGTGTTTATATTTATCTATACGAAAATGCATTATTTCAATATGAATCTTTCAAATTTTTAGTGTAAATTCATAAATTATTTTTACGGAAATTTTAAACGGTTTAAATATGATTTATTGTTAAATATTGTATCTAAGGTTTCGAGTCGTAATTACATAAACATTATATACCATTGCGTATCGAATTCATTTTCTTATGACGAAAAATTAAAATTTATCTTTAATATTATTTACCACTGATTTTTGTAATACTTCGAGTTAATGCATTTCAGCTGATATAGTAAACCAAACTGTTTTGATCTCGCACATAACTGTAGCTATGAAATGAATCACGCATGTACGTTACAAAACAATTTAACAGTGAAATATTAATGCGAAATATATATCGTACTATGCGATAACTTTTCAAATATATAATTACAATTACTTCGTACAATCATTCATTTTTTTCAACTTTGTTTTTTATAATTATTTAAATATAAATATGATAGATATAAATTGATTGTTATTGCAAATAAATACAATGAATAAGTAATTATATGAAAATATATTTTATGGATGTTTTTTCTACGCTGCAATATTGTTTTTGATCGAATGATGATAATGATATTGTATTCCTTTGGAAATTAAATTTTTCGAATCTACTATAATTTTGTTTACATAGTAACAATTTTATTAATTCTTATAAACGCTATCACTTTAAAATTATTATTAAATATTCCATTTATTAGTTCTTAAAAATGTATATTTTTAGAATTTCTTAAATTTTAGCAGATTACTTTAAAAAATTATCGTTAAAAATTGATGACCATGAACATTGGTAAAATTAGAACCTTTGTTCTTATTTTGAATAACATAATACAGTTTACTATTTCATGAAAACCGCGATAAAATGGAAACGTAAACATGAATATTATAATTTTATCGAATTTGTTGAGCCATAGAAAATTTCCGCAAGTTAAAGGCAAATAACGTTTGCCGAAAACGTATGAATACTATTAGGAATACATTGAATACCTACTTTTATATCGCTACAATATTATGCACTAATCTATTTGCAATAGTCTTATAATATAACATAACAAAATTTATTTAATTTAATTTAATTTAATAAAACTAGCTACTGAAATACATAATATATTAATCAACTATCGTACAAAATTTTGTCATTTAGTGATGTTAAATATAGTTAACAAGCTAAATTTATTTGAAATATCAAAAATTAAATACCAATCGAATGATTTGGTAATAAAATTTATAAAGAAGATTCAAAAATGGAGTTAATAGCTTTGGTCTGTGAACGACTCGTATTATTAATATTGCGATAAAGAATTCTTTCGTTTGATCTTGTTCATAGATTTTGCCACTTGAATTATACTTAGCACTTCTTTGACAAGTTCTTATTTTACATCGAAATATTTTAATTTTCAAAAAACATCGTGCAATCTAGATAACAATATTGCGATGTATTATTACAGGTAAGACCAGTATCGACGAAACTTTTAATAAGAACGCAAATAGAAGTACCAAAACTTGGTGTTATGTTAGTGGGTTGGGGTGGAAATAATGGTACAACAATAACGGCAGCCTTAATAGCAAATAAACACAAACTTACGTGGGAAACAACAACTGGAATTAAAAAGGCCAATTGGTATAATCAGACTGTAAAATATTTAATAATTATCTATAAAGATATTAAAAATGTATTTGATACGAATTACAGGTATGGTTCCTTGCTTCAAGCATCCACCGTTAAATTAGGGAGCAAAGATAATCAAGACGTATTTGTACCGATGTCTTCGATGCTACCTATGGTTCACCCAAATGATATCGAAATCGATGGATGGGATATTTCAAGTATGAATCTTGCTGATGCTATGGAACGTGCGAAGGTTTTAGATATTAATTTACAAAAACAGCTTAAACCACATATGATCCATATGAAACCGAGAAAAAGTATTTATTATGCTGATTTTATCGCGTCGAACCAAGTTAGTAATCCATTTATATTTATTTGTCTCTATCGATTTCCATAAAATATTGACGTTAAAATAAAATATTATTTTATTTCTTTTTATTTATTTATTTATTTATTTATTTATTTTCTTTTTTTTTTTTTTTTAAGGAAAATAGAGTCGATAATCTTATACATGGAACAAAAGTTGAACAATTGGCTTGGATAAGAAAAGACATAATTGAATTTAAAACATCCAAAAATTTGGATCAAGTAATCATTTTGTGGACTGCAAATACAGAAAGATTTTCAAGGATTATTCCAGGAATAAACGATACTGCTGATAACTTATTAAAAGCCATTGATGAAAATCATTCTGAAATTAGTCCGAGTACAATGTTCGCCGTAGCGGCAGCATTAGAAGGGGTAAGTTAGTCATGTCGTATTTACGTCAATCATATATTTTTATATTGTTTTATGTTGTCTTAATTTCTTTTATATTGTTTTTATATTGTCATTCATATATATTTATTTTTTCTTAGTGTACTTATATAAACGGTTCGCCACAAAATACTTTTGTACCAGGAGCAATTGAATTAGCTGAAAGACAAAACACATTTATTGCGGGCGATGATTTTAAATCTGGTCAAACAAAATTAAAATCGGTTCTTGTAGATTTTTTAGTATCTGCTGGTATCAAACCAGTATCGATCGTTAGCTACAATCATCTTGGAAATAATGATGGATATAATTTATCTGCACCTCAACAATTTCGTTCGAAAGAGGTAATCTTTGATTCAATCGAAACGATATAGTTCAAATCAATGGAATATTAATTTTCGAGAATTAATCAATGTTTTGTATATTCCAGATTTCAAAAAGCAACGTAGTAGATGATATGGTTCAATCGAATCAAATTTTGTACGAACCTGGAGAAAAGCCAGATCACTGCGTCGTTATTAAATATGTTCCGTATGTTGGTATGTTAAAAACAAATGATTATGAAATATTTTTAATAATTTCGATTAATAGATATTAATATTATAACGAATATATTTTAAAACATAGGCGACAGTAAGAGAGCGATGGATGAATACACTTCAGAAATAATGCTTGGTGGTCATAATACTATCGTAATACATAACACGTGCGAGGATTCTTTACTGGCAAGTCCGATCATTTTGGATTTGGTATTGTTGGCCGAACTTTGTTCTCGTATTACTTTCCGACACATAGATCAAAAGGATGAAGAATTTCGAGGCTTTGAAAGTGTTCTTTCTATACTTTCGTATTTGTGCAAAGCACCGTTAGTACCGAAAGGTACACCTGTGATAAATGCGTTATTCAAACAACGAGCTGCTATAGAAAACATATTAAGAGCTTGTCTTTCATTACCACCAGAAAATAATATGCTTCTGGAATATAAAATTAATTTGAAAAAATCATAATATTAAACTAATTCTGAAATCTGCGAAATAGAGTATATATAGATTATAACAAAATGTTAAACAAGCAAATCACGTATTATTTTGGATATAACCAGCCAGTATTATCAAAAAGCATATCATTCCACGTTCAGCAATAAACTTTTATCGAACAATCAAACAGTAATAATTTCTTTTCAATCATTTTTTCGTCTTGTATATTTTCTTATATGATGAAGAGCATAATAAAAGTATTTTCCATTCTGCTGAGTATTTCTTTTCACATACAAAACAATGTAATACACAAATGATATGCTATTGTGTATGTACTTATCTTTTATATAAGTATGCGGTCATATAGTGATACTAATTTTTAGTTTTCATATATTGATACTATTTAAAATAAAACCGAAACAGTCATGTAAAATAAATCTTATTTTATGAATAAGAAATATGTTAACAATTAAAAATTAATATTAAAATATAATAATAAATAAATATGATTTTATGAAAAATATTAATTTACCAATATTTAGTGACATTTAATACCCAAAGGATGGTATACCTGCTTGTACGTTGTTAGTTACTAAAACATCTTAGGTTATGTCAGGTACTATCTATTTTATTGCATTTATTTATTTTAATTTCATGTTTTTAAAAGTATATGTTAAGGATATAAGGTTATTAATATTTTTGTAATTTTAAATTAAATCATTTTTGTTTTTTTTCAGAATTCGCATGGTCTTATATAAAAGCATCTTTATACAGACAACAATACTCTAAGAAAATTTGCGTTTAAAGATTATTTAAATATCATTAATCTTATTAAAATGAATAAGTATATACATTTGGCAACTGTAGGAACCAACTATGCCAATCGTATGAATCGTTTGAGCAATCGTATCTTCGGCGAAGTAGTTAGACCAACAAATAGCAAATCACTTAAAGTAGTAAAGCTTTTTAGTGAAAAGCCTATTCAGAAACGACCAGATATTGTTGATTATTATCCTCCACATAAAAATATAGAGAAATTAATGTCACATCTACGCGATTATGGTCTTTTCAGAGATGAACATCAAGATTTTAAAGAAGAATATGAACGTCTAAGAGAATTACGTGGTAAAAATAAATGGATACCACCGCCTTTCAGAAAATAAAACTTCAGCTATTACTATGAACTATAAAAAATAACTGAAATAAAATTAGTATTTATTATTAAAATAAATATAAAAATATATATATATCTATTAAAATAATTATATCTATAACTCTATTTAAATATTTTTTAAGATATCTGTTGTTTAAACTATATCATTGAATCCATTTAAAATTTTAAAACAACAAATAATCACAGTTTATTTTATAATATAAAATTGATTATACTTATTTATATTGAAATCAGTTATAATACATGGCACTCTGAATATTCATTATTCGATATATCGAGTTATATTATTATATATCATTTAAATAAAAATACTCCGTATAAAAACAAATATAAAAAATCAAATGCACGTTTCATTATTTATTTCATTTTTCTTATATTATAATTCTTCCTTTAAATCATTTGTATTCCTTGTTTCATTTTCTATATTAATGTTTTTCTTCGTTTTCCTTTTCTCTTTAACATTATTTTTCCCAGTATTATTTTTTTCTTTAAGACATGAATCATCTTGTCCCTTCAATGCCCGATCTGAGCATAAATATTTCATTAAAGGAACTTTTCCTTGATAATTATAATACCAATCTTCAATATCTTGTTCATGATTTTCAAGTAAGTTTTCACATTGTGTTTTTAATGTAGTAATTTCTACTGAAGGATTGTCCCACAATTCATAAGGTATCCCCAATTCTACTTTGACACCTTTGTCCCTATATGTATAAGAAAATTAATGTTTTTTATATCCATATTAATATATACAGTTATCATTATATATATATATATTTATTTATTTATATTATATATATATTGAAATTATATATATGTATATTAATTTAAAGTGAGACAGTTTTACTTACACTAAACCATGAAGGGTTTTAAATGTTTGACTCATTCCCTTCGCAAATCTTGTACTATCTGTTCTTTCTTTATGAATATTATATTGTAATATACGTTCACAAATATTCTCCATTGATTCTACCAAACGTAATTCTCTAAATTGAAAGAAATTAGATAATTTATTACTATTTATTATAATTTAAATATATATTCTTACTACTTACGATTTTTTATATTCTTTCCTCTTTTTAGGAACAATATCATCAACAGAGTATCCAATTTCAATTACATCATGCGTTTTTCCT
This sequence comes from Vespula pensylvanica, assembly GCF_014466175.1. NCBI lineage: Eukaryota > Metazoa > Arthropoda > Insecta > Hymenoptera > Vespidae > Vespula > Vespula pensylvanica. The sequence goes on from NC_057686.1 coordinate 11,526,028, forward strand.
GTTTCATCTAATCTTGCTTCTAACTCGGTAGCTACAATTTTACATGCTATAAAAATATAGTAAAGAAATTAATTGTGAATAACGTAAAAATAGTTCTGTCAGGATTAAACTTTTTTTTACTAAATATATTTTAAGTCAAAGAATAATAACTATGAACCAATAAGTCGAACGAACAATGTTTGAAATATTAAAGCATTTAAATTTATATCAATTTTTATATTTTGACTTTATTATGTTTATAAAGTAATTTATAAAAAGTAAAAGTATAAATATATTTAAATTAATATACCTTCACATTGATTAGCGTATTTAACGCCATGTTCTTCAAGTCCATCATTAGTAAGACATGGTATTAAAAAAACAAGATATGTGACACAAAGAACGAGAAACATTTTAATAGTTGCTATCACAATGTATTATTAAAAGCCAATAAAACCGATAAAAATCAAGTAGAATACTTTATACATAATTTGATTTATTACTCTATCTGACTATATCTAAACAGTCAGGTACAGTTAGGTTTGTCATTCGTATCATTCGATTATCGATATTATATATCTTATACCTCGTTAATTAGAATTAGACCAATCACAAATTGAATATTTTTAGAATATTTTTCTAAAACTAAATGTAAAAAATAATTTGTATGTAATTATTATGACTATGTATATAAATTTGTTATTACACATATTTTTTATTATTTCAAAACAATTTTTATTTCATATTTTTAATATCATTGTAATATTTAGATGTAATAAAGATAGAATAAATTAAAAAATACAATATTTTTTAGTTGTTATAATAAATTGAAAATAAGTTTATTTCGTATTGTTTCTATTTTGTACGTTTAGATATCACAGAGTATCGTTAGATGGAGTATCTGTATCATCTGCATAGGTTCATCTGAACAAGTCAGAATTATTTAATCGTTAATGTACGTTTATATACTTCACAAATCTTTTATTGATATTATATATCGTTCTTAAAAAGCTTTTCTTTGTATATTTATATCTATTTATTTTCTATTTTCCAGAAATCGATATTTCGAAGAAAAAAATCACTCTATTGATACATTTACTGCAAGTTCTAATTCTGTTATTGATAATTAAAATGCCTGTACGTATTGGTAAGAAACATGTGGAACTAGCAGGACGTTGGTAAGCTTATTTTATTTACCAAATAAAATTTTCATCAAATATTAGATTTTAAAAGATCATATGAAATATGTTCCAAATAAAATAAGTTATGTAACCTTATGTTGTATGTTATAAAAACAAAGTTTAATATATTTTATAAATATTCTAAGGATAGCACGTTATAATTTGTATCTTATTCCGTTAGTCAAAATTTTTATTTTAACGTAAATGTTGTAGTATATGTAAAACATAATATATGTACTTTTCAGGTTACCATCTGCAATGTTATATGGAACATCAGCAACAATGGCTTTATTATATTTCACAGATTGGAAAGTAGTAGTACGATATATTCCTTTTTATGGAGGAAAATTTAGTGAATAAAACATATATTATTATTTAATATTTATATATGTAATAATTACATTTCAATAAAATCATGTAGCGATATATATATTTGTTTTAATACATATATATTAGTACAATATTATTTAAACTCATTTTTAAACTCACTTCTATATAAACTTTCAGCATATTCTTCAGCTTCTTTTAAATTTTGTTGTTTAATATATGGCATTAACTTCAATCTATTAAAAAATAAATTGTCGTTGACTGGTGTCGATAAAATTAGCAATATATAATTTTTATTTTAATATTTCTATTTATTTATTTATTTATTTATATGGTTTGTAAAACTCACTTGATTCCTATAACAACAAAATATAATCCAAGACATCCAACTACTATTTTACTGATCTTCCCATACCTCATCATTGGAGAGTTCGATGTCGGACTAAAGAAAAAAAGAGAGAGATTCAATTAATAAAATGTAGATCAATAAGATATTGGATATATTTTAAAATAATTATACAAGTTTACTAAGTTACAAGATTCGATAACGATATTATAATATATATAATTGTGATATTATTTGTGATATATATATATATATATATATATATATATATATATACACGTTTGTGTTACAAAGTCGGGTTATGTAAAAATACCATATAATTTTATATATTAATATTTTACCTTTTCTTTGTTTCCATGTTGAATTTGTAATCGTTTCAATACTGGTGTCCAAATATAAAAACTACTAAATGTGCTAAGTAAAATAGTAATAACGATTATATCTGTCCCAAAACGTTTTCTAATTTTCATTATGATTAATTTATCGAGAATTATTATTTTAATCTTCGAAGCATTATTTTTATATTTTATTTCATATATTTTACGTATACACAAATTACTTAGAATATATATATATATAATTCGAACTAAAGTTTGTATAAAACAAATCTATGTCAATAGAGTTAGGTGTCTGTGTTTGGGTGGGTTTGCATAATGTACATGTATATCCAACAAAGATATGAACATGGAATTTTCAACAATTTATTATTGGTCATTATATAATGTGATAAGTTATAATATGCAATATAATGATTGATAAGAATTAGAATCTGACGTCGAATATAAATTAGCAAAAATACTTTTATCGATTTGATCGTCCAATCCTTATAAATTTATAAGAAGCGTTTTTGAATACGGAGATTTAGCGGTCAAACGATGTTTATGTAGAGAAACTATAATCATTTATCGAATTCAGTTGATTTAATGACATTGGGTAGTGAATGTCGTGTTTCGTTGTAAGTAACGTTATTAATTATGTAGTTATCATTCCAAAAGAATCGGAAACGCAGATGTGATTAATATTAAAATTACATAAAGAAGGGATATTATATAGGCAGATTGCAGGATTAGTAGAGAGATGTCTATATTTATAATACATTATATTATTAAAAAATCAAAAACTGAAGAAACATTTACGAACAAACACCTTAGTTCAAAGAAACTGAGTCATGGAGAAAAGTAAATTATAATACGCGAAATAAAAAAAGATCCAAATACTTTAACTACAAATCTCACTTAAATAATTGCGTCAGAGTTTAAAAGGATGTTCATCCTGAATTATATCGCAGGATTTTACGCAAGAATAATTTTTATAGTAGAATTTTAAGAAAGAAACCATTTATTAAGAAGAGCATGAAGCTAAGCATTTGAAATTTACAAAAGAATAGATAAATGAAGATAACGCTTTCTGGGATTATTGATCTTTTCTGACGAAAGCAAATTTAATATATTTAGATCAGATGGTGCTGGTTTTGTTTGGAGAAAACAATTTAGAAATGAACGTGAAAAGTTTACGTTCGATTGTAAAATACGATGGTGATTTGGTATTGGAAATCTTGTTTTTATAGATGATATTTTAAATAAATATAAATATTTGAATATTCTAAAAAATAATTTAAAAGAGTGCTGCGAAATTAGAATTATTGAAAAATTGTTATTTTCAGCAAAATAATGATCCCAAGCATACGACTAAAATTATAAAAGAATGATTATTATATAATACACTGCATGGATTAAATATATCTCCAAAGTGCGGATATTAACCTTAAAATTTATGGATGGAAATCAACAAAAGATTAAAAAATTATGAAATAATTTCAGGGGATGTATTAAAACAAAAAATTGTAGAATTATAGAATTCTATCGAATCTATAACTGAAAAGTTACTACACAACAAGCGATATTGTGTTAAAGTTATAATTGTAACCAAAGGAGGTCCAACTAAATATTAAATAAAAGAAAATACGTATAATTAATAGCGTTCGGATATTTTTGTGATCCTATTTCAATCTTTGTAATAAATGTTTCATAATTTTTATAAATATTATTTGACTCGCTTCAAATCTCGTATATATAATCTCGATAATTATGTCTTATAGTAGTTGCAACATTATTTTCAGAATTCAAGTCTAACATGCGTTATTTCGCAATAATATATTTAAAGTTTTAATAGCAAACGTTCAAATACTTTTGTGAGCCACTGTATATTATATGTTTACCATTTGGAGATATAACCTTGAACTACTTGAATGTGAATCAAAATTGTATTTGTTATTGGAAATAATTATAAATTATTTATAATCTGTTGTTGGGAACTATTGACAAAAATATTCCTCATGTTTATTATATTATTTCTCAAAATAAAATATATAAGAAACTATATTAGATTAAAAAAAAATATATGAATAACAAAAAAGAAACAGTTTATTAAAAAGTTCATAAAATATTTACATTTAATTTCATTTTTTATTTCAAATCTTCCCAGAAAATTTATGAAATTTATTAAAAGTATCAAGTTGAGTTTTAAACATTTCTTGCAGATATACTGGGAGAGTACGTGATAACAAGGCAATGCCATGTTGATCACAAATGCTGATTAATGTAGCTATTGTATTTTCCAAAGAAATCTGTAAAAGAATTAATATAATATTGAAATATACATTACATTATATTCTATTAAGATGTATGAATTAAATCAATTCTAAATAATATATTATAAAAATATTTAAATGATTTTACAAATTCATAAATCTTATAGCATTTTAAATACTATTCATTTTTAAGTATGTACTTAAAAGTACTTGATCAGAACTTTATAATTCTTGTTGGCATATACAAAATTACCTTTGCAAAAGGCATCAAACCTCCTTCAGACAATAATTTGATCAAATCAGCTATGACATATGGACTTAAACGCATCATATCCTTTTTCTGTTTCACTAAACATATTGTGAGTCTGCAAAATGATGTTTTTTTTTTTTTTAAATATTTTTTAATTAAAGAAGAGTATTTTGTTAACAACAATATTAATAACTATGTATAAAAATAGATATACAGGTAGTTCTCATTTTCACAAATTAATTCATTCTGATTCCTCTTTGTCAGAAATTGTTTATCAGAAAAATCAAAAATTGCTAAAATGAGAACTACCTATACTTCACAATAAGTTATATACTTACTTTTCAACATCAAGTAAGAGACATCGACATTTATGTTCTCCAACTTTATCATTAAAACTTTTAGACGATTGAATTGTAATATCAATTGCACGTCTATATAATAATAAGAATACCGGTAACTTATCTACTATTATGTTCATTCTAACTTTTATTAAAGTTCCACATAATATTAAAACATCGTTGCATATTGAAAGAGTTTTTTTTTCTAAGGCTTTTAAAGCAACATTCATACTCATATCAATAATATTATTAGATATATATAAATGTTTAGAACTGAGTATATTCTGAAATAATTCTAATAATCTTGACCAATATTGTTCTGATATGTTTACAACTTGAATATTTCTAAACAAATTTTCAATTGCTACTGTCCGAAATTTATTGCGTTTAGCTGACATATCTGATTTTAGTATAGCATTCCAAACAATAAAAATATTTTCTAATGAGTTACTATTTAATTTAGGCAATTCCTCCATCTGTAATAAAATATAATTATAAATTATTAAATAGATATAATTTAACTATATAATGAATATTTATTAATATATATATTACGTTATACGTATATATTTTACGTTACCATTTGAAGATGTATTGATTTTAGAAGATTTTGAAATAGTTTAGCTTCAGTAGTTTCTATCAGAGGTAGAAGTAAATCTTCACAGGGAAACTTTAGCATTACAGACCATATTTGTGTTCTGATTTGTGGAGAAATTTCAATTTCTTTATAATTTCGAAAAAGTATAGCAGCTAATTGCAATCCCGCTTCTAATAACTCATTAGAATGTGATTCTTGTGTAGGCTGTATGAGTAAAGAAATATATTAATACATTAGTAAAAATTGGGATCAAGAATCGTTATTTTTATAATACAAAGTTGATACTTTTACAATAGTTTTTAAATAAGTTGAAGTGAATTAAATTACTATATTATAATAACAAATCATAAATTGTTATATATATACACTTACCACAAATATCTTATGTAATGTTAATTCTGCACATTTTCTAAAAGTATTCTCAGTTTCTTTATTTAAGGCAGTAATTTTTAATATTAATGTCAAGTACTTTACATCACAAGGCATTTCAATATTTATTGGTAATATGTTAAATATTTTCTTACACAGTTTCTGTTCTGCTTTTTTAAAAATAAATTTTTGATCAACATCTAATTTCTGTCTTACGTTTTCTATGCATTGCAAAAAAATATACATAGATTCTTTATGAGTAGAAGATGAATTTATCAATGTTTTTAGTGTCTCATAAGATCTAATATTTCGTAATGATTGTTCTAATGCTTTTGAAAAAGCTTTACATTCAGATAATTGACATAGTACTGACACAGGATCTATATATTGCAAAATATCAAGACCAGTTGTTTGAAAAAGTTCTGAAAATTAATAAAAAGTAATGGTAATCAAATAATTATTAAAATAAAATAATCATTAAATAGTGAACTTTACAATTTATAAAAGTATATAAATAATATAACATAATATACAAATTAGAACTTACTAAGAAATATCTTGTTGCATAAAGTTGTTATATCTCCATTTTCTATGCATTCTTTGTTAATAGTATATATGATCATAAGTAATAAAGCTTTAATATCAGATTTAAAAAATGCTAATGGCATATGAACTATAATATCTAGACACAACTTAACTTTATTAAATGCTGTATTTTCCATCTGTTCCCATTTACATTCAAGTATTTCTTTTTTTATAGGTTCTAAAATCTTTTTTATTTTCTTTTTTCCTAGAACTTCTGTTGACAGCATTAACTTCTGAAAAATATTGTAAAAAAAAAAAATGGATTAATATTCAATAATATTGGAACATGTTACAAAACACATTTCCTTAATTAACATACTGTGTCAATATGCTGTATAATAGATTTTGTGACTCCTTTTGTTGGTATTGTTCCAATTTGTACAAGAACATGGCATAAAAGATATATTAAAAATCGTCTGTTTTCTTGTAAATTTTCTTTGCTTATTAATTCCATCCACTGATGAAATTTACATTCATTTGACATCATATCTGTCACAAGTAATGATACTAATTCAGACATTTCTTTATCATTTAACAATGAAATTATTTCTGAATCATATCTCAAAATAGTACTCCAAAAATTTTTCAAACCATCTATTAAAGCATCAAATTTGATAGGAGAATCAATTGAGGCGTAATGTTTAATACGGTGAATTATAATCTTGTTCTAAAATTATATTACAATATTTTTATATTTAAGAGATAAATGATAAAATTATTATAAGGATACTTTTATAAATACCATATTATTTGTGCATTCTTCTTCCCCAAAATTTGTTATTCTTTGAATCAATTGTTGCCAATGATCATCCGAAATAGGAAATGTTAATTCATGATTCTTAACTTTTGGTACATAATATTTTGTCATATTATGTATTTCACTCCATGATAATATAACAGACAATAAAACAGCAATAACATTTGTATTATGATTTACATGCAAGGCTTTTTTTATCAAAAGAGATAAATTTTTTCCTAATTCATTAAGAACACTTATGAAATCTTGTTGATGTGTTAAAGTTGATGTATTTCCAAAAATACAGACACCATTTAAAAATGCAATTAATAATTCAGCAACTGTTCTCAATATTGTTATATTGTGACCTACAGAGAAAAGTTAATACATTATAATATAATTTCTATAACTTTAAAAAAAAATTGTAAAAAATACTGAATTTATAAAGATATAAATTTATTACTTACAAGTTGTATTATCCTTCAATGATTCCATACAACTTCTATTTAAATTATCTATCAAAATTTTTAATATTGTCAGAACTTGTGAGTTCGTGAAACAAGCGATCAATTTGGTAAATTTGTTTTTAAATTCAAGTGAAAAAAATGATTGTATTATCAAGTCAGATTCACTTTCAATAGTAACAGCTTCTTGTAAATTTTTTAAAAGTTGTGAAATTAACTTATCTTCTTGTCTTAATAAAATGCTGGCATCCAAAATACTAATCAATAAATCATTATGTTCTATTGTTGGTTCTTGTAAATACAGTTTATATATAATATTATCAATCTTCTTTTCAATCAGAGTAGGATAGAAATATGTTATCCTTGTAAGTAGTTTATAATCAACAGGACTTAACTTTTTCACCGACAATATATCATCTATAATTTGTTGAAAGAATTGCAATAAAGTAGTATTATCAACTTTATTTTCAAAATCAAATGGTGTATCACCAAAATAATAAAAAAAAGATATAAGTATTTCTTTCTTATATTTTCCAGCAGAGATTATTAATTTTCTAAATATAATATCTAATGTAGTAGTGTCTGATTTATAGGACCCAATAACTGCACGAAAAACACACATATATGTTTCTAAATTATTTTGGAGATCCAATGCTTTTACATTACTTGCTAATACTAAAAATAATTCAGATAGTACAGTTTCATTTATTTTGTCTTGTGTATGCTTATTTTTCATAAATATTAATTGTTGAATGCATTTATATGCTATTAATCCCAATCGACTTGTACTATCTGCCTGTTTATGATCAATCAGAGAACACAAGGTATATAAAACTTCACGTATAAATATTATACTTATTTCATCTCTTGTATTTATAGACTGTTTATAAATTTGCATTAGATTTTCTATGATACTTAATATTGTATTATATATCACAATTGTTGATTCATCAACACTTTTAGCAGTATTTGTATCTATTTCTATAAAATGATCTTTGATATTCAAAGTATCTTTAAAATATATATGTACATAATGTATTAAAGACTTTAATAAACTTTGAAGATCCTCTGGTTTCTTGCTTAAATATTGTTGCATTCCTGTATTTGAAAGCAGTAAATTGCAACATTCTAGAACTTCATTGCATTTATTAAAAGAATTTTCGTTTAATTTCTGTACAAGTACATCAATCAATGATTTCTTTATATGGCTTTTAATATTTAAATTTTCGGATTTAAGACACCATTTCAAAGAACTCCATACATCTTCTTTTATTGTGCAAACTTTGCATAACCATTGTAAAATTAAATCTTCTTTCCTTGTTATTGGTAAATCTATTGCAAAGAAAACATTATGTGCTAATTTTAAACGTTTTTTTAAAGGTTCTTCGTCTGAATCGAGTAGATTTATCAATTCTGTCAAACATAAAAATTATATATGCTTACATTATGCACAAACAGAATATACAATTTAAGATTAATTATTCACATGAAGAAAGAAGTTAAAATAACTTTAAAAATATATTTTATTGATCAGTTACCTTTCGATAATGCCATTTCAATATTAACACGTATAAATAGAAAAATATTTAATATAACTTGATATAGTTTAAATAGAAAACAGCATGAAATATTTAAGCCAATTAAATTAGGTTAGGTATCAAACAACATGCATGATTTCTAAAGTATCTACTAGAGTTCGCATAGTACGTGTTTTGTGATTGGAGCATTCGATTACGCCTTGAATTTATTCGATTGTTAACAAAACACAAATTTTTGTAATATTTGAATATCGCCATAATAGCGAATTGCATAAATTGTTTAGTTATACATCGATATAAATCTATTTATCAAGCTAATACAGAGTGATTATAATATCGCTATATATTTTCTGAATAAACAAGTTTTATTACACGATATACGATATTACTAAAATATATCTTATAATAGGATACAAATTCAGTAAATTTCAATGTGATGATTTTATAAGTCTAGAGATAACCTCATATAGCAAACATTTTTGCAATCACATTTGATACAGTATTATAGATATTGTTATTTCCAAGATAAAATAACATCCGATTTTACCATAATTATTCGAAATCACTTGAATGAAGCTTTTCCCGATAGCTGAATTACTCGTATTTCACCAAGCCTAACTCCCCTAGACTTTTTTGTCTGGTGATTTATCAAATCGAAAGTATACCAGATGAGAATCGATAGTATAGAACAATTAAAACCACAGCAGTAGTTGCTAAAATTACGCTAGCTATATTAGAATGTTTCAAGTTATGGAAGCTGTGCCAAGAGACTTACAAGATTATCACGTTGAAATGTATTGAATTTGTGTCCTATAATAAGATATTTTTCAGTAATACTTTATATCGTGTAATAAACTCGTTCATGTAAAAAATGTATATTAATTTTATAACCACACTATATATAATTATTGACGCTTAATATTGAAATAAATTGAATATAATACTTTATACATATCTATATTATATCTCACACGAAAGCAGATATAGAAGAAAAAATTATTAAAAAAAGAAAAAAAATATTACAAGCCAATCAAAATTTTTTTTTTAAAGCGCGTTACTAGAAAAAAAAAATTAGAAAAAAGATTAGGAATTAAGAAAAATAGATATTACAAAACCCACAAAAAAAAAACAATATAATTCGTTAGAGCGTAATCACACACACGCGCGCACACACACACACATATATATATATACATATACATATATTTATACATATATATATATATATATATACACACACACACGATCTATATAAAATTATCTTTTTTACGTCGATTTCATCTTCAATTATTTTTTTTTTCTTTTTGTTGAAATAAAAGTTTTATCAATTATGCTAATTAATGATTGTAACGATGTGGTGATGTATCATGCAACAAGCAAAGAGAAAGTCGACTTTTAACAAAGCTAAATATTATCAGACTTGTTCACATATTTGTTTATTTATATGATTTCTAGCATTAATACGCGCATTACATAAATCGAAGCTTACTCAAATATAAATACACATCTATTTGAAGTCAACTTTCTATTTCTCAAATGAATCGAATCGCAATGTATTAGATAACTAAACTAAAAATTAAAAATTACATATTTCAATTCGGAGATAATTGCCGAGTAAAAAGTAAAAAAATGTACGACAAATATCTCTAGATGTCTCATCTAAGAAGCAAAATAGAAACATAACAAAATGATATTAAATACTTAAATATTAAAATTATTTGCTTTTGCAAAAAATAGAAGTGTAAAACTTTAAAGAAGTATATGGGAAACATTATCTAAAGGATGTATAGTAATCGTACGACCGCGATATATATGTACATATACATTGCGCGTTTATTATTTATTAATATATTGTTATACTTAATATTATAGTATTTATATTTATATATATATATTTATTTATATATTTATAGCATTATTTGGACGATGCATATGTATATACGCGGTATACTGCAAGTTAAGGTATAACCGACAAAAAAATGATCACCAATTTAAAAACGATTCACGTCAACGTGACATTAAAAATAGCAAGGAGTTACGAAAATCTTTAACGCTACTTGTAGCTTAACAAGCATAATATCATAGCGTATATATACTCTATAGAAACTAATGCATAATCAAATCAATATCAACGGCGCCGATATAATTTATAGTCATCGTAGTCAATAGACAAGAATACCTAATAATAGCTAAATTTCTATCTTCATTTCTTTTTTTCTCTTTTTTTCTTTTTACATGTGTAATTAAGATCTCGAACGTTTATTAAGCTAAAAAACATTCATTCTTTTCCGCTTCTAGTTATTTTTAAACAAGCAATCACCACTTTTTCCGATTGTACCCTTTTTCACAGAATACCCAGTAAATATGTATGCATATGTGGAAATATATATACATACACACATATGTGTACATTATATATATATATATATATATTTATTTATATATATATATATTTGTATATTCAGGTTTACCTCAAGGTATTCCGATATTTCATAATTTATACGAAAAAGCAGATAACATATATATACCACGCTGCACGGTACGTCTATTTGTCTGTAATATAGATTACTGTGACTTATCGACGCCCTATTAGCAGATATTTCATTATATGAAAAATATTTGAAAACAGTGTTAAAAAAAGCAATTTATGCTCTTATATTTCTGGTAGTGTCATTACATTGTCGCATTGTATGTATCCGGCAGTTCGTAACACATTTATAAAATTATCATTCTTACCAGAAAAATGATATATATAATTAACTAGTTACATATAATTACAAATTAGTTAAAAATAATTTTTGTTTTTTTTTTGCTTTTTTTTTTGTTTTTTTAAATAATTACAAAAAATTACACTGATGACATGCAACACTCTTCCAACATAAAACGTATTCACAAAAGATCTAAAAGTTGTAAAATTAGTATGCTATCTAATACAACTTCCAAAGCCAAATATATAAAAGATACTTCACGTTAAATTGCATGTGGACTATTAACTTGAATTAAAAGATTTTAATCTGAGAAAGTATCTATCTTGGAATGTCATAATGCTGTAAACAAATTCTATATACATTATTTAAACTATAACTGCCTAAGTTATTCTTTTTTCGCACAATCATGTGCACATCAGATCCAAGATTTATGTTTTTCTCACAATAATGCATATTACGTTACACATGCATTATTGTACATGCAATAGATTTGTTTTTTTCATAAAAATAATACGAATAAACATCTTCTCATACAATAACGACGTCCAAATGCTTTACCAGAATTATAAGTGCAAGTAATAAAAAAAAAAAAAAAGAGAGAGAGAGAGAGAGAGAGAGAGAAAGAAAAAGAAAAAGAAAAAAAGAAATCCTAGACGCTTTACGAAAGCTGATAAACAATTATATCTCAGGCTGGGATAAAAGAAATAAATTATATACAGCTGGTACCCGGAACCTTGCATGAATTCAATTACTTTCATCGAACTAATATAGGATAGAATTTGACGGTAGAACCGTCAAAGATACTGTCTGCTTACTATTAGAATCGCGAACACGCAGAGCTCTGATGTAAATATTGTAAAATACAACGGCATGCTTCTGGTCATGAAAGTTGCATTAATTTTGTTTCAGTTTTGTAAAGTCAATCTCGGCATAACTGAAACCTTCCTGAACAGATGCGGGCGATACGGGTGCCACGTTAGCAAGTTCTGGTAGATCCAAGCTAGCATAATGCAAAACAGTTGCACCAGGTTGTAGTTTCTCGTAACCCTCATTATCCAGAGGACTAGGCGTGGGAGTTGGAGTAGACGTGGGCGTTTGTATCGGCGTTTCGTCAATGAATTTTGGCGATGATGATTTTTGTTGCAGCACAGCAGTTTTAAAACTTGATAACGTCGGACTAGTATTAGGTGACGCAGTAACTAATCGTGGCTTCGATACCGTAAGATCGGCAAATTTTTTTGTTAATGAACTCAACGAGCATTCTTGTGATGATAACGAGTTTGATATAATCCGTGTTGGATCTGTGCTAGGACTAGGTGGTTCGTCGTTAATGATTTTTGATAGTGAATTATTTGTATCCGCCATCGAAACAGTATTAACGTTGTTAACTTTTTTCATCGTATTATCAATCGTCGTATCATAATCATTATTCTTCGAGTCATTCATATCCATCCTTGAAGAGTCATCAGGTTTTTGCGTAAATGGTTTTATAGGAGATTGAGGACTATTCAAAGAAAAGGGAAAAATAGTAGCCGATGAGCCAGTAGGCGTAGCGCGCGGAGGAGAAGCTGGTGTACTCGCTAGACTTTCCGATGTTGGGCTGCCGTTAAGAGGTAAGAAACTGGGAGTTTTTGACGGTTTACTTCCAGCTTGAATGGCGATTGGCTGAGAACGTGATTTTTCCTTGCGACTATTGACCCGTACTCTTCGGTTGTTCCGTCCAATCATGCCCATACTTATATTAATATAATCTTGTTCTAAACTTGGCCTAGCCTTAAAAGACATTTCTACGTATCCTTCAGGAGGTCGTCTAGGCTGAGGTAAATCAACCGGAGCTGTTCTTGCACCGCCTTTAAAAATAACGATATATTATGATATAACATAAAGTAAAATCAGATCTCCGCTGTTTACAATGAATTCTCATATCTTAAGTTATCTACCTGGTGGACCGTTCGTTTGAATGCAGTCTTCCTGCATAGGAGATGGAATTTGTTTGGGACTTGCGCCTGATAGTGACCAATCCTCCATATTACCGTCCATTTTCATATATAAACCCTCTGCTTCTTCCACCGGTTTTAAGGTCGTTATGACGGGTTTGTGTGTAGAAGCCGAAGATGATACATGAATGTGACTATGGTTCTGATTGGCAGTGATAGAATTATTGTTATTATTACGATTGATCTGCAAAGAAAACAATGTTTTAAAAAATGTGAAAAATATTCGAGACAAATAATAGTTATTAAATAAAGTTTATACGCTTGAAACATGAAGTACCTTATTTAAGCCGCTCATGTCGACGTACGAGGCAGTGGTCGATGTAGGCGGTTGTCCAGGAGACATATCGACGTAGGAACTAGTATCGGTGGTGGCAGTAGAATATGATTGTGATTGTGATTGTGACTGTGAATAAGAAGAAGGGGGAGAGGAAAGAGTAGCTGGAACGCTTTGTCTCGTAAAGTCTAATTCCATAAGATCTTCCATTCGCTCGGAGGCACCAGAACAACCAGAATTATGACCCCAAGAACTGGATAATAAGGGTGCTGAATTTGATTTATTTGAATTGGAATTATCCGAACTAGATGGCAAAGGAGTCGTAACTATATTAGCTAATCTGCAAAGTTCGGGTCTCTTTGAACGACTGCCTACAGAGAATGCTCTCACTCTACTTGCTTCCTGCTGAGTAATATCTAATCTAAAATTTCAAGAAAATAAAAGATCACATTAAATTTATATCATGTATATCTTGTATTAGACAATTCATTTATCAATAAAAGTATTCGATCGGTACCTATTTTTACGATGCTTATTAGTCGGTTCTGGTCTAGATCCAACTGAATATGCCCTAGTTGGTCTAGCTTGCAGATCTTCCCCTGGTGCAAGGAAGCTGGTTACTTTATCTAAGTGATATTCGGAGAAACGTAAATCTGTACTAGGTGTGCCGGAAGTTACGGAGCAACTGCTACCACCGTGTTGCGACATGTCATCCGGGAAATGACCATTATGACTGGTCGATGGATCCATATCTACATAACCATCATCGCCAACACGCGCCATTGGAACATAACCATCAGGTAAAACATTTGTCTCCTCCACGAGAGACGATGCGCGAGAATGGGAATGAGCTGTCGTCGCTGGACTCATCGGCATGTAAGCTGCACTACGTCCAGGACTCGAACCACAAGGACTATACATTTCTACATAGGAACTCTGCTGTCAAAAGATTACATATATGCATATCAAAAAATTCTAAGAAAATAACTCAACTTCGATATTTATTTGTAGAGTATTTGTTTAATAAATTTAAGAAATTACAATAATTCACCTGTGATGGAGAATGGGATTTAAAGTTTGACGAGTATTTATGATGCGAATGCGTCGTAGACCACGGAGCATAATCGTCACCATTCTCTTCTAAAATAACCGGCTCGTCAGGAGTCAAAGAATGACCGTATCTCGAGCCGGTACCTTCTTCTAAGATATTTTCACCACCATCCTCCATAGAAAGAGAAGACCCAGCTGAATCGGTCGAGCATGCTCCTGAGGCTGGACTGATCGGCATTGAAGAAACTGGCGGAGAATAAGATAGACCTCGTCCATACATAGAGTGAGGTCTTGGTACGTGAGATATGAAATGAGAACTTCTAGGATGACTCAAAACAACCGTGCCTGGATGACATTCGCTCGTTGTCCGAGCTCTTGATGGCAAACTGTCGCATCTGTCACGTCCGGTGGTACCTGGAAATATACTCGTTGTAATCATCCTCTGAAGATGTTTCTTTTTCATTAACGAACAGTATGAAAAGCCAATATCATCGTCCCAGCAACAGCAGCGGTTAGTTTATTCGCATATATCCATTTGTACGTATATAGTTTTATTTATTCATATTGTTTATTAGTTAGTTATCTTAAAATATATATTTATATATGACTCAAGCAATGAATAATGATTATAGTGAGGGGATAGGTAATATTACAATGCGCGGTGAAATCAAATGGAAGATATGTATCAGAATAATTCGAAGAAATATTCGACGAAGTCGTAGCTCGAAAATTGACGAGCAAGGAAGAGGTTTACAACGAATCGAAAGGAGAACGAAAAGCCTTCTTCTTTGCGGAGAATCGTGCATCTCCTGGCATGCAAGCGGAAGCTTACATCTATGGCCTTTCATCGAAATTCGAGTCACGAGTAATACATTACAACCGTGACTCAATGCGTTCATCACGAGCGTCAAATTGGATTGAAAACAGACAATAGAGTAGTGGCAGAACATTGAAATAGAAGGAAAGAAAGAGAGAGACAGAGAGAGAGAGAGAGAGAGAGAGAGAGAGAGAGAGAGAGAAAGAGAGAGAGAGAGATCTCTGACTGCTTTAACATATGACGAAACGAAAATACATACAGCGTAAAACAGATCTTTTGGATGATTGCGTTTGATTGATAATAACAGCAGCTAAGGGCAGCGACAGGGTTCTCTGATGGGATATTATTGCGGTTGTGGTTGTAGTGGTTGCGGTGGCGGTCGTTGTAATGGTGATGGTTGTCGTTGTAGTAGTTGTACTTGTTGTGACATGAGCGGATTGGGAATTATTGACGGAATGGGGATGACTTGCTACCGAATGACGACGTCTAGTAGCAGTGGCACAGTTGACATTAATCGAGGCAATCCCAGCAGTCCCAGCCCCGGTACCGGCAACGGCTGCAAACCACACAGCTCTCACTGTCGCACAACTACCATTTTTTTGCGTGCATTTCTTGTAAGTATCATCAGATACGTCATACATAACTCGCCGTGCTGTTAAGCCTGATTTTCGGACGTACGTTCAAACGTTACGATCGGTTAACGAAATCAATGACAATATTTCAAACGGTATAAGTAATCTTTGATAGCGAAAATGCCGAATTCTAAAATCATATTCGCTTGGATACTTAGAGTTGATATAGATGAAATTGAATATAACATAAAATAATTAAGCCTCATTTATAAGATATACCTTTGCCCTTTCCGTTTGTGTATTTACATATATGTGCATTCATTAAACACCATACTGGAAATAACAATTGAATTGAAAAGTCATTGGAATTATTAGTAATATTCAATTTGGAAAACTAAACCAAAATTTAATTTGACCCATATGCACATGCTAGTTATGTTATTTTACCAAATACCACAATATATATGTGAGAAAAGAGAATATTATTTCGTGTGTTTATCAAGATTTCAATTATTATATAAATAATAATCTATTGTTGTTTCTTAGAAAAATGGTTGACCATTTTTAAAATACCCTATATGTTATAACCCGTATAGTTCCAAAATTGTATATACAAATTTCATACAAGCAGAATTGAAATAAAAGAAAATATTAAGAGAATATCGTGCCACATTGTACGCGTTATCGTTCCTTTTTTTAATTTGCAAATCCCGTATAAAGAAAAGCATACAGCTACTGTGACAGAGAACAGACCCGTGAATGTATTGGAAGAAGTACTCTGAGATTGACTACACTGTGCGGGGGCAGAGGCAGTAGTGGTCTGTTCCTGCAACGGATCCACCTGTTCCTTGCACGTCCTTTGTTCCTCTGTAAAGCCCGCAACCCACTTGTGTTACTCTAAAGCTGAGTTCTTAAGAATACATATAGTGATTCAGCTTATATTTTATAAAAAACAATTTAAAATTTGCACAGTTATGGTTTAAGTAAAGTAAGCGATGATATCCCAGAGGATACTTCACGTATCTAGAAAAAACGCTGTAAGAATCCTTAAAGTGCACAAGCCCGCAAATGAAGAATCATCTGCAAAGTAGATACGACATGGTGCACCTTAAACCATTTAGATATATTTACATCGAGTAGAAGCACGTCTGACTAACAACTGACCACACTGAATAACCATAACTGACATTGTGAAATAAAGTTAGCTAAATAATAATATATGTATCAATTACTCTGCTAGTTTGCTTACCTAGAGGCGAGAAGCTATGAAGTTTTTGCCCTGTATGCCGTCGTTGAAGCACAGAGATGGGTTTACTAGCTTCGTTCGCAGAGGAACTACGCATCCTTTGACGAGGCCCAACCTCGTCTTTACAGGTATTGGAATTACTCATTGCATTTAATATTGCAGCATGCATATTGTGCGCAATGTTATTATCTTCAGCTTCCATCCAAAATTCACCACCTCCCGTTACTGCGGATCGACCAACTTCCATATAAAAGATGCGTTCCATATAACCGCACCGCCTGATGCAGATTAACTGTAGATTAAATTATTAATCTGTTAAGACTTTTCATGAGAATTCTAAAGAAATCAAGATTGCAATTATAATAACTTATGAAAATAAAATACTTGATATATCTACTAAACAATCTAGAGGGACTTACAGAAAATTCAATGGAATCAGAGTTGCCTTGGGCTCCAATTTTTACTAGACTTAGAGTGCGATCTGTGAGACATAACCTATACGGTCCATTGATATTTTTTCGTTCTCCAAGTCCTTTCTTCTGCATAGTAACTTGCCACACATGTTCTGACAAAATACATAATAAAATTAAAAAAATATAATCTGCTATAAATTATGATATATCAATGTGACTTTATCAATTAGATAGTTTATATATAAATAATTATTTCAAACATTGTTCAGGAAAATAAATTTATTTATCATTATTTATTAATAATGAAATGTTTTGATCAAAACAAATTAATGATAAAGAACTAAACACAATGGAACACAATTTTATTGATAATTCCAACGTGTGTGCGTTGTAAACAAAGAAAAAAAAAAAAAAGATGTCGTAAAAATTAATTGTATCATCGCAATAGCAAAAACAATCCTTAAAATCGAAAAAAAATTTGAAGTGGCGGATATAAAGATGCGTAATTTCGTGCACAATTTTCGCGCTTTTCATAACGTATACACAGAACGTGCGCACGTTCAGAGCGATACGACAAAATACGAATCTGTATGGGGAGAAAAAAAAAATAAATAAATAACAAAATTTTTTACCGAACGTGGGGCGAGGCTGTTCTCCGTCGGGAACATCGCCGCTCTGGAGGAGCAGCATTGCTTTTAACCACTCATTCAGTTCCTTTTCGTTGTCGAGAATCAAACAAAAGCATTCGTCCTTCGTGTACAACGCTATGACGTGCTTGTGCTTCGTGTCGACGCGCTTGTTGATATTGAAGCAGCTGTGCAGCAGGATGCTGCGTTTAGGCGACTGCTTGCTTTCGAACTTCTTCTTGCTGTCATAATATTCCAAACAAGCGGGATATCCCGGTGCCTCGCCCCTCAAGATAAAATACTTCTTCTTCAAGGTTTTCAGCTTTTTCAAATGTCCGCAGCATACAATTGGCCCACCTGAGGGGGAGACCAAACCTCTGTTGCCCGAAGACATTGCCTC
>NC_057686.1:11545601-11665601 GCF_014466175.1 Vespula pensylvanica
CTCTCTCTCTCTCTCTCTCTCTCTCTCTCTCTCTCTCTCTCTCTTTCTCCCCCTTACATTTTACTTTCGAACGAACGTGTGGCTCGAACGTGCCGCGCGCTTCGATACTCGTAGCTCGCGCGGAAGTCCATCGTGCGCTCGGCAATGCGCTCGGCGGTGCACTTTGCTGTTAAGGATCAAGGCGAAATTATCGAGAGCAAACGAGAGAGAGAGAGAGCAAGTGTTCCCACCCTAATACAGGCGTCAGGTGGAAACGCTCTCCGTCTTCGATTCTTCTACGTCAACGATCACAAAGTTGTCTAGTAAGAAAACGTCGTCCTCGTTGTTTCTTTTTGTGTTTTCGTCGCTTCTTGAATCGTCGTTTCGCGATCTAAACGTAACGATTAAAAGTAGGAGGATCTGCCAAATCGTTCTCTCGAGCATGACGCGCACTGTCGATATTATCGCGCGTCGATCGAGCTCGTGTCGCGCGTGATTTCTTTTCTCGCTTTCTCTCTCTCTCTCTCTCTCTCTCTTTCTCTTTCTTTCTCTTCGTATAACCTCCCCTCCACCTTTCACCTCCTTCGTTACAACTTCACACACTTTTCTCTTGGTACAGTTCTACACTGATTTTATACAGTCACCCATATGTACATATATACACGTACACTAATCTTTCCTGTCTTCTTCGAAAGAACGCAATCAAATGTTTGGGAAGAAGTCCACGCGAAACATCGTCGATGTATAGTAGGAAGCACGTGTCAATGGTAAATAAGCGAATGCACGCCGCACGGCAGCGCGGTGCATGTGCACTCGCAACGCGCGCTAAGGGCGTTCCATCCAGAGCTCCCCCTCCCCTTGCAATCCCACCATTCCTTCCAGCGCCTTCCGCAAACTTAGTTTACGATCGACACGACTCTGCTCGACACTACGGAAGAAGACAACACTTCGTCCGTCGCCTTCTGACACCCACCCTCCCTCTTACTCAGGCAAGAGAGAGGTTAGGGTACGATGCCTTTCAACATACGTCTTTATATGCGTCGAGGCACGAATCAACGACCGTATTTCTCTCTTCTTCGTTCTTTCGTCCTCGATGTCATCAAAGTCCACCTGTCAGGTGACAACATGAAGTTTTAATGAAAATATTCCAAAGAATCGGCATGCTATCTTGGAACGCAGGAGGTTACGGGTCGACGACACTCTACGAGGTATTCATACGCCGCCTACAAAAGGCCGTCGTCCTTTCTTTCTTTCCTTCCTTCCTTTTTATCTTCCTTACTGTTTTCTTCTTTTTTACTTTTCCACTTTCCTTCTTGTCGTCTCTGTTAATAAAGCGCAACCACAAGGTAGCTTCTTACCATAGGAATTCTACACCTGTTTATCGCGCGAACGCACGATTTACTGCGTGAGCCTTTGATCGCGCGCCATCCCTCTCTCTTTATCTCTCTCTCTTTTTCTCTCGCGCGAGCGAACGAGCGAGCGCGCCTATGTACGAGGATGTAAAAGAGAAAGAAACAGAGAGAAAGAGAGACGGAACGAAGACTCGGTGTTGCATCGACGCGACAAACGCATACACATGCGCGTCGAGTTTACCGCGGTGTACACGGAAAAGAGACGGATAGTAAGAGAGAAGAGCTACATTACACGCACGCGTGAGAGAGAAAGAGAGAAAGAGAGAGAGCAAGAAAGAGAGAAAGAGAGAAAGAGAGAGAGAGAGAGAAAGGGAAAAAGAAAAAGAGAGAGAAAGAAAGAGTAGAGGAAAATGAACGAGAGAGGGAGAGATGACGCGACGACACACGCAAGTGGGTGGTTGAACCCCTCTTATCGTTGCCCGACTGCCTGACTGGCTGGCGTGTTACAAATGCAGCTCGCTCTCGTGCGAGCAAATAGGCTACTGCCAAGGGCAGCGCCGATATTCTTTCACGCGCAATACCGTACGATCGACGTCAAAACAAAACCGCCGCCACTACTGTCGTTGCTTCTATCCTTATCCTCGTGTCGTGCTCGAAGTGGTCTTCTCTTTTTATTTACGTCCTTGTCTCTCTCACTTATGCTGTTTCTTTTTTTCGAAGATCACGAATCACACTATGCGATCAGCAATGAAAAAAACGTTACGTCGCGATCACGGGGGGGCCACGTTCGAACGCGAAAAAGAAAACGTAAAGGCGTCGTGATGGATATACGCAGCAGATACACGTACCTCCCTCCTCTTCTCTCCCTCTCCCTTTACCCTACTGTCTCAACGAGGTAAGAATCTGTTTCTCCTCTTATTGCTCTTCCTCTCTTTCTCTCTCTTCCTCTCCCCACTACTTTGTACCTTTTCCTCGCACTCCGCGCAGTCTCGCACGACGAGAACACAAATATCGCGTCACTCAAAACAGTCGTAACCCACGCTAATGTCGTATCACCGAAGAACCATACGAACGTGACACTGCAACAATATCCGTCGACGTAGCTAGGAATATACTATGTATGAGAAAGATAGGCACGAAATTGATATCGTCCTCGTTGTCAATCGTTTTTTGCGACGCGGAAGCTCGTGTTTGTTAGGCACTCGTCAACGACACGCCTGAGAAAAGACGGTGTGCTCACTCGTATCCATCTTGTAAAGGTCATGTGTACAGCGAGGCTTCGCGCTGCTGCTGCTTGTAAACAAGATGTACGCAGGCGCCAGCGTGTCGAGTGGTGGTAGCGACGGTCGACAGCGACGACTACTCGATACGCAGTACGACTGTCGTACTATGTACATACATCTATACATACCACCTATTTTACGTATCTGATAAAGCACGCTCGGTCCCGCCATGAATTTTGCACAACACGACGCAATGTGTTCCGTGCCATCTTGTGACAGAATTATGCAATATGTCTGATACGAGCGATCTTTTTCTTCGATTAGATGTGGGATGTTAACCTCTTACGTTTCATATATTTGTTTAACAGTTATAGCAAACTATTCTAAACAATTTTCTATAAAAGATCAGATTCACATATTACCATAATATCAATGAATATATACCAAATAATACATTATTTTAATACATAAATATAATTCTTTTCTACACTTTTTAATAACAATTTATAACAACTAAATTGTTTCTTCGAAGATAAATTGTAAGTATCGTTTATATATAATGACACTCGAATGTAAATAGTTCAATATTATTCAATATTATTTTTGGATAAGTTATGTAAAAGAGTTGTAAATTATTTAACCTATCTATTTATTCGTATATATGTTAAATCAATAAATTCTTAATAATCATCAGCAATTGTATAACGTTACAATTATATTCTATTAGTTTTACTATCTCTAAAGAATACTGCCGTGCGATTAAAAAAGGCATTATGATCTTTTGATATTCCAATTTGTACATATCATTGGATTCATTTTAAAAAGCTCTATCACGAGTTATAAAAAAAAGCAATAAGAAAAGATCTTATAAAACGTTATTCTTTTAAATATTACTTTTACATCTTCAAAGTCTCTACCATAAAGAAAAACAGCTTGCATCAATATCTAAAAGGTAAGGTAATATTTTAAAAGTTATTGCTTTTTTTTTGTTATGTGCTATTTAAAAAACTCGTCATACGAGTTTTAACAAGTGTAAATAATACCTCAGAAACTTTAAAGGCTTTTTTTTAAAACTAATTCATAAAGATGTTACCTTTCATGATAGTACGGCAGAAAAAAAATAATACTATTTATAATACTATTACAAATGGCACAGCAGAAATAACGTCAGTCACGATAATAATTCTGACAAAATAACAGTTGTTAAAGAATAATATATAAAAAAATATAATTGCTATTTTAATATATAAAAATAAATTGTACTCTTCTCTTAAATTTAGTTTTCTCTTTTGCAGTCTTTTAAATTTTACTAACAACGTAGAATCTAGCAATATAGATTGATCATTTTTGATCTATATTGCGTAGAAAATATTATTTATATCAATAGAAAAAATAAACTACACATTAGCTGATTATGCGCGAATTATAAATAGAAGAGATAGTTGCATAAACTTGAATCTGGTTCCATTTGAATATTTTGTCCAACGAGTGATACGAGTTTATGAGCATATTGACATGGAGCAGGCACTCTTATGGTACCAGGCCAATTGTAATATAAATGACAAAGTTTATATGTAAAACGTTGTATGTGATCAGGCTTCATATTAGATCCATCGTAAGCAACGATATAATGCGTAGGCGTTACAGTACCAGCACGTATACTTTGAGGTATAAGAAAAAAATCGTAAAAATTAGGTCTTGTTATAGAAAAATCGATGACAGTTCCAGATATAGGATTGATTAAATTTCCTTGCTACAAATTTTGAGAAAATTACGACATATTCTAGCTATAAGTTATGAAATTATTTTCACAACATTAGTTATTTTGATACTCACGTTTTCACAAAATAAACGAGTATTAATTCGCTTCTGTACAACAATTACACTGAGTTGTGGTTTGTAATCAGGATCTATATGCGTGAATGTTGCCAACAATTGTTTAACTTCATATTTGGCAATAGTGTCAATTTGTCCATCACCAACGCCATCACGATAAACAATTATACGATTCGGATTATTTCCATTACGCTGAAATAATGGCTTTCATGAAATCATCTTCTAATATCACAAAAATAAATAAACATAATAAATTATGTGTAATATATATATACGAGAATATAGAAAAAAATTAGTAACAGATAGTAATTAAAAGTCGTAATAAACATTCTTTTTTATATTAGATACCAAATGCATGCAATATATATATATATATATACACACACACACATATATATATATATACATATACACACATGTATATATATGCATTACTTTTTTAAACGCATTAATAGCTGAAATTAAGCAGATCTGTAATAAATCTATTATTTCTTGGTGTGCTCCTTGTAAACAGATCTTACTGTACCACGATGTTAATAATTTATCCATACTAGCTACAAAACCAGCTACACTTCCTCGTCTTCCTGTTCCAAAACCAGGATGATATACATCTATTCCACATACCATACATTTATCCTGTAAAATATTTTACTATTTACGCATGATTTTTTAAATATATTTAAAACATCTTATATATACACGTACAAATGGAATGTTCACTGCCCAAAGAGCACCGCCTAGTTTACAATTCATTTGTAAAGCTATTTTCTGTGTTATACTTCTCAATTTATCAGGACGAGAGAGGGTCCTTGACATTATAACTTGCGATGGAATGGGTTTTTCTACGCAACACAATCTATATCAATATTAACACTTTAGTTCTATTAGCATTGATAATAACATTTCAGTCATAAAAAATTTGTGAAAGATATCTTACTTTTTAATTGCAGAATATCGATCAGTACGATTGCTGGGGAAAACAATAACCACCATTTCAATATCATCATTAATGATGTGACGAAGTTCACGTAAGTATGTATCAGTTCTATCATCTTTTAAAGAAATTTCACGAGGACTGCTGATTTGTAGGCCTAAATTTAATGAAATATCAAGGAGCATTTTGATAAATGCTGTAGTGTATTTTGTATCTCGCTGAGAATAAAAAATACACCAATTTGTCAAACTCGGCTGTAATGAGTTTTTTTTATTAAAAATTTTGCAGTAAATTATGTTGTAATAAATTTGTAGCAATCATACTCACAGCACGTAAAGCATGATTATTAACCATTTCAATATTCCATTCAGCATTTGGTTTTCCTTGTATCATCTTATTCCTACCAAAATATATACGTTCAGGCATTAGAACACGTCCTTTCAAATGAGTTAAATCATTATCGAGCTGTAAACCCCACGCAGATAATATTTCCTGTGTTACGCTATTTTTTTTTATTTCTTGTAAAAAATTCCTTATTATATCACGGCGACTGTTAGGAGAAACTTTTGTAATTGTATTAAGATCTTTCATAATTCTACAGTCTGATCTAATACTATCCGTTAATCCAGCGACATAACATAATTCAGGTACTAGAAGTGTAAGTTTTTCGTGTGTCTGAAAAAAATTCCTTTTATTGTCCAATTTTCTTATACTCGTAATTATTATAACAACAAGGAATATAAAATATCTAATAAATGAAAAATATATGTACCTGCCCAGTAGATAATTTTTCTTTAGAACGGTGTACTAAAAGTGGCTGGGTTTTATCTTTAATTTCCAAACTCCAATGATTTTTATAATAATCTATTATAGTCGTTTTTATACCTTGTCTCTCAAATTGAAACATTGGATTTTTGTCCCATGCAATGTCATCGATACGATAAGTCTTATTATTATATCGAGTTAGAACACTAGACCCAACGACTTCCATTGTTATATAATCTTTGTAATGCTGTTGGTTCTTTTTATGAATTTCAACCCTAAAAAATAAATATTTATCTTCACATTATGTGAATATTACGTATATATATGTAATCTTTACAAAACTACATGTATAATTTTGTAAGTTTTGTAATTTATGTGATAGCTCAGTATATAAAATAGATAAAAAATAAAAAAATTCCTATAAATATATATTTAAAAATATCTAGAAGCTAAAAGAAAATTGTAACTTAATAACAGAACAGTATTATTTATATTTACTATTAATATTGTATTTGTAATAAAATATTTTTAAATATATATATATAGGAATTTATTTTAATATCCTGTAAATATATATATATACACACATGCTCTTACATCAAATCTCGAACTGTTTCCATACGCATAACTCGATGTTTTGCATCAATGCAAAGTTTTAATCCACTTTCATATTCATTAATAGCAGTAACATAACCAGGCCACACTTCTAATTGGTGCTGTGGTACAGTATGAGCACATGCAGGATTAAAATTTTGTCTGCCAATACGGACTAAATTAAGAGCTCTCATAATACGTCCAAAAAGAACATTAAAAAATTGGACACTTTCACTCATCTTTTCTTTCTTTTTAAAAATAAGAGTAAGGATCACTGGAGATCCATCTAATGGATGATTAGATTTGTACACTATTTTCTGAAAGTATTTTCACATTTTATTTATACTATTATATTTGAAATTGTAATTTTTAAGAAATTTTACCTCTTGTGGAAATTTGTGAGGTAAATATAAAAGAACTCCATCGAAGCTTAAGGTGTGTCCAAGTTTAGTTGCATGCTGATTCAAAAGTTTTCTTCTCAGAGCTCTTGAATCAATATCAGGATTGAATTTAACTTCATATTGGAATAATCCCCTTCCTGGATCTAGTTTTAAATCGATGTAATTAGCAAATATATCTACCCTAAACATAAAATATAATAACTTGTAAAAGATAATGATTAATATCTTTATTAATATAGATTTTTTAATAATGTAACAATATTTAAATAATAAATCAAATATTAAAAATACTTACACTTCTCCACTTGTACCTTGGCGGTTTATTACTTGTAATTCTTGGTTTGGGGTAGTAGTTGCAGGAGTAGTCTCATATACAGAAAGTTGAGATAACCTGCCTAATATTCCAGCATTATCACTACAAGAGGCTATTTGATCTTGTACTATGACAGCTTGTCTTTTATTATTTTGTTGTTTTTCCACAATAGATTCTTTTGTGTTAACCTGTTCTGTCATCAAAGGTTGTCCAGATGTTCTATGCAGACATCAATACATATATATACACATAATTATAATGTATCTCTCTCTCCCTAATTTTATTAATTAAAGAAAACTTACATGATCTTTTTAAATAAACCTAAAGGAGATGCTCTTCCTTTACCTATGGTAGGAAGAACCTCAAATAATGATGATTTTTCTTTTTCCTTTTCAATTTTTGTTGAGCTAAATAATAAAGCTTTTCCACGTCCCGTAAAAGGCAAAGTAGTATCTAATGCTTGTACCTGTGAAATTGATTCTTGCTGGTTTGTAATACTAGATGTATCTACAACGTTAGATTCATTTTCTACCAATTGTTCTCTTATCTTTTGCAGAAGCATAGTACCTCTACCTATACCAGGTTTATTTCGTCCATCATCAGATTTGTCTGTCATTTTTTATTAGCTGTAATTATCAAAAAAATATTAGGTTAATTAAAAGCTAATATTTTATAGTAATATATAAAATATTTTTATAACTTTTTATAGGATGTATACAAACATAAAAATTTATCAAAGGTTTTTTTAATCTATTTAAAAATCTATTTATAAATTTAAAAGAAATTAATTTGCAAAATTAATTTTAAAAATAATTTTTAAAATTAATTTAAAAAGTAACACTTTTACACAACGTGTAATTGTTTTATACAATATTAATAAAAATAACTATCTTTTAATTTTAATGTTATATTTTATTTAAATTATAATTTAATTAAATTATAGAATCAAATATTAAGTAAATAATTTTCTCTTTTTTATTACTTCTAATTTCTATTGTCTTCAATACAAAAGAATTTCACTGCTACAAAATTTATATAAATAGGTTATAAATATACACGTGTTCCCTATAAAATTTATCAACAACATAAAATATATCATAAAAATATAGAACAAATAAAATATGAAGTATTTATATTTATATTTTGGCTTTTTACATATATTCAAAATAATTTAATAATCTGATTTGTATTCTTTCTTCTTAGTATATTATTTTAAGTACAATCATACATTTTATATATATTAATAAATTACGAACACAAAATGTATATATTTTTGTTTTACCAATAATAAAAGACTTTTATCTAAACTTTATCTTATAACAGAAAGAAGAAAATTTTTTAATTAAACTCTAACCTATTTAAACGAACTTACGCAATTTGTCCTTTCTACTGTTAATAGAACTTATCCTTATTTTCTTAAAATATCATTCAAAGATAACAAGGAACTGTAAAGAATCTTAATACATTGTATTAATTCATAATAGATCTTCTATATATTATATTTTTGACTTCTCGACTGTACTGCTATCTATAGATTTTTTTTTGGATCATGTATAAATTAACAATATAATGAACAGTAACTATGACTTTAAAAAAAAAAAAATAATAAAAATAAATAATAAAAATAATAAAAAACAAGAATATAAAATTAAAAAATATAAAAAATGTAAAAGATTATTTTATCTTATTTTACGACTGTATACACATTAACTTATCTGACTTAAAATATTAGAAATATGTATACATATATACATACATGCATACATACATACATACATATATATATATTTCTTTATATTTTAAATGAATTAGAAAAATTAATGTTATGTATAATATATATATATATATATATATATATATATATATATCTTTATAAAAAATGATACGAAATTATCTACGACTAAAAAAAGGATTATTTATTTTAAAAATAGTTATTTGGTTGAAGCATTACAATATTATTTTTAATCGATCATTGATTGATTATATTGAGTCATCAAAATTTCTTTTTTATTATATTCATTAACAGAGATTTTGATTTGTTTACGCCTATGAATGATGACGAACATATATGGTTATCGTAAAAATTAACATAACGATAACAAGTTACATATAATGACTAGATAAGTTGGTTTTAGTTAAGATTAGTAAATCGAGTTTTACTTAGTCATAATGGCTACATATACTTTATTTAAAAGTATATCACGTTTATCTTCCGTGAGATGGCAAATATCAGTAAGATTATCAAGTTAGATAAACATCTTTCTTATATTATTCATAAAATAATATATAATTATATCATTTTAGATAAAACATTATTGTAATGCCACTAATGTTGTAAATGAACCACAATATGTTGGAATCAAAAACAATTTCACAAATCATTTGAAATTTATTAGCGCAGAAAATTATGAATCTATTCCTATATATAGAATCTTAGATCCAGCTGGACAAACACATTTTCTGGAAGAAAATAAGGTTTTCTAGAAATACATATATATGTATAGAATATCGATATATATAAATGTTTTTTTCTAAAATTTTTCCATTACAATGGAAATTTATAGCTTCATAGTATAAGATGAAATAATTGAAATATAAATTATTGAAAGGAGTATAATAAGAAATTTTTTTCCTATATTAAAGTTAGATGAAAAAACAATGATTAAAATTTATCGTGATATGATAACACTTACTATAATGGATAAAATTATGTATGAATCACAAAGACAAGGTCGTATATCTTTTTATATGACAAATACTGGAGAAGAAGCTGTTCAAATTGGTTCAGCCTCTGCGTTATTGCTACAAGATACAATTTATGCGCAATATAGGGAAGCTGGTAAGAATTTTTGTAACCAGTTTTATTTATATTTAAGAAATATTTATCTAATTTGAATATAGAATTTGAAAAATATATATTGTCAATTTACAGGAGTATTACTTTGGCGTGGCTTTCAATTCTCTAAATTTATGAATCAATGTTATGGCAATGTTGAAGATGAAGGAAAAGGAAGACAAATGCCCGTACATTATGGTTCAAAAGATTTAAATTTTATGACTATATCATCTCCTTTAACAACTCAGTTGCCACAAGGTGTTTAATCATATTAATATTAATTAAAATTATTAATTTCGTAAATCTATTTCATTAATATTTTATAATGTTAAAACATATCTAGCTGTAGGTGCAGCATATGCATATAAAAGAGAAAAAAAACAAGCATGTGTAGTATGTTACTTTGGAGAAGGTGCAGCCAGTGAAGGAGATGCTCATGCAGCTTTTAATTTTGCTGCTACTTTGTCATGTCCAATAATATTTTTGTGGTAAGTGCTAAAATTAATAATTATTTAATTTTAGTAATTTTACTCAAAATAATACAAAATACTTAATATACATATATATATATATATATATTTAAGTCGTAACAATGGTTATGCTATCTCAACACCTGCACATGAACAATACAAAGGAGATGGTATTGCAGCAAAAGGTCCAGGTTATGGAATTAATACAATTCGAGTAGATGGGAATGATGTACTTGCTGTACATTATGCTACAAGTGCAGCTCGTCAGTTTTGCATAAGTGAAGGAAAGCCTGTCTTAATAGAAGCAATGACCTATCGGTGTGAAAAGAAAACCATGATATATTTACTAGTAATTCATTCTAATAATTATAAATCTATGAAGTATTCATTATTTTTTTTTCTTTAGTACTGGCCATCATAGTACATCTGATGATAGTACAGTGTATAGAACTAGCAAAGAAATTGCTCTTTGGAATCGTGTTGCACCAATTTCAAGATTTAAAAAATACATACAGTCCTTAGGTATTTGGAGTAAAGAACAGGATGATAACTTGCAAATAATTATAAAAAAAGAAATTTTTGATGCTTTTACTGAAGCAGAGAAAAAACAAAAACCTCATTGGAAAGAAATGTTTACAGATACTTACTTTAAAATGCCAGACCATATAAGGTATAATCTGTTACATAGTATATATTAGATAGAAAGAATGAGTTTTTCCTTGAGATTTTTATTTGTTCACATTTTATATTTCAGAGATCAAATGTGTTCCATGGAAGAACATCTCGCGACATACCATGAGCATTATCCATTGAAAATATTTCAATCATAAATTACTTTTTAATTAAATAGATATTCATTTATTTTTATAATTATATATTTTTATAATTATATATTTTTATATATTTTATTATGTTTTAATACATGTAATGAAAATAGTAATAATAACAAATATAACATTTTTTATTTTGATAATATTATGTGATAACTATGATATTATGAAATATTATGATATTATGAAATAAAATAGAATAATTGTTATTATAGTATAGTAGGTTAAAGGTTATAGAAAGAAAGGTTATATGAAATGCAACATATAATTTTATATTTATAATTATAATTTAATCATATCAATTATAGAAACTAATTTTGTAAAGAAAACAAAACTAATACATTTATGTACCTTTATTATTTATTTATATTATCTTTATTTGGTTATATTGTTAGCAATTTCTTTGTATTTTTCCATTCTAAATTCTTTTCTTGCAGCGCTAAGCAAGATATTATGGAGTAAATTATGTTCATTTGGATTACTTTGTTCTATGCTTGGATATACATTTCCTATTATTTAAAAATTATATTATTATTAAAAAGAATTATAAGAATTAATAAGTAAAATTATAGAAATTAAAGTTACCTTTAAGTTCTAAAACAGCTCTTGCATAAACGTTGTCTGGGTATATGTACGGTGCTTTATGAAGTTTTGTAAAAGAAACTGTGTAGTCCTTATACCTTGGTGCAAGAACTTTAAAAAGTTTATGTACAAGTTGTTTTTCAAGAATCCAAAAATCTGCCACTTGCATTGTTTCTTTGTGATCTGGGCCATAACGAATTGCTTCTGATATCAACTATATATAATATACAAAACATCACTTTAATTATGTATACTAAATTACGTTTTGCAAAATATTGTGTTAAATGTGTTATAAAAAAGTATATATAAAGCAGAATCAATATAAAATATAAATGAAAAATAAACACATACACGTTCAACATAACCTCTTGTTTCATCAGCTCGATTATAATTTAATTCGATTCTTTCATATTTTAATAATGCCGTTAAAGTTTTTTGAATTTTTCGGATTCTTCCTAATGGACCATCTACGTTTCTTAATTTACGTCTTGGTTTTACATTATATCTTAATTTGGAAACTAATTTTTCGACGTTAGCTTGATTCATCTTTTAACTCCTGTAGCGACTTCGCAATGGACTGAAGTCCACTGCGGAATATTCGAAACAATTATTATAGTTAGTGAATAAAAAAAAAAACTTCGAATATTATAATATAATAAATATATTATTAATAAAATATATATTTCATAGATTTAAGACGTTTCCTAGTCAATAATATGCAGAATAATCGTCCAATATTTTTGAAGCATTCGGCGTCTTTTTTCAATAATCATAAATATAAAAATATAGTCAAATATATATAACGATTGAAACTGAAACTTTAATAAGGTACTTTTAATAAAATAAAAAATTATTTTCTCTTATATTAATTTTGTTATTAAAATTCAAGATATCACTTCAAATACATATCTACATTCATCTTAACGTATTTTTATTATTTTAGTAATTATAAGTAAAGTAGATCATGAAAAGTATTTTTTTTGGAAGTAATTTTGTTTCTTATATTTCTGAAATTTCCAGTAAATACGAATTATATTAATTATATATTTTTCATTTTATAAAAGATTTTTTCAATGAGCACAATCAAATCTTGCATTAAATTAGGAAGAAAGTTTGATGTTATAATTTTATTTTTATTTTATATATTACAATAACATATGATACATTAAAGATAACAACAGTGCATTATGATTCACTTCCTATGATCGAAGTGCAGCTTATAACCACAGTTGTAAATATTTATACATGAAAATTTGATCTCTATCTCATGATATCAGTGACGGTGCTTTGACACATTAAATGTTATCATTTATAGTTTATTTAAAAATGCAAGATGAATAAAAAATAGGATGAAACGTTCAAATCCTTCACTCTATCATTATGTATTAAAAATTACATCTGAAGATAAAATGTTTATACATTATCATTGCACTAGTTCAAAAACTGAACTACACACAGTTTTACACAATTTTCTAAATATGTAACTAAACAAATGCAATTATGGAATTTAGAGCTTAAGAATTTAAAATATAAGATATACAGTTAATTTACATGTTTGGTCAATATATTTTTGTGATGTTTGCAATTAATGATACTATTATGTTGATAAATAGTTGAATGCAGAAGTCAATGCACAATTACTTTAATGATAAATTATATAATTATTTATCGCTGCACAGGGGGAGCTATTGGAAGACCAGATGCACTAACATTAGAGATGGCAGAATTAGGTCCTAGAAGAACCTGTTTTTGTTGTGCACGCTGAACTTCTTCCATCTGAGCACGCTCCACTTCAAAGAATACAGGTGCGAACAAAATAGCAGACGAACTGAACAAGAGCCATGTTGCTGAACATGAAAATGTATATAAACCTAAAATCAAATTAAAATGTTTCAATCGAACTTCTTTAATCAATCATATTAAATATTAATCGATCAATAATAAGCAAATGACATTAAAATTTATGTTATACTTATAACAAACCTTTGATGCAAGTACATAGGCAAGATCCAACATTATATCCAACTTTGCGAACATTTTCTGGAAACATTTCTGTAAGTCCTAACAATCTTTCCGAAAAGCTTTCATCCTAAATAAAATGAAATCATTGACGTTGTAATACTTAACGTATTGAAAATTTTTCATTTAATATAATATATTATTTAATATAATATTTATTATCATTATAAAATTATATTAAAAATATAGGATTATTAAGCAGACCTAAATTAGAAACTTTGATGGAAAATATTGAGCGAGTGTACTGGAAATGAGATTATAACAGTTCATATGGGATTATTTTTTAAATTAAATATCATAGATAAATAGCAGAAAATAAGTACCTCCTCATCGTCTTCTTCATCGGGAAGAAGAGATTTCACTTCTGGAGAGCGTGCGTCGCTACTACCCATACCGCTGTCCAGCTGGTCTATTTCTTCGATTGAAGCCATATACGTGGTTAATACAAAATTAATATATAAAATAAACCAGTCTACTCAAGTTTTGAAGAAAATAATTAGTAAATCTCCGTCTCCCAACTTCGACAAAGTACTACTGTATAAGTAAAAGCAACTCTCGGTCACGTTTACTAGTACTGCATTAATTTTGATAGGAGGAGAATATGCCGGTACAACGTGATTCAAGTTCAACCGCGCGCGATATAAATATTTTTTCGAATAATATTGATATTGATAATAAATTAATTAATTAAACTACTTACGTGTTCGTTATGGAAATTATTCTAAAAAGGCTGATATATATATATATATATATACGTATATCGGTAACACACTATTTTAACAATAAATAGTTAAAGTATGTATATGATTCGTATAATGGTCACTTTATTTTACGATTCACTGAATTTTATGTCAAATGAGAAACGTTTTAATATCAGAATTAGATTTGTAGTTAGTGAAAATGTATATATTGCATGTATTTATTATATCATCGAAATTAATCGAATAAAGTTATTTTCATTCTAAGAAACGAGCAAGGTCGCAATCGCAGAGAATTAAGGCATATTTCAAATTTACGAAAATGTTCGCTATTAAGCGATTTGAAAGAAAATACCAATCACTAACATTTCGCTAAACATATAACCATTAAAATGCTACAAATAGATAACTTATATAATCATTCTTGATCATCATTGGTCATTAGAAAATCTAATGAAAACAAACACACAATATATATAAAAACGACTTGTACTTCTATGATAAATATATAATTAAATATTGTTGGGTTTGTTCGTAGGTTTTTTAAATTTTGATGTAAATCATATTAAGGAAAAAGGAGAAGGATTTTTTAACAAGATGAATACATTTTTTATAAAGCATGAAACAGCGATATTGTGTTTATTTCTTATATCTGAAATATTTAAATTTCATAATTTTTTCAATACAATATTTTAACATTGATATTTTGTTTATTTACAGATATTTTGGCATAACACATTTTCAAATCTATCTTTCTCTATTAATTAATATATACATTATTTTTTTATGTAGGATCAAGTAATAATATGCTCTATGCAAAGAAAAACATTTATTTATTGTGTTAATGATAAAAAATTCTTATTATGTTTGAAAAATATGATTATTAAAAGACATAAAAAATTATCTGTATTTCTAAATATAAAGCAAATAAACAAAATATTTCGTATATATATATATATTTTAGAGCTAATAAGTGATGATAATTTCCTTTTCTGGAAATGTTATATATCACATTGTCCAATTTGGTACATATAGTACCTAATATTTAAAGAATATACTTTGTACAATTAATCTATACATTGCTATCTACTTGTGATAATATGAGAATATCACAGCTTTTTTTAACAAACGTTCTTACAGTCATTGAGATCTAACTCTTATAAAGATTTAATAATATATATATATATATAATGCAATATAATTTTTTTTAATGATATATAATGATTACTAAATATACTTTCCAATAATATAGAATCCGCGCTTGTTTTTAATATTTGCAGTTATATAGTAATTGTATCTTTAATATATATGAAATAGTTGTTACAGATATTCATTTATAGAAACAGAACGTTCAATCGTCAAATCAATACTGTTTTTAATGTAATATTTTTTGAGAATATGCAGAAATAGATTTAAAAATATTCATTTTTCGAAAGCATCTATCAATGTAACAATCTTCATTTTTCCTCTTCAGTTATCTTTGTTCAATGAAGGGACTTCAGTATTTAAAATTCTATTTCGATTCTTCTTTAATGAATTACTTGTAAAGTAAATAGATTAATTCTAGATATTTTTTCTATTTACTTTTTTTTTTTTATCCAAAAATCTAAATGCCATAAGTTCAATTATTACAATTACTCCCTTCATTAAGCTTTAAAAAATCGCACGACTCGAACAACATACTGTTTACATATAGGACATTCGGACATTCGTTTTCCACAATTAATACAACAGGCCATATGACCACATTCTAAAATGACACATTCTATAGGCGCATCCCAGCAAATTTTACAAATATCTTCTTTATCCATGTTATCTATGTCTATGAATATATTTGTAGTTATTATTGTTTGCTTCAATGTTTCATGTATATTTTTTAATTGCAAATATATTAAATATTACCTGCCCTTGCTTGATTATGTTCCTCCCATAATCTAGATGCTCTGTCCAACAATTCACACCTTTCAACACAACCTTTAAAGTCAACACGATTTGTTATTAAAAGAGTTTTTAATTGTTTCACACTTAAGTGTTCCAATTGTGATAATTCATTTATATCTGATAGCTTGACAAGACCTGACCACTGTTTCAACAAAATGTTTTTTAATCTTAATATTAGATATAATTAAGAAAATATGATATATAAATTAGTAAAACATACCACAGGAATTTCTGTTAACATAGCTGATTGTTTTATATCTAATGTTTCTGAATCTTCATCTTGTTCAGTAACTAAAGGCTCTGGTCCACTATCTGGACTGCAATCACCTGCCGATATTTCTTCTATCTCTATGTTATTAACTGTTACGTATTCTGATTCAAACTCTATGTTTCTTTCCTCATTCATTGCATTTGTATGATTTTCTAATTGTATTGGTGTTTCAGGTAATGTACTACTTGTAGAACTTGTTTGACTATTAATAATAAATAAATTATTAAAAACACATGTAATAATTCATTAATATATGAATCTTTTTACTTCACTTGATCTAAAAATATAATACATACGGTAGTTCTTCTGTTAGTGTACTTGGCCTTATCGTAGGTTTCTTTTCATCTATTAAATTATCTGCTGAACCATTTGCATATATCAATAATAAATTTACCAAGTCTTCTTTTTCTATGATAATAATAATAATAATAATGTATTTTTATATATATAAAAAGAATACGCATATAATATACATAGAGATCAATATTCGTATATATTAAATATTTATTATTTTCAATACATACCTACACATCCTTTGATAGATACTTTTTTTGCAATAAGATATTGGCGTAGATCTCTGGAGCGCATTTGCATAATCTGACTACGAATAAGCGGTCTTCGTGCTAACATACCACAATTTTCACAATTAAATGTTTTGTCAATACGCTTTATGAGGCACTCGGAACAAAAATACCTTAGACAGCCTGTACATTGTTTCTAAAACGTAAAAATTAATATGACAGTTTGAAGTTTAGACTTTTATTTTTTTTTTTATATAAGAAAGTAAAACGTGAGAAAAAGGAAATATATCAAGTAAAAGCATTAATAGTATTTTTGAAATTATATAATGACACAATCATTAATTATATCTTAATCAAAATTAATTTCAATATATTTTTCTTTCTAATAAATACTTACTCTTCGTTTAAATAAATTAAATTTTGTTTTGCATGCTTCACAAGCCATCTTTATATGATTTAATTGTCTAAAGTTTACGTTTTTCGAAATTTGTCGGTTATGACATGACCAAGGTTGCCGTGTTGGCAAATGTATCACTAAATCTAGTGATTTCGATAGTTTCTGGATTTGCTGAAATTGTTGACGGTTATAAAAATGAACAATTACGTGATATAATCATCAAAGAGATTTGCGCATTTCGTTTGAAACTTATTAATCGAACGAAGAGAACTGATGTTTCCTATACTAATAATAATATAATATATCGCTTCTAGCGATATCTATCTCTCCTCTTCATATCTGTCTTCTGAAACGAGCATGACAACGATAAGGTAATGAGTCACATTGGGAATAACTATTAACGTTTTTCAATAAACATTTATAACTACTTTCTTTTTCTATTTTTAATATATTATTTACTCGATCAAGTATTAACTGCACGCAATACGCGTATTGTTTTGACTCCATGTTCACCCACTAAAACGTACATTTTGACACTGAGTGAGTTCTTTCTTGTTCTTCCTGTCCTATGTCCACTTACCCTACCACCATACATTGACGTCATTGTTTGTCACTGCTCATTTTACTCATTTCACTATTATGTAAGCGTCGAGTAATATTCAATATTATTTCAGACATTAATCAAATTGTTACCTATATGATATATTTATTATTAAAAAAAAAAAAAAACGAATAATTTTATTTATAAACGTAAATATATTATTTCCATGAAACTCGAAAGAAATATGTGTTATATCGATATTATGCATATATCGACGTTTACGTCGATTGAAAAAACAACGAATTAGTTTGTTAATTTATTATTAAAAAACTACGAATATATATCATCGTGAAATTATATAATTTAAATAGAAGTAAACACACGTATAATTTTTATTTATTTTTTCTATCTACGTATCACGAATAAAAGAAACAACTAAATAAAAAGACAATTGCTCTATCTGTAGGTATATGTAAGAAATTAACCAATCACCGTAGATATTAGAAAAAAGCTGTAGGACTCTCTATAAAAAGAATAACCTGTGGCGTTTAATCTTAATGCAATCAACAGATAATATGTTACTTGTATAATTGTTTGTAATCTTCTATAGAGGTTAATATACACAGAAAATTGTATTAATCCTTTCGTTACGTCAGTGAAACAGCTGCTATTATACGGGGTGTCAAAACGCGAACGTGCACTTCACAAATGAGAACATATTCGTGTTTTTTATCACGAACCGAACGTATATTTCACCGCTGACAGGTCACGTCATATAAATTATTGGTTTCTTATTCAAGCTGCATCGAACTATGTAATATAACCAAAGTTATAAATCAATACGAAATTTTAATGGATGACTCACTGAAAATCACCGGTAAGATACAACGAACATGCGATATTGAATAACTATAATCATTGTTGGTAACGAAAGATTTAATGATATTCTTAACTTATCTCACACGTTTATAATAATTATCAGTCTATTGATACAAGTTGTAAATGATATTTGATCTATATATATTATCTCGATAGATTTAAAATAGCAGTATCTCGATTGATTTTTTTTTAGAGATTAGAGGGCTTATATTTTTATTATGATAAAAATATGACGTGTATATGAAGTATATATATATATATATATATATATATATATAAAATATATATTTTAATATATTTTAAATACTATGACACATAAAATATATTTAAATATATTTTAAATAATATGACATAAAATATATAATACAGTTTTGATTTAAAAAACGATGCATAATTTTTACGTTTATATATATATACATATATAAACATACGCTATTTGGCAATTATTTAAATAATGTGATATTACAATGGTAAAATTCAAATTGATAAATATACTATAAAATAATATAATATACTATAAATACTATGAAATTTACATTGGTAAAAATATTATCACGATCTATGTATAAATTAATATTATAATAATATTACAATATTACAATACAATATATCGTACTACTATATTTTTTATTCTATATTTGTTAGATAATATTACATGGACGGATGCATCGTGTGTTTCGAATTTTGTTTCGGTAACCTTTCGACGACATCTTCCTCGACGTCTCTCGAAATTTGATTCCACTTATCGTTATTTTCTGTATCGTCGTTCTCATGAACGGAATCTTTCCTATAACATGTAATAGAATATACACTAATATAAATAGGATATATAAACGATAGAAAATTAGTGTTATTTTGATTAATCGATTTGATTGTTAACTAACGTGTACTTATTAATAGAGGGCAGGAACAACGATTTAGGACAATCTTTGAAATACGGCCAACACTCTCCGTGTAATTTCCCTCTATTTTCAGCTTCCACGTATTCGTTGAGAATATTTGCAAATGGCGACTTGCTAGCCCTAAAAAACGAAAAAGTTAGATAAAAAGAAAGTCAATCGATAGATAGAAAAGCGATCTTACGTGAGAAATAGTTTCAACATTTCGCCGATCAGGCCGAAATTGTTGAGAGGATGACCATGAACTTCACAAATCGCTCGCAATAAGCAAGCTTTTCCATTTAAACCCAAAGTGCTTAACATATCCTCGGCTGTGCCGTAAAGAAGAGCTCTTTCACCACCGTGAAACGCATCTTTTGGAATTTCTATGGTGTCCCTTTTGTGAAGTCTTCGTTTTATGAAGGCAGCTATGAAATCTGCCATAATCATGCCAGCTTTTCGACCGCGGGCACTTCTATCGAATGCCGATGGCAAAGCACCATAAGGATTTTCGTTATCTGTTAGGCCTAATTTATCGAAGTCGACTGTAAAAAAGGGAAATGTAATCATTCTAGCATATGTACATGTCATATGAGCCGTTCGTTCATTTGTCAAAGTGATATATTTCATAAAACAAAAAATCGGATAAATTCATATACACTGTTTTTAAAAATTTCTTATAAAATATACATCGTAGAATGTATGTAGCTTTCGTGTAACATCTGTAATGCATAAAATTATCATTAATTTTAAGTTAATAATAATTAATAATTAAGTAATAAATTATTTATTAATCAACTTATTTATTAGTTATCGATACAAAGCTCTTGTCATTTAGTAATGTCGAATGTGATTATCAATTTAAATATATATAAAAAATTAAGTACCAATCAAGTGCTTCGGTAGTAAAATTTTCAAAAGTTCAAAAAATAGAATTAATTGCTTTGACCTGTGAACGGTTCATGTCATGATCGTTAAAAAGTTATACTCACTCGTAAAAGGAAGACTAATAGTCATATTGCTCAAAAAGCCGTAAGGTGGATATCTAACGAAGGGTAGTGCCAACGT
Source organism: Vespula pensylvanica (assembly GCF_014466175.1). Lineage (NCBI taxonomy): Eukaryota > Metazoa > Arthropoda > Insecta > Hymenoptera > Vespidae > Vespula > Vespula pensylvanica. The sequence goes on from NC_057686.1 coordinate 11,566,930, forward strand.
AGGTGTAATCGTCATTACCGTGCCAGGTGGTAAAGCTATTCGACCGTCGTTCGTTATCCAAAGGACTCTTTTTTGTCGATGATGATTGCCATCGCCGTACTCGTTTCCAGAACTGGAATACGATCGTTTTAAAACGAGTAGACCGAGCAATAGTACAAGAGTCTTCCTCGTCATATCGACCCTTTGCCAAATTCTGTAATAGAAACTTTTCTTCTTAATTTTAATTTTAATATTATTCTCGATTTTACGAAGAGCATGCTGAATATAAATCGTGATTTAGAACTTCGAAAAATAGTTACATTTGATTACGATAAATAAACAAATGTATTCATTCATTCGAATGGAAAGAAAGCGGGTTGAATGAAGAGACGCTTAAAGTGACTACGCGTTACGAGAGAGACATTCATTACTTTTACAGCTAAAATGCATACTCACGTTTAACGTTTAAATTACAATCACGATTTATGGCACGACTTACGAATTCGATCAGTTCGTATCTAAAGAAGCATTCGTTATTTGCGTTTCTGAACGTTACAATAAATCGATTGTTATAACGTGACGAGAATTATAATGCTTTCATTCGTAATACTTTCGAATTTTTTCCTCTACTTATAAATTAGATGAAATCTTGAAAAAAGAAAAAAAGAAAAACAAGGAACGAGAATGATGAATAGTGAAGTTAAAAGTATTCTTGTTTTTAAATAGGTTTCCTTTTTATTTTTCTTTAATTACCTAATTCTAAGCTATCTCTGACGTATGACGATGTGTTTATGAAATTAATCGATAAATGTCTAACGTTTGATGGTTCCAAGAAAACAATAATCGTCACGATTGATCTACGAACGCGTTTTTTTGTCACTCTTAGTACTGTAAGCGTACCTTACGAGTATAACTAGTCGAGCGAGTGACCAGTTTGCGGACGCAAAGTCGCTTCGATGTAACAGTATGTAATAGCCTGCGAAATCATAGCCGAGAGTGACCAGGCCAGTGGGATTCGCCCTAGAAAGAAGTCCAGGTGTACTTTATGCCCGGAAAAATTTGTTCGTGCTGTAAAAGCTTAACGTTACATGTTTACAATATATATGGATATCACATCAATGTATCCATTAACAGATTAATCGTTTTGAAAGTGATCGGTGACCGATAATCGAGTATCGACAATAGTAACTTTCATTGGAGTTGTTTACTACGTTTCATTAGATTATAAAAATTCTTGACAATTATTCATTATTATTATTCAATCATCGTCATCATTATTATTTGCTTAATATATAATTTATATAAAAATCGTTAACGTTGCTAAGGTTTTCGATGATTAAGTTAATATATTATGACCGCCATAATGATTATCAGGGAGGGACGAACAAATAAATATATTGTTATATTTTGGTACAATTCAGTATTCTATTGTTCTCTTTAATACGTGGTGCGGCGTGGCTGGAAAATTTGTTAAAATACGCTTGACGATGAATGTGTTTTTCTGTTCTCATTTGGTGTCAACCTAGGGGAAACCCTTTACTCGTACGAAGACGCTGCGTGCGAAGACGACGTGACCGTCGATATAACGGCCATCACCGAACTCGGCGAGAAAGACCGCGAGGAAAAAGTAAGAGGAGGATAAGGAGGAGGAGTAAGAGGAGGAAGTACTGAAGAGTCGAACGAGCACCGCAAGAATACAAATTCCAACGACCTGCATATTTCGACGTATCTTCTTGAATTGGGCCGGTACTAAACGAATTGAACGACTTTGCAATTAAGTATTCGTGGATCGATGCTTATTTTTGGCTGGACACCGTTAAGTCTTGATTCTTGAATATAAAACCGGGTCAAATACAGTTTCTTATTTTCTTTTTCTTTAGCGTTAGCACTATCATCGTTCTTTCCTTTTTGTCTACGTGGCTAAATTTACGTATTACTAAATTATTTCCAAATCTAATATTTCTCGTCTTTTTTTTATTTTTTTTTTTTTAGATATAACATTTATAGGCAGGCATGTATCTGTAGATCGAGTTATTTCGTTATGGGGTTTCGCTATGGCATAATCTGTGCTTCGAATTTAGCGCTGATGCGCTATAATAGCGCACATGAATAATACTACTATGCGATATGATGGTATATAATTACGGTTGCGATGGTATGATGATTCAAACCGCGGGTGAAAGATATCTACCAGTACACGAATTTAAGTCAAGTTAATAGATTTAAGAACGGTTTGATTTATATGTGGAGAAGGAAATACGAAAAGGATGGAAAAGATACAAAAGGGCTACAGCCGCAGTTATAATGAAATGAAATATTTTTAAATGGATGTTAAAGTTCTGTTTTCTTTTTTATTTTTTTTTCCTGTTACGATCGGTAACGGTATTTGTTCGAGCCACTCGAATATCGGTACCCGATCCAAATATCACGAGGACAGCCTGTTTGTTTTACGATCGAAGGTGAATCGAAGCCAAAAGAAACGTTGAAAATTTCCTCCGAAGTTGCAGTGTAATAAAAAAGAAAAAAGAAAAAAAAAAAGAAACGTATATTATGCAAACTTATTATTACATCCTGTTGAAAGTTACAAGCGTGGATGACTGTACGCAATATATATTATGGAAGAGTAACGAACTGGTTGGCTAACTCGCAAGATGGAAGTTTTGCTTATCTATTCGCATTATTTCTAGATATATGGACGTATTTTATCTATCGAATATTGATATATCTACATGAACTATCTATTTTATATATCTTCGTATCGGAATTCGAATTCATTCCTGACCCAGTGCCTCCCTTATATTATTCGGTTAACCGTTAGCCAATTGTGTTACCAGTATAGTTTGACAAATTGCAAATGAACTTCATGAATTTTTTATGACATTTTGCATTTGGGATTCGACAATTTTTTGATTGGCAAAATTTTCTATAGATTTGTTCGTAGATAGGTCCTTAACTGTTCATAATTAGGCTCATAAATAAATCTAATCTAATATAGAAATATTATGAAAGTTATTCGGTGTTGAAAACGATTCGCTGTCGAGTAAATATGTATGTACATTGCACAAGCTATTCTTCATTACGAATTCGGCTGAACTCGTCTTTATACAGAACGAATTACTACTTAGAAAACGTGATTCGAATTAGGAGTTTTTATACATATATACGTGATAAGCATTTCGTGTAACAAAATTATGCTTGAACAAGATTTTTGGAGAAAATAAGTATTTGACCTCGAATCAGTTACATAGCAATTCATTCTTCCTTTTTCGCGTATAATAGTAAATTTTAGGTGAAAGTATTTTTTAGAATTTTATGAAATTTGTTATCAATTTTATATTACAATCACTGACTTATGATTTAATAATGAAATAGTTATATAATAAGTTATTATAATAATAAATATATAATATGTTAAATGTAATGATTAAAATAAACACCTTCTACGATTTAGTATAGTAAGTGTTAAAATCTAATGATTAAAATAAACACCTATGTTACATGTTTCATACAGATATGAATCGTTTGCGTTTTATGCTTTAATGCTGCGATCATGCAACGTCAGAATTTCACGCGTTGTTTGATACAGGTTTTACTATGTATGGTAAAGCATAACAATGTCGTTGTACTGCATAAGGATAATCTAATTACATTTACTATTCATTTCTATATTTCCCTTTCGATTGATACTTTTCTTTGAGCTTCGATTTCTTTGTAAGTCAGATCATATTTTGTCGGTAAACGAGAGAACGTTTATATTGTTTCAAAAATATAAAATCGATTACGGAATCGTAACATGATAAAAAGATCTATTTAATTATACTTTAGCTAGTAGTGAAACAAATTATGAATGAAAAATGTGTTCTCCAAAGGAAAAAAAAAAAAAAAAAAAAAAAAAAGCAAGAAACATAACTGTAAAAATCTGTCGTTAGTTAGGATCACACGATTTATAAGTTTAAAGTACGATTATTGATCTTCGTTTACTATGATCGATACTAGTTGTCCTTGAACTTCTGAAAAAGGAGATAAGAAAAAACGTAGCCTTCACGTGTGCGTTAAATGCTTTTAAACGTTGCTAAATTAAAAAAAAAAATGAAAAATCGAGTTTATTGAACCAGTGATGAGTATTATCCATGTCGGTAAATCTATGTCATTCTAAAATGAGTTTTTCATATCGTGAAGAAATGCGTATGTCCTTATCGAAAGAGTGACCGGTTAATTACGTGTTTCTTATTTACGATTCAAGGAGTAGTCATTAGCGTCGCGTGGCGCGAACGACCACACACGATACAAAATTGTGAAGTAACTTTTTCTAAGATACACGACGATTGAAATTGATCGACCCGCTACTTTGGGTTCAAACTTCAAAATATTATGCGACGTCTGCAATCATTATTTGTCGATATTTACAATGACAGTGATGTTCACCTTGAACTATTTTGGAGGCTTCGTTCGATACATTCGCTAAAGAACCGGAAAGTTTAGTTTTTGAGTTTAAATATTTCTTCGAGATAATCTTAATGGTTATTTTATCTTTCTCTTCCACGCGCATACCTGGACTACTTAAAACGTGCGTACATATTCATGTCCACGTGGTCTGCTTAATGTCTATCGCGCTCTCCTCACGCAGTATCAAAAATGTAGAAATGTATAAAAATTATACTAGTCGATTATAAAAAATGTTACATACGATACAAAAATATCTATTAAATCAGAATATCGTAGACGTCGGTCAATGTATACATAGCCATATATATCTACCTATCTGTTTTCGTAAATTCACGTGGTGAGACTAACGTAATGAAAATTTTCTGCCGTACGGACGATCTCGTCCTTACGTCATCTTATACACGTAATATAGATGATAATGGAGATGAACTTCCGTTGGGGTGATGACCGCAACAAGTTTACATTCTTACCGCTATAAGAACGCTGACAAATTGGCGGACATACCTTTAGCATGAAGTAATATCAAATTTTTCGCCGAGTCGTTGAAGAGCCTTGGCGTGATGTTTGTAACTATCTGGGCTAATTTTGATGCACACTGGTTAACAGGGCTATGGCATAATTGTTCGCACGCGGCGGCTGCCTAACGCAGACCGCTTCTATTTCGTCCCGGTGATATATCACTGTGGTAATGTGACTCTGTCTTTGATCACGAGATCTCCCCATGGAAAAATTTGATTCGAGTGTTTAACACGTGCACTCGCGTGTGTTTTATATCTGTATGTTCTTTTAAGCTAGCCGTTTAAATATCTCTTTTGGAAAAGGTCGAAGAAAATATATTGTAAATGAGTAAAAAATCTATATGAAAATCGATCGATCTTACTTGTCGATCACTAATGTAAATCTCATGTCGATTATCTCGAGTCGTTGCTCTGCCGATCGCGAACGGAAAGATACAACGGCACTCTCGTGCCTTTTACAGATCTATTCTCAAAGTCTTCTCTTTGATCGAAGTGTTTTACTTTGAAAATTTCTTGATCGAATTCAATGATAATGTCGTTAGCGATATTACAAAGCAACCGTCGGAAAATGCAAACAAAAGATCGTTATCCGCAGATGATGAGAATGATGACGCCAAGCAACGTAGTTTCACGAATAATGTCAATTTTCAGACTGACCGCGCTTTATTCGCGCACTTGACGTCTTCCGCGTTGCATATACGAGTCGGTACGAGTAGGTACCGATCCGCGGCGAACGTTCCCCCACTCCAGCTGCCCTCTACCCCCACTACCACATCCTTTCAGATGGTCACGCACTCGAGCCTCGGACGTATTCGAATACCTTCCCTTCTCCTCCGCTGCTTCGCCGATCATTTTTGACTTTACTTTTTATAAAAACCGTTAAACGTTAACCTTTCTTAAAAGATACAAAGTGATATGTAGAATGAAATGTAGGTATGCCTTGTATAATAATAATAATAATTAATTAATACAAATTGAAAGTAAACGACGAGATTGAGAATCATTGATACCGTATCGATCGTATTTTAAATATTATATAGATGCAACATGATAAGGATCATGAGAAATTTGTAATATTTAGAAGATATTAAAATGATCTTTTTCAATCGAGGGGAAAGAAAGAAAAAAGAAAAAAGAACAAAGGGGGGAAGAACGATTCGGTGTTTAGTTCCAAGTCGATCGTCGAAATATTAAAATTCACAACATGCTTTATTTGTAAATCTGCGAATTAAACAATATTTTTAATACAATACCACTAATCCTAAAATTATTTTTAAAGAGTCCGCGCGATTGCAACGACGACGACGATGAGATCGGAGACGCGTCTTTAAGAAAAAGACGGATGGATTATCGACGTACATTGATTATACATCATGTATATGCCCGTGTGTATATGTGTATGATACTCGTTGATTTCTGATCTGGAAACAAGTCGCATCTTCGATCGGTCGAGTCGCTCGCAGCCATTTTGACAACAAATCGCGTAGAACTCAAGGAAAAAGGAAAACAATGTTTATGTGTACTTATTTTATCAACGAAGTGAAAATAAGTCGTTCACGTGTCGTGCGAACGAGTTTTCTGCTATTCTGTTTTCTTTTTTCCTTTTCATTTTCATATCTTTTCTCCTTTCTTTCTTTCTTTTATAAACATTAGCGAAACAGAATGAACGGTACGAACCGGAAATATTCTTTCTTTTCTATGGCACCTGTACGTAACGACATACGCATGCGCGAGAGAACAACTTGAAAAAGATCAATGAATCACTTTTGTCGACGCTCTCTTCTTCTTCTCCTTCTTCTTCTTTTTTCTTTTCAGTTAACATTTTTCTTTATTGTCTAGAGACGACATCGCCATCATCTTTTTTCTCGCAAGAAAGAGAGAGAGGCGAGGAGCGTACAAGAAATACAATTCTCATTTTTCCTTTCTGTCGCTCCCTTATGCTTCTCTCCCTATTTTATTCTATTATCTTCGCGAGACGGGTTCGCCGAAGGGTTTTTTTCAACGCGACGTCAGTGTTTCAAATTCTATTAAAGCGCAATGCAAAAAAAAAATCAAACGAGAATCAAAAATGCTTTTACAAAAATTTTGGGATAATAATAATAATAATAATAATAATAATAATAATAATAATAATAATGTAATGATAATATTAATAAAATATAATGATAAAATAATAATAATAATACGCTTTCTTACAGTAATAACAATAATAATTGTAATAGTAATAATAGTAGTAATAATAATAATAATAATAATAATAATAATAATAATGATAATAATAATAATAATGATGATAATAATAATGATAATAATAATAATAATAATAATAATATTTATAGCAATTGTAATAAACGCAAAAAACGTAAGACCCAATTGTATTTTTTTTCGCTTGAAAATATCAGACAGTTCAGGAGGAAAAAGTCATCGTCGTTTGCGTTAAGTAGTAAGTACTGCGTAAATGCGCAATTGGGCCTTAAGTCGGGAGGCAATGTGTGTATAATGTAATAAATCGGTAATGGTTAATAATATTGTGGTGGGTAGACAGGCTGTAAACAATTTTGTCGCCTTTTTTGCACGCACGAGATATACATACGTCAGAACAGAACGCTCAGAACGAAAATAAAAATTAAAAGAAAATTAATCTAAATAAATAAAAGAAGAAACGGAAGAGAAGAGAGCTTTTTTTTGAGTTCTCACGAATTCCAAATTAAAAAGGTTTAACGTTCCTTCAGTAATTTTTTTTCTACCGTATGCAAGATGAAAATCAGAATCTCGAATTTTGGTGGAACGTTAAAACGGGATTCGCGGCTCTCGATCAAAGGGACCGGAGAGACTTGTTTTCGTGAAGAATCAACCGAAGAATACACCGGTTCCTTTCTAGCGTTCATCTTCTTTTTTCTCTTAATTTTATTCTTTTTTTTCTTGACCGTTAACCCGTTATTATTTTTCTGATTGCGCATTAGACGCAGATTGTGGTAGAATCATCTTAAATGTATGCATAGTTTCCTTCTCCAAACAGTATTTTTGGAGAAATTAATGAAACGATAATATACTAAATAATTTGTCTTTTTAAAATCCATTCGATTGGTTTGAAAGTTTACAATCTTCTCGTTGTAATAGCGGAAAAACGCGTCACTTTTTAATTCTTATCTCTAAAAATATTAACTGCGAATTTAAAAATGAACGTGTCCTTTCCAACGCCTTTCGAGAAATCCTTCAAATTCTTTTGTCGTCTCTCGAAGAGAAAGAAAAATAAGCACGACGCGTTTCTCCGTCGAAAAAGACGGTCAAATTTCGCTTGTCAATATGGAAGCTCAAAGAAACGCGATTCGCATACGCGATGTCTTTTACGATTTGGCCACGAACTGGAACTCGAAAGAAAGAGAATACGATGATGTTTGGAACGGCATTGTAATATTATTTCTAAGCATCGTTATTATTATTTATTGTTTATGGCAGTGAGCGATCTATTTGGAGATAATAAAAGAAAATAAGGGATGCGTTTGAGTTGTGTTCTCGTTTCGACATACTACTCTCTCTCTCTTTCTCTCTCTCTCTCTTTCTCTCTCTCTCTCTCTCTCTCTCTCTCTCTCTCTCTCTCTCTCTCTCTCTCCCTTCTCACTCGTCACGTAAATAAAAAAAAATTTTTTCTCGTTCCATGCGTTCGGATTCAAAGACGTCGTGTCTAGCTCTTAACAGTTTTCACAAATATTTTTCTCTCCCTCTTTATCTTCTCAATGATTATTAGTAGTCAACAAGGTAATGTAAATTTTCTTTGCATTCTTTTTTAACGATTAACAGCCTAATGTACCTAATAACGAGTAATTTCTCTGTATCAATGCATTTCTTCTTTCTCTCTCTCTCTCTCTCTCTCTCTCTCTCTTGTCTTTTCTCCTTTTTAACTTCTTCTCTTTGCAATACGAAAAATATCGCACTCTTTTCGTACAATATGAAAGCTCGAAACTCATCGGGATGCACACGCTGCGATGCGTTCTCAGAGCTGTTTAAAAAAAAAAAGAATATTATAGGACAAATCCGAGAAATATTAAACGTCGCGAATTACCTAAAAAATATCGCGAGTAATTCGTTTTATCCTGCTTTGGATAATCGCCCTTGAACCTTTAAGTACTACGATTCTTTTGTCCTCGAACGCGACCTGTTCATTTCGAAAAGATCGAAGGTTCGTGATTGAAGTGTCATTTTGTACAAAAAATTGGACTTCCTCTTATCTGTAATGCTTAGATATTATAATGCCAGCAAAAGTAATTGAAGATCATGATACAAGTTACCAATAATGGCGCTCGCGTAGACGCTTGCTTGATCATCTTGGTAATCGCAAAAGCAAGAGGGATAGATAAAGGGTATTTACAACAGGGGATTCTTCTCTCGTCAAGCCTTCAACCCTTTATAAAACTACGCTCTCAAGGGGTGCGAAAGTCCCATCAGCAACAACTTTTTATAATCTCGTTATTAATTCAATGTGATCACAGTATTTGTATATAATAATAAGAATATATATCTATGTGTGTGTGTATATATATATATATATATATATACCTCTTCGTCTATTCTTCTCTCTCTATTTTTCTCTTTGATCCGAGTACGAAAACGCGTAGATTAGTGGGGCCAAGATTTACCTTGGCGCGTAGCTAACGTTTAGACGAAACGACGATGAAAAAAAAAAAAAAAAAGCAAAAATTCTCGGCCATAAAGGGTTGAATGGCGTCGACCGATAGTTTATAAACTATTCGCTTAGTATATCGCTTAGTGTACTTTTGTATCGATGCTTTTCCTTTCAGTTTTCCTACTTATCAACTTTCCTGTCAATCAGACAGGATTATAAGAATATAGGGAAAAGAGGAATTTTCAGAGAAAAATCATCGATACAATCTCGCAACAATCTGACGACTACAGCCTTTCGATCTTAATATACGTATATATGTATGCATGTACGTATGTGTATGCCTTTCTAGTACTCTCTCTCTCTCTCTCTCTCTCTCTCTCTCTCTCTCTCTCTCTCTCTCTCTCTCTCTCTCTCTTTCCTTTTTTATATCATCTACTACGAAACTAATTTTAATTATATTTACAGGCTATTTTTATACTAATTCTAAGGATTGCGAAAGGATACACGCGATTATAAAATAAATTTAACTTGCGATTTGTACATTCAACAATTCTTCTTCATCTTCGAACGCTACTTTTTGTTCTCCCGCTCCTAATCGTTTATAAAAATCATCTTGTCACGATGTCCAAGCATTTTTTACGCACATGGATATGCTTCTTTCAGACAGATTCGTACTCATTGTATAATGCAATCTAAACAAATTTACTTTTCATGCTTGGACATTGATATCGTGTAATTAGATTTCTCCTCCTTCTTTTTATTATTCCTCTACTTTTTCTTCTTTCTTTATTTGCGTTTTATCAAAAACGCACCGACGTTTATATCGACAATTTTTGTTATCATTAAATATTAATAATTAAGTAAGTCTTTGGTGTTTGTACCAATCTTTTCCGCGCTGCATACTCTATCTAGAATGTATGTGTTCATGTGTATCTGTAAATGTTTGTTCGAAACATTTTCGAATATAAGAAAGGAAAACAATAAATTGTACTATGAAAAAAGATTGGTGTGAAAAACGTACGATTCGATAATATTTCAAAAACGAATCTCGCGAGCCGTGAAAACATAGGATATATCGTGCGTTTCAAATTAAGTATCTTTTTTTTTTTTTTTTTTCTTACGCGAAAAATTTTCTTAGAGTAATTAATAATAATAGTTTGCTTGCAGTCGCGCTTTTTCGGAGCTTATTATTGTTTAATTATATTTGTACGGTTATATTTTTAAAGAAAATTTCCGTGAATGCCGAAATAGAAGAATTTCGCTTTTTTTTTTTTTCAATCTTTTTTTATATATTCTTCTAATATTTCCACACAAAGATACAGGCCAGACCATATTTAAACTATATTATTTTAGAATTTGATATACTTCTATTGAGTACACGTTTTTTTTTTTTTATTATTGGTTACAAAAGAGATTGTTATTCGTCAGATTACTAAATTGTTACTAGTCAGCTATCGTCCAATAGAGACGCGAGTAAAACTCGTGAGAATAGCGTTCCGTATATCATGATACAAAATTTTCTTAACAAGATATGCTCCGCCAATCGAAATTTAGGAGCAAAAAGGCCGTTCAACATTATGTTGCGTTTTGTATGTATTTATATTATATATGTATAATGTGTGTTCGTGTTGTATACGTATAATCGAGTCGATTGCTTAAATACGAAAATAAGAATCTAACAATGAGATACGATATGTCTGAGGCTTTTCAATCTATTTAAACACGATTTTTTTTGCCCGATTCTCCTTCGAGAATTTCACTTAAATTCTAATATTGCTGTGTTGGATGTTTTATAGGAACACAAAAATGAGACAACTCTTTTGACAACGGAAACATTCTTATCTGTGATACAACTAAAAGAAATAAAACTTGTATCAAGATTAATAACTGAAGTTACACAAAAGAAGATAAACTGAAAGATGTTCTTAGAATCTGTAAGAACGTAAAACATAATGTGAACAAGAGATTTTTAATGAAAAATCTAACGTTAGACTGTGATCGATGAGGTTTAGAAATCGTATGATTATTAAACAACAGTCAAGATAAGTTAAAGAAGACGAGAATCGAGCCGGTTGAAATTGCGAGTTTACAATTTCGTTGTTACATTTAATTGTAATTCAAAGTGTTTGCCTCGACACTCTAAACAACTTTTGTCAAACTCGAGAATGCGGTCATTTTCATTTTTTTCTTTTATTTTGTTTCGATTATTCTAATAACGAGTTAACTTTATCGGTCTATCTCGTATGTTACGCTTTTACGTGTAAATATATAAACGTGTATGTAACTGTATGTGTATTTTCTGTATAACGTAGGTGTGTGTGTGTGTGTGTGTGTGTGTGTGTGTGTGTACGTATATATATATGTGTGTATGTATAAAATTGCGAGGAACGCTGGCTTTAAAAGTTGAATAAAGCTCAGGACGATGAATCGAGTTTATTTATGTTAACTATTTTTCGTTCTCTTATTATTTTAGCTTGTTTGTTAAATAATAACCGGCATGTATGTATGTATAAAGGAGACGTGAGTTAATTGGCGACTATTAAATTCTTTTAAAAGTCGAATGAGATCGTTGTTTTCTCGAAGTCTAACATGCATTTTTAAGTTTAATTCGATACGTCGCTTTTTTAAACAGTCACTGAAGAAGGCACATTTGTGATGTGTTTCGCGTGTGTCTTTTTATTTATTTACTTATTTATTTAATTATTTAATTATTTATTTCTCCTTTTTGTTTTTCGCAGAATTTCGTTTTACTCAGTACAAAGCGTCGGAAAGTGCGCACAAATTTTCCTCTATCGTCATTGTCCTTCGCGCTTATCTCTCTTTCTCTCTCTCTCTCTCTCTCTCTCGCTCTCGCTCTCGCTCTCTCTTTTGTAGTTTTTGGCACCATATAAAATATACCTGTCGTATATTTTAATTCTGTAAAATCCATTTCTTTCACTTCTCTATATTTTCTTTTAACTTCACTTAACTTCATTTTACAATTCACGTAATCATAGAGAAACGATAGTCGTAACAAGTTGACTAAAATTTGTTGCTTGTGCAACAAATGAGATATTTTACTGAAAGAATATCGTAATAAATCGTTCCATTCGCTCGCCATGTGAATCAGTTTTTAAACGCAATTATAACTCGAGTAATTTCTACAAAAAGATAAGAAAAGAAAAAAAGAAAAGAAAAAAAAAAAAAGAGAAAAGAAAAGAAGAAAATAAAGATAAGAACAATATATCTTGAACTTTCAGATTTGGACGTAAATCTATATAACTCATCTTTACGTAGTCAAATCGTTCGTTAACACTTTCCTGCTCGTATAAACTAATTAACCGATACTCGTGCAAAAAAGGATAAATGCACAACCAGGACACACCGATACGATCTGGAAAATGGCGAAACGTCGTTCTTTTTCTGCGTTCTAGGACGTTCTTACACAATGTAATACGTAACTTTAATGAATAGATAATTTGTCCATATATTGGCAGCTAGCTGGTTGTCGTTTAACGCGAAAGTTACACGAGCCGGTATTGTTTACTCCGTTAACATCTTCGCGTTGTTTTCTATCATATATATATATATATATATAGATAGATAGATAGATAGATAGATATCGTAATATTATATATGAACTGTACTTCATACATATATTTCTATCCGATAAAATATGTATGAATATAATTTCGAATCAATGCGTCATCTTTTCTCTCCTTTAATAAGAACAAATAATCATATGTGCGAAATTAACGCAGAAACCTTACAATTCTAAGGGCGACTTTTTCTCAATCAAGTCCACTCGTTCCTTCTAATCGACGTACGATATATTTCTAAATATTTTAAACCCCCTACTATCGTTTCTTATTATCAATTATATCTACAATAGTCGCTGCTATGAAGGAGGATTACCGTTCATGATGTAAGAGATATTAGATATTTCGCCACTTCCCGGTGCAATTCGTAGCAATGGACCTTTAAGCGCGACTTAATATTTGAAAAAGATATGAAAAAGAAAGAAAAAAAGAAAGAAAGAAAGAAAGAAAGAAAGAACAAAAGGGCAGGGGGAAGAAAAAAAAGAAAAAAAAATAGGAGAAAAAAAAAAGAAAAAAAAAATGAGAAAAAAAAAGAAGAAAAAAAAAAAAGAAAAAGAGATCGAACGTTATATCCAACCTCCTTTCGTCAAAGACGCAAAAAGAACGCACGAGAATGCGTAACACTTTTGCGCAAAATATCTCAAAGTACAGTAATGCGTTGGATCGTCAATATGAAACGAAAAATAGTTTCCTTAAATCAAAAAGTCGCGTTAATAATGATGAACGGAACGATTAAAGCTCCGTTTTGTCGGATGGTTGATTCGCATGTCGTTGGAGCAAATAATGAATGGAGTTAATCAATTCTAATGAATTAATCGTCGTTGGTTGCTTCATCGACAAGCGCATCTCAAAAACAAAATGTCTTTCGAACGAAAAGTATATTATCATTATGGCCACCTATTTTTATCGCTTTATCTTTATCTCTATGTGAAACACGTTGTTTTTTTGTTTATCTCTTGTTCACTTGTGAGAAAAATACAAGGAAAGCGTAATCGAAGAAGCACCAGGAACTTCATCGTGGCTCTGTTCTTTCGCGATCAGTTAAACTGTTAAACAGAGACTGCACTCTCGCGTTCCTTCTCTTCCTGTTGCCGTACCGCAACAGCCGCCTCGACGAGCAGGTAGAGACACTTGAACTTGTCCTTGTCCTCTTCCGGGGGCGTCGGTGGTGGTGTTTCATCGCTGCGAGGATTGTGAGCGTTGTGCGTACTACTATAAACTTCTGTCTCGTGTTGCACGTCTGGAGTTGTCGTCAAGTGTTGCCTTGGTGCACTCCAGTATGCAGCTTCGCTTACTATCGACGAATCTTCCTCGTCCCTGTTGATTGAGGGAAAGAACAAAAAAACAAACAAAAACGATAAGACACGATTCAAATAATTCCAAAGTCTTATCAATCCCAGATTTAACAATAATTTTGTTAAGTTTGTTGCGTCAGAAAAATAAAGGATAAAACGTTATCGGCGTTTTCGTTTTCGTTTTCTTTTTAACACATCTGGCTTAAAACGCAGATGCAAGCTGTTGCGTTTCAACGAAAAAGATATCAACGAATTGAAATAGATATTCGAATGATTTCACGATCAAACACTTTCTTTCGGATATGAAATTTTCTTTTTGATGAGAAAGCTTAGAGAACAAAGCGAGATTACATGATATGAACAAAAAAATAAGGTTTTGGTATAAAATGATGGTTGCATCGGAATTAGTAGACATGCGAGGAGATTATAGGGGCTAACGATCGATTTCGTTGCTTACCCTCGTCGAGCTGGATGGGCTATCGCGTCTCCGTAGTTAGGTTGATCATTTTTTTCTACTTTGGTTTCCGAATACGGATAAACAATTACGCTTGGCCATTGGGTAGCAGGACGTTCTTCCTCGCTATGCGAACTGCTTTCATAGTCGTTCGGACTATCCTCCTCACTTCTGTGAAACGTACCATCAACGATTATATATACGACGATACATACGTTAGTACATATATACAAACGTATTGGAAATATAAGAAACATCAAAAGCGAGAAGCATTTCCGTGTATGAATGATTTACCCGTCGAATATACATACATCAACATTAGAACGCATAAAATCGATAATCCCCTTCTTTAAGTATTCTATAAGTCTTTAATTTCCTTATTTAAGTACCGAGAAATCTCGACGATGATGTAAATATACGTTATGAATAATCGGCTAATCGATGTTTTATATCGCACCTACCAATGTGACACGATATCCAAATATGAAATCTCGAAATAATCGTAATAAAACGTAACGTCCGCCTTTACAATTTACAATTATCTTACATATTTTAAGTTCTAATGTTATTCAATGATTTTAGTCAAAATATTAAATAGATATCATTGGATACGGAAATTGAACGTGTCCAAAAAAAAAGATTTAAAAAATATAATATGATTTCTCCTGCTCTACAATAAGTTAAAAGGTATGAAGCAATTTTAATGCAAATAATTTTGTTTGAAATATTCTATATAAGTTTCAAATAAATTCGATAAAAATTCAGTGGAATGAATATTAATCGAGAAAAATATTATTTTAAGAAATGTTTGAAATCTGGGATTATTTTATAAAAATTCCTACAACATCGTCGACGGTTTGAATTTCGATCTAATAAGAAGAAACATTTTTTAATTTTTAAACATTGAGAAAACGCAATAATACTAATAAAATATATATATATATATATATATATATATATATATATATATATATATACTCGACATTTTTTAATGCAAAGTGGTTTTTTTTTAAAGAAGTATATATATATATATAATATAATGGCGATGAGAATATAATGATCTTAAAAAAAAAATATTTTAAATAGACTACGGTAAAAATAGACTACATGTGACGAGAATGTTGCGTCTTTGGATAAGGACTTTGGATTTGAATATCTTGTAACATAAATAAGATAGTAAACGAAACGAAAAGTGATTGCAAAGTCAAAGAAAAAAGGATGTGGCTAGGCAAGTCTAAGGGTGATTTTTTAAAACAACATTAAAATTCACTTACCGATACATCAGGCCAGTTGTTTCTTCATAATCGTGATCTCTTCTACGTTTCGGTGCACTGCATTCGGCCAAAGGATCCCAATTCTGATTGCTCCTTTGATTAATCGATGGTTGTTGATGACTTCCACCTGGCATCTTTTTACCACGACGTGATATAGTGTATTGAAGAGGGTCGTGTCCTTCTCTGCGGATCATCTCTGGTAAAATTCTTCGCCTTGCGTTGATGAACCAATTACACACCTATCGATCACCAAGTATACAACTGTTGTATTAGATCGCAAAAGTATGTTTAACTTGTTAAAAATCGAACTTGTTAATAAGTCGAATCGCACTAAAAATTAGCTTTAATTTATTTGTAATTAGAAAATTTGTGAAGTAAGAATATCACTTTGGAATGAGTAAAACTTGATGTCCGAAGCGTTCGAGATCTGAATTTTAAATGATAGCTTCTCAGAGTTCGTCGTTAATTTATACGGTATATGTGGAAAGGCAACGACCAATGAAAAAGAAGGGATGTGGTCAAGGGTAGTGGTTTTTGGTAGTTTCAGGGGACAAAGTGCAAAAATTCATTATAAAGGACCGTGTTATGAATAGGCTATTTTATAAATAGGATAGTTTATGAGTAAGGTAGTTTATGAGTAAGGTAGTTTATGACTAGGGTAGTTTATGAGTAGGGTCTTTTATAAGTAGTTTATTGTAGGATATTTGTAAAATTTTATTTGTCAATTTTATCTTACGTTTATTGTAGAAATTCGGTAGGAAAAAGGTTGGAAGAAAACGGAGGTCAGAGAAAGTTAAATATAATTAAGGAGATAGTAAAGGTTATTGTTAAGTTAGATATGAAAGATTTAAGTAAGATAACTCTAGGTAATGAAGGGCAAGAGGGACATAACAATATGCGTTCAGCTATTTCAAAGATATTATTGTTTCGTTAGAATGAATGTTATTGGTTGTTAGCGATGACTAAGAATCTAATACTTTATTGTTATTCGATGCTTATCATTTACCCCGGAATCGTCTTGAGAGTCAATACTTTATTTTCAAATACAATATAAACATATCTAAAGTAAATCGTACGAAAAACATACGATCAACAAAAATGTGTCATTATCAGTTATGATTCATTCTGTATATATTACAAGAGATGTTTCATATTAATCTTTTATTAAATTTAAATGAAATAATTCACTACTATATTGATAATCTATTACGTAACGATATTAATGAATAATATAATATCGCAATTGAAATTAAAAATAAATGTCCAAACTATTTATAAACAATATGTGAAATATTTTTAGTTCGATTAAAATTATATAGCTTAAAAAAATATACATTATATATATATAATATATATATATATAATATATATATTAAATATACGATAATGATATATTTTATATATTTAATGCTGATAATTAATATTGAAAAATTAATTATGTTTAAAATAATTAGTGCTTAAAAATTGTTCAGTTTGTAAACTTTTGATTATATTTAATTTATTGATTCAAATTGTGATAATTGAGTATATAATTCCTTATATAGTAAACATAATCATTATTATAATAATAATTACCTGTAATACGGTGAGATTCGCCTCCTGACTGAGAGTTAATTTCTCGCTGTCGCTTGGATAAGCGTTGTATCTATGCTCATACAGCCATCGTTTGAGAATCTTCACCGAATGCTTCGGTAGATTACCACGACGTTTTCTGACGGAATGCGCGGTGGAGTGATGAAGAATCCCAGAATGGACCTTCCCGCGTATCGTTGATGAATCGTGCTCAGCATCCGACCCGCTTTGATCGTCATCGGTGCTGCTCGACGATGGAAATCGCTCTCTCGCTATAACAACATAAACAATAATACTTTCTTCGATTTGTTCTTGGGAATAACATGAATATTAATAAATATAATTTAATTAATTCAATTATCAAATACTTATTTTGAAAATACGTGTCGATTATCAAATAATATTTATACTTTCTTACAAACTATTATTTCATTTACAGAGTTTATTTTATTTCTTTTTTTATAAAAAGATGTTAAATGAAATAAAAAAAAAAAAAAAAAAAAAATACATCTATAGATAAATATAATGAGCATACGAATATGCTATTTATTGTATGTAAATAAGACGAATTATTTTTTCTTATTGGAAATTCTCTTTGAAAAAATAAATAAACATGATGCTTATATCAATTTATATTTCGTAAGCTTATCTTATCACTGTTTTAAGCATTATCTTATAAAAAGAAATTAAAAATCTGTTGAAAAATTGAAGAAGAAAAAAGAAACGTAATAATCGTAAAGACATACGTAAAAATATCATACTATTATACACATATATAAAAGGAAGGTTAATTATGTTACCACGATCATTTTAATCGTATCTACATCTTGTTACTTTAGAATAGAAACGAATAATAACATCAACTCCCTTGAAACATTCACGTAAACATTAACAACGCAATGTTAAAAAGAAAAAATACTTCACGTCTAATTGCCAACGATTGATATTACACTACGACCAGATGATAATTAAGAAATGACTAAGGAAAATTGCATCGTATCGGCGACAGTCCAATAAAATATACTGGCGTGTCGAATGCTTACCGATGTCTGTCTATTATCTGTTAATGCGAATAAAATGGGGTGGAAGGGGTTAAAAAACAGAAACTAAATGGAAGAGAATAGAGTATCAAGGAAAATAAATAAACAATATTTATTTTGTACTCGTACAATAAGACGACAGATTGAATGAGGTGGTGAATATAAGGATTATCGAAGGACTCGATTTTCTTTCAAGGGCACGCTCGTGCGTAGAGCGGGGCATTTAAAGTTTCGAGTATACCAGCAATCCAACGGTACATTCAGAGTGTTGCTTTAGAACAGAGATAGAGATAGAGATAGAGATAGAGATAGAGATAGAGAGAGAGAGAGAGATGGATATAAAGACTCGAATACCGGTTTACGTGCCTCGGCATGTTCGTTCGAAGAAAACGAAGCATCGTGCCGGTAAATTCAATGAGGCCGGCCTCTTTCTTCTTCTTCTTCTTCTTCTTCCTCTTCTTCTTCTTCTTCCTTCTGCTTACGTAAAGTCAAGAACGCGCGAGTAAAGACAACAGTAAAGAGAGAAGAAGAGGTAAGGTGAGACGAACAAGAATCGAAGAAGAGGACCTTGAATCGCACGTGGGGCCTTCCTCTCTAACGACGCTCCTACTTTGACTCGTTTAACACATCGTCTAGTAAGACTTCTTCCATTAGTTATGCGTAGTCGTTATATCCACCTCTACTTCTCCTTCGCCAATCTTTGCACTTCGAACCGTTCCTTCTTTCATTTTATGCCGATCGAAGCATGCACACATGGACACAGGAGACGCGACATACACACAGACGACACACAAGAGGTGCGATATCGAAGAGACCAACAAAATTGCCCGAGTGTATATCCAATGACGATGTCTCGTGACAGCTTTACGATCATTTTCTTTGCCCTTAATTAATGAACTCATTAATTATTCTTCTCTCTCCTTTCTGATCGTTATAAATAGCATTATAAAAAGAATATATATATATATATATATATATATATATATATATATATGTATGTATTCTCGACGATTTAGACTTCTGACTTTTTTTCTTTTTTTATAAGCGTTTATATCAATGTTGAGAGATTCAAGGCTCAATGTGTATAACTAAATGGTATATCACAGTGATCAATTACTACTAATGATGAGAATAGAAACTTTTTGTAAATGTCAGTTTCACACACTATGCAATTATTATCGCAAATCAATATCAAAATTTTTCATGTGCTGTATTTGAAATAATATACATAGTAAATTAACGATCTATGTATCATCGATTCTTTCAACATTGTCATTAATTTACCGTCACGCTTAAGACTTGTTTGCACAGTTGTTGAGATATTCGTTAAAGTATGGATAGTAAAAAAGAAATCTTGATTAATAATGGATTCTTACTTTTTATATCAATAATGGTGCGATCGCCAAAAGTGATCACATATGTCTGCCGTAAGTAAGAAAATCAAGAGTGACGGTATTATTTACGGCACGCAAAAGCCATCAAAAATAAAAATGCTTATCTGTGTTTAAAAATCATCTATGAATTTTCGTTCGGTAGAGAGAAGGAGAGGGAACGGAGAGGGGAGAGAGTGTGTGTGAGAGAGAAAGAGAGAGAGAAAGAGAGGGAGAACGATAAAAAAAAGTGCAAATATTACATAAGCTTTTTCTTTCTTTCCTTACCATTACTTATCGAACGTCGAATAAATAAAATGTCATTGACGCATAATGCCAAAAACTGATTGCTGAGGGGCGTGTACACCGTTCGCTCGAATAAGAGAAGAAGAAAGAGAGGAGAGTACAAGTTGGGAGACGCGACAGTAGCCGCACGTAGCTAGGTAATGCTACAGAAGATCTCTGTATCTGAAAATAACCAGTGTGCTCTCCGCCGGTTCCATATTTAGCCCGAGTGTCGTGGACTGACTCGTTAAGGTCAGACAGAGACGGAAGAAGCTGCTGCGGCAGGGCAAAGATGCGACAGATAGAAAGAGACAGAAGGAGTCCGCAATAAAGTGAACGAGAAGATTTTCAGGACTCGACCAAGTATCCGACACCGTCTACCCGGAATATTTTCCACTTCCGCAAAGTTTTACGCGAGCAGATCCGTAAGAGTTCTCTCTCTCTCTCTTTTTCTCTCTCTTGTGTTTGACAAAGATCGTTGTTAACTCTTATTGGATTTATTTACGATTTTAATCCCATTCGTGCTTTCCATTTCGATCTTTTCTTTGTAAGGATAACGCGTGATTTTTTTTTTTTTTTTTTTATTAATTTTGCATCGGTTCATATTTATTCTCAATTTTACGTTCTACTTTGTTTTCGATGTTACTATCTCAAATATATCAAAGTCACATGTATGTATATTTATGTAAATAATATAGAATTTTTAAATATAAATGACAAAATTTACAAAGACGTATAAATTTGCGGAGAAGTCAATGATAATTCCTATTATTTCCCTCCTATCTCGGTTATGAATCATGAACAATTCATAACCGATTCGTGACTAGGTTAAATCACTTCCTCGACGAAGCAAATTTAACCGAGTAAGGTACGTAGTAAGGTAGGTAGGTAGGTAGGTAGGTAGTAAGGTAAAATCGTTAAACGTTCTCGTATGTTCGTGACAATCAGCTATTTTCGGAACGGTTAATTACCCCAGTCACGACGGCACATCTTCGAGCGAACTAGTATTTTGGTCTCTGGCGTACGAAAAAAGAATGGGAAGAAAAAATGTCACTGATGATATTTTCCGACAGCATCACTGTGTTGTCGACCTCATTCAAAAAGACATGACAACGAAAAATGACGTTAGAAGACGAACGATCGGCGATGGATCCCGGCCGACTATTCTCTAAGTTTTAGTTCTATTTACACCTCTTTTGCTCTTCCGTTTTGTCACTCTGCAGGAATGCTAAATATTATTTTCAAACGTCATCAATCTGTTAATTCAGATGATCTAACAAACGGAAGATGTTCAAATGCATTAATTATGTTCATTTAAGAACTAATATTGCACAATGATTATAATTTTAAACATACAAAAAATAAATGTTACAGATATCAATATGTTTTATAAGTTTCTACTATCTATTATTAAAATTATGATCAATGTATACTTCTTTTGATTAAAATAGTAAAACAGATGAATTGACTGATATTCGATAGCAAAATTTCCTTTTTCGTATAACAATTATTATAACGGACTTATAATATGTATAACAGATACAAATTATTTTTACGAGAGACACTAGATTCGAAAGAAAAAGAAAGAGAAAGGAGAGAAAAAAAGCAAAGATAATACGTTTCAGTGATGGAACACTCCTTGTAACCAAATCCACGATTCTGGGTCTGCATAGGCGCCTAATCTTAGCACTCGCGGATTCGTAGTTACGTAAGGTCCAGTAACCTGACGGCGTAAAATTAGGATCTAAGCGGCTCGACTAGACACGCACGACGTGGTGTCTCAGAGAGTCGTCGCCACGCGAGAGTTTCTTCAATCACCCTTTTTTCCCTTTACGAACGATTTATCTGTCCAAAATTTTTATACAATTTCCCGGAAGAGCAGGGAGAAAAAGATACAAACAAAAGAAGATATCTCTGGTTTCTTACTTTCGAGAATTCAAATCTATACATAATTGTATATCAATGAAAAGATTAAATTTTTCCTTTAAACGACTCCGGTCATTAACATTACAACGTAATGAAGATATTTTTGCATCGTCGAGCTTCGTTCCTTGTCTAAAGTCTGCCATTAATGTCCAACATCTTTGAACGTTCTCTAAACACACTAATATGCCTAATGATAGCACGATATCTAATTATATTTGGGTGTAAACAAATAACTGTATATAAAGAAGATGAAATAGAGGTTGATACTCGAAGAGAGTGAGAGATGGTCATTGTAATTGGTGGAAGGAGTCATCGAGCCTCAAAGAGAACTGCATCGAACGTAGTAAAGGCATTAATATTCATTTAGTGGTATATATATATATATATATATATATCACTATATAATATATATATATTATTACTAAGTTCGGTAACGACGACGTCGGTCATCGTGGTCTCGTTGCTCGACTTGGACTGCATCCAAATACTGATAGGGGTCACCGAGTTGCACGGTCTCGTCCGAGGAACTCGATTCCCGTTCGATTCGATTTTCGTTTCGCAAGATGTTAACCGCACACATTAACAGACTGGATATTTCTCGAGGACGCAAGCTACACACAGATATATGCGTACCCAAGACGACGACGAAGACGACAACGAATTAATTGGATGTACTTAAAAATCACTG
Organism: Vespula pensylvanica; assembly: GCF_014466175.1. Lineage (NCBI taxonomy): Eukaryota > Metazoa > Arthropoda > Insecta > Hymenoptera > Vespidae > Vespula > Vespula pensylvanica. Next base: position 11,589,979 of record NC_057686.1, read on the forward strand.
ATGAGTCTTCTTTCATCAACTACTTCGTATAGAATCCATAGGAAAGATCGAATAATCTCGGTTGATTACGAGAAGTAACAAATCACCAATCGTCTATAATGTTCAAGTTATATTAAAATTCTTAAATCATATAATCTTCCTCATTAATTAATTTTTCAAATTAATACAATCGTATATATATATATATATATATATATATATATATATATATATATTTACGATGACATCTATACCTGTCCAATAAAATAGTAATAATAATTAATATATGTAAGTTAAAGATCATCGAAACTCATTTAACTTCGTTATAATATGATATATATAACGTGACACGACTGACTTTATGATAAATTCCTAAGTCTGTAAAAAAAAAAAAAAGAAGAAAAAAAGACTACGATGATAACTACGAAGCAAAGTACACTACATTTATTTATTCAAGAGGTTAAAACGAATTGAAAGAGCGATAGGAAGGTAGGAGTTATGAAATATCTATTGTCGATTACGATATTTATTGTAATGTACGAGATAGATCTTGGAGTATAACTGGAAAACAAAAAGAGAAAAAAAAGAAGACAAAAAATAAAACAAAAAAAGGACTTTTCCACAGAAGAAAGATAAATTCGAAAAATTAAAGATTAAACTCAGTGTGTCATTTATTTGTTCGAAGACGACGAGAGAGAGAGAGAGAGAGAGAGAGAGAGAGAGATGGCAGTCTGACAAGCGGTGAAGAATATGATCGGTTTCGCGAGAATATGTTATAATCGCGTTATTTGATGCAATACATAGCAACAGTATTGGCATCTCTTTTCCACACATCTTTCCCTCTTACATGAAATATAGCCGCCATTGACTTTATTAGAAAATGTCGCATCCACGACGTTTCCTTTTCATGTTTCTTAACAAAGTGAGGATTATACAGTAACATGAATGCTAGAGTCGAATCAACATTTAAACGATGTTTCAATGACGACACTAAAAAATTCGATTCCAAGCTGAAGAATTCGCATTTTCTATTATAATTTTACAAGCTCGTTAAAATAATCGTTGGTAACTTTAGAAAAAGATAATAAAAACCGATGTAAGAATTTGCAAGGATTTTTCATCGAAAAAAATCCAAGTGCTGGGTGGCTGTCAAACATACTCTGATAAACATTTGGATGATATCATCGGTTTCTTTACCATGTGTGCACGTACGAGTCAACGTTTATATTTCTTCCCTCTGTTTTATGTAATCGATTGTTTATTATCTGGTATCTTTCTTGAAAGGTTTATTAAAGATATTGTATATCAAATGAGGAAACACGGAGGTATTTATATATGTAGTCTCTTTCCGATTCTTTAATTAAACAACACCGTTAGAAATAAGAGGAACGTGGTATTGTAAGCACATTGCTTAGTATCTTACATATAATCCATAAAGTTTTTCTTTATGTAAAACAATGTTATTCCCAACTGAACAAAAAAACTTTGTTCCTCCACGTTTATCTTTTAAAACTTCAAACGATTGTCAAAAGTATCACGGATTAGTCGAGACTTACACATTTTCGTTATGTAATCTGTGGGTTTAGAATGATGTGTAAGAAAGTTAACAAGGTTGCCATAATTAGACTAGAGATATAGAAAGACATACGTATGTGTGTATATATATATATATATATATATATATATATATATATATATATCTTTCTCTGTCTTTCGTGAAGCCGATTTCGATCTCTTTTATATTGTTAGCCATATGCTGTTACCGACTTCGGATTTCGGCCAGGATTCCAAGCCAGGCGTAGGAAGCATGATTGGCACTTACACCATCGTTACACGCAGTCGTATGATCGTATATTTATACTTAATGTATATACACTTAAGTATACCTACGGGAAGTTAGTCGCGATGGCAAGAGCGTACAAGGGTGTTCGATGACGTTCTTTGCATCTGGTCAGGAATCTTGGCTGAAATTTTGAAGTCTGATCATGCGACGTTACCGGATGGCAGCGTGGAAAATATCTTCGAGAAGTCCTCGACATTCGATATAGAGTAACTTAGGACTATTATAACTTTCTTTTCATTTTTATTTTTATTTTTATATGAAACGTGCAATTACATATTTTAATTATTCGTTATTACTTTGATCTTAATAAAACGAAACGTTTTATTACATTTATGGCTTAATAACTCATCCCTATTTATATTATTACTCATACCTGAATAAAGGTGCAACCTTTTGTCCCTTCGTCTAATCCTAATTTCACAAATCCGAAATGACCTACGCTTAGGATCATAAAACCATCCTTTCGAACAATGCAACTTTCTCTTTCTTAAAAGTATTGAAAATCTCAGGGTTCTTTTTCTTTGGGTCCTTTTCTTTCCTTTTCTTCCTTTCCTTTTTCTTTGGGTCCTTTTCTTTCCTTTTCTTTGGGTACTTTTCCTTTTTCAAGGTTTTTCCTTTACTACGTTATGTACACATCGAATATACTCTATACGTTATAAACCGAAATCAATTTATATTCTCAAATTCAAATTTCAAATATTTTTTTAATTCATTATATAAATCTAGAACAAGCGAACTGTCGTGTAACACTTGGAAGTAGAAACGTTATTAGAGAATACAAAGAGCATCGGAAAATACGAAGATGAAGACGAAGACGAAGAAGGAGAAGGAGAAGAAGAAGAAGAAGCAGAAGAAGAAGAAGAAGAAGAAGAAGCTGTAAGAATGACCGGACGCGAAACGATCAGCTTGGTTATAAAGTCAACCGAGTTCAATTACTTTAGTTGCGTCTTCGCTCGAACGAGTTCTCGGTTCGAGAATCTACTCGAGTTCCCCTTACACGCGCGTATTAATGTACACGACGACTGCTCGTATCACGCCATTGGCAACCTTTGAAAAATATCATGCATATCTTTATTCGTATGATATATAAACTTAAAAAAAAAAAAAAAAAAAAAGAATAGAAAAAAAAAGAAAAAGAAAAATTAAAAACTAATTCGAAACAATAGAAAATTGAAGCGTACAGTTTTGTAAATAAAGTGATTGGATCGTTCTAAGCTCGTTTGGATTTAAATTGACTGATTAAAAATAAGCGAATGTTAATTCCCTTTAATTTACATCGCTGTTTTGTAAATTTCAAAATCAACTTCCTTTGTCAATTACAAATCTACGAGATTACAGCCCTTGAATTTATTTCGCAATTTTGTAAATTTCACAATCGATTTTCCTTGTCGTATAGTACGTGCGCATTTCAATCTTGAAATTCACTTTGAACCCTGTAAAACATGTTATTCTAGTAAACAGATCTCGCGTGTTGACGAAGTCTAACGATCTATGTGCAATGTATTATATGTATGCACGTATGTATACCTATAGGTACATAAGTCTGCATATGTTACCTATGGCGATGAACTCTAGAAACTAACTTCGAGGAAGGACCTCTGTTATCTACGAAGTAACGTGACAAGCACGAAATTGTACTTGCAGAACTTTCAAAAGATCGATTTATGATTGTCTTCCTATGAAAGCTATGCATTTTAACACGTTGACTACCGAGAAAATTTTACGTAAATCGATACGACATCTACCTAATGTTTCCGATAATTAAAAAAAAAAAAAATATATTTGTTTTTGTAACTATTAAGCTAGTCATTATCTATAATTACAATCTTGCAAATGTAAAAAAGAAAAAAGAAAAAGAATTATTAAGGTTGTAAATAAAGCTTCGCAAAATCTAATATCCAGTCACTGTTGACTCTTATAGTATACAGCGTGTTAATAGACGAGAATTTTATCTGATCGGTTTGATCATTGTTTTCGAACGTACGAAGCAAAGAAGATTGAGAAGCGTTACGTAAGCGATTTTTCTAATTATCGTTCGTACATCGCATCGGTCGTAGAAAAAAATGAAGAAAAAGTATGATTAATGGGGATAAACGAAAACTCGTATGAATATAATTTGGTAAACATCTGTTTCGTTTTTTCTTTTTTTTTTTCTCGTTAAAAAAAAGTTATAAAACCGGAGTTCAAAGAATATGCGAGTAGTAACAATATTAATATCTAACCTGAAGCATTATATCTAAAACCTGTTTGTGAGATCTAATCCTTAAAACGAGAATCCTTAAAACATGATTTAAAAAAAAAAAAAAGAAAAAAGGAAGAAAGGTCTAAAACATCGTTGACATATTTTTACACATACGAAATGAAGATGCGAAAATTGTAGAGATCGATCAGATAGAGCAACTAACCGAGTTCGATTAAAACACGACCAATTTTCACATGAACGATGAGTTATTGAGAGTATGGATCTCACACGATGATATGAAAAGCTTTCTATGGAGGAGTTTGCGTCGTTCAATGACATGCTTCATGAATGTCTCGGCTGAAAAATATTCAATTGGATCAATCGCGACGGCTTTGTCATTCTTGAAAATTTTTCGAACAAAGAAGCGATACAGAACGAGAAAAAAGAAAAGAAGAAAAAGAAAAAGAAAAAGAAAATAAACGACTGAATTGGTGAGTTAACAAAAAATCTAAGTACGATATTTATCGTTCCAAAAGAATGTACAATCAAACGTCGCCATTTTATTAATTTTCCAATGAATCTTATCGTAAGAAAAAAAAAAAAAAAAAAAAAAAAAACAAAAAGGAATTACGAAGTATCAGGCGCCTCGCATAATCTTTCTAATTGGCTGAAATACAAATTTATCGATCATCGATAATCGACTGTCTCTCGAGGATGAATGAGCAAGCGCGGGAATCTCGAACGCTATAATTAGACGGCGTATTATCAAAGGCACGCGGAATCGAATCGGACATTCGTTTCGGCCTCTGCTCCCTCTCTCCTCTATTATATTGGAGCTAAAGTGATTCTTGTTACTACATGTTCTTAGATGTATCTTTCTCGCTTAGTACGGATTAGTTCATTTGTGTGCTCGCGTGTACCCATTACTTAATATCTAGTTATAACCAACGCACTTTACACCTAAGCTAAATTCGCATGTATGTATCTCAGGACCAAGGACAAAGTAGAGATATTTTCGACGCGAATCTACTTCGTTCAAAGCCAACGAAGTTGATCGATAAACGGTTTGAAGTTGAAAATGTAGGAACATTTCGATCTTTCGCAAAATAACATAACTTTCGAAGCACGGTATTATTGGATATTTTCAAAACGTCAGAAAAAGAATCAAATTCGATCGTGGAAAAAATATTGATGTATTTTGAATGGTTTGTTGATGGAACTTTTCAAAGGCAATGTTTCAATGCAAATTCGAACTTACGGACGTGCATGATTTATTCCGACAACGTCCATTTCCGTTCAATGTTGCGAACAAGTTTCTAGTTGTACAAATATCTGATGTTCAGTTAATTATTTTCTGCAGAAGCATGTCGCGGTAAAAGACGGTAAAATATAAATGAAGCATACAAAAATACATATAGACGTATACGTACATTATCATAACTTCATTCGTTATATCTAATCACCTTATTAAGTGTATAAAGTATAATTTAGAGAAAGTAATTGAAATATCGATAGTAAGTTAGGTAATTGAAATACATAGGATGCAAATCGTTAACGAAACAATAAGGTTGCACGACGATTCATTTGTAAAAATGTTAACACGGTTGGATACGCTTTTTTCGTAATAATAATGTTCTCCATACTATCTAAATAAAAATACCTTGAACGATTCATCGCGACATATCACCTCATCCATAGCTAGAACGACGAACGAGCAACGACGGTAACCTCGTTGACATCCGCTTACGTATACGACGCCCTCACGCTTTGCATTGAATACGTCGATTACATACGTTAAACCGAAGAATACATATGCATCGTTTGAATGATCGATCGTTTTAGACGGCGACGACGACTACGTCGTCTACGACGACGACTACTACGACAAAAACCAAAACCGCATCGTTATCATTATTTATCCCGGTTGGTCCATCGAAGGCAAGATGGTCCGCGTGTTGGGTTATCATCGCCTTCGCACATTCGCGTGTGCACTACTGTGAAACGAAATTTTCGAGATATAAATTGAGAGTATTTTATAGAGAAGCATGTGTTATCTTGATGCGAGGCTACCGTCGTCGTTGGTATTATTAGAGAAATTTAATCTCGTTCTCTGAAGAGTCTTCCTTCGATTCGAGACGTCGTTTTCGTCATCGATAACTTCATGAATTTTAACTTATCTTTCCAAGATGTTTCCATCCAAGATGATGAAAATAGAATGATGTATTTGTATTTCCATTAGAAATGCAATCTTTTATAAGACAAGAAAAAGTCCTATTTCTGTTGACCGATCGATCGATATATATATATATATATATATATATATATATATATACACACATATACATATATAAAATAACATCGTAACAGTCTCTATGAATTATTAAGTGAACCATATTTCGACTATAACAATTCGATACTAATTATTATTGTAACTTTATCGACGGGTTAATATAGTAGTAATCAAATTCAATCTCATTTGACTTTCTTTTAAATAATCTATGTCCTTAAACTAATCTTCTTTCTTCTTAGCAACAACGAAAAAAATTATTTCCAAAGATTCGTATCTTCAAAACGAATAGAAATTAGAAGACTTTCACTTCCCTCCCCAAGTCGTTTGTGGTCATTATTGAATTCCAACGAATAGCCTTCGAATTTCATGCAGGCAATACGATAGATTGATTCGATCGTTAATATGCCATGCATGATCGATGAACGAATAGACAAAAATTATCAGTTTCTTTCTAAACCATGTTCACATGTTTTTTGTTGTTGTTGTTGTTATCGTCGTTATCGTACATTATAAAAACGACAATTATCGCGGAAAAGATATGTACATGTGATTCAGTTATAACGACGTTTCGAGAATCCTCATGTTTATTCCGACAATCTATTTTTCACATGATCGTACGTTATTCTTTTCAGACCGATCATTCTCGTACACGTGGTTATCATACTTCAAAAATGATTTCTTACGAGACAAAATCTTCGGAATATTTAACTGTTACGCAACGAGAATGTCGATATCGTCCTACTTTCAATAACATTTTTACCTTCCCATAAACGACCTACATTCAAACTCTCTTCGAACATTTTACCGTATAACGTAACGAGAAAACACAAATTTAACGTCAATGTCAGGAATCACGTGACGCATTATTTAACCCTTTACCTTTCACGAATCAACTTTTTTACATTTACAAATTTTCAAACGTACCGTATAGCTCTCGAATTTACGATACAAAGTTTCAAAAGAACGTATATATTGTTTTTCAAAAAAGTATAAGAAAATGTTTAAGCAACGAGAAATAGAGGTTAGAGAGAACGATGAAAGACGGAACATGTTCTCGTTTAACTTGGTCTCGTTGTTAGGAGGACGAAAGAAAACGAGAAATTATTTCATGGACGCGCAGCACGGTACGCCAAGCGTCGAAAGCACGTGGCGACGAGGCGAAACGTCTTGGCGCTCAAGAGGGGTTCACACGAGTATGAGCACGGAACACGGTTCGGGAATGAGCGTGCGCACACGCGCGCACGAGGCTTCGAAGCTTCCACGGTCGATCAAAATTATTTTCTACATCGTTGTGTGCTAGTCGATCGTTTGGGAAGAGAAAGAGAGATAGAGAAACGGAATAAAAAATTAATGGAAAAGTAAAGAAAATCGAATGAACGAAAAAAAAAAAAGAAAAGGAAAAGCATTTTTCGATGTACTTTGACCACGTGGTCTACTAAAACTTCCTCATGGTTTCTATTACCTTCGACTCACAAATTCTCCCCGTTTAACTTTCCTACGAGAATAGAATTGACTCTAGAGAAGAAACAAATTACGAATGCTCGCAACGTGTATGTACGTATTACGATCGTGCTCGTAAAAGCGTCGAAGGACGTTCGAATAAAAGGAGGAACATGTTGTCGCAAATGTTTCAATATGGTTTTTCTTTTCCTTCTGCGCTGACTCCTCTTCTCTCTCTCTCTCTCTCTCTCTCTCTCTCTCTCTCTCTCTCTCTCTCTCTCTTTTTATCGAGACGTGGATTAAATTTTCGATATATCCGGATAATAAAAGAGACAGAAGTTCATAACGGAGGTAATAATGCGAACACAAGAGAGCGCTACTACATAATCGTGTCTAAATATGGAACGGGTCACGGTCGTGCGAGCACTCGCGCTTGTTCGTTCGTTCGTTCGTTCGTTCGTTCGTTCGTTCGTTCGTTCGCGTTTCGTCCTTAAAGATCGTGAGACCGACTTCAGCGCAAAACATCCTCCTCCTCCTCCTCCTCCTCCCTCTCCTCTCCTCTCCTCTCTCTCTTTCTCTCTATTTCTTTCTTGCTTGCTCCCTCTATCTTTCCCTCTCGTGACACAAGTCGGTCGAGGGGAAGTAAACAAGTCGACGAACCGGACACTTTCGTATCTTCTCAGTCTCTCTTCGGAAGTCGTTTTTCTTCAAACCTGTATACAATGTGTTATCCTTACTTTCTAACTTTTATATATATATATATATATATTGTTGTTATTAAAAAACATTCCACGATTTTTTGGACATTGCATCCAAAAGTTTTAATTCTTTTTCAAAGCAATATCGACTCCGACTCGACATCGCATTTCTTTCCAAGTTGTACGTCTAATCGCTTACTCGAATACTTTACATAAATAGTATACGTAAATAAATGTCGTTGTATTAGTTAAATTCTAAAATATTGAAGTAACGGTAAACCACTCCACAACGAGCGAAAGTGACGAACTCGATACGAACAGATGAGAATAACTCGGAGACCGCAAAGTTTTAAACGTCGTTTCGAAGCTTAAAAATGAAAATGTCTATGGAAAAACGTTCATTTCGAAGTACGTGAAAGAGGAACGCGTGGTGTATGAAAATAAATGGAAAAGATATATCAGCGAAAATATAACGAAATTCTTTGCGAACGCACGCCTACGTACGTTCTTCTCAAGATGGAATAACTCGGAACCTTTCACCGGTATTAGTAGTACGCGAGTAAGTCGTCGCTCCATTCTCGTTTACTCTCGCTTATTCAACAACGGGATCGTGGGCTCGTTGGATCGCTCGTTTCATTGATAGCCCTGGTGCGCGAGCACGACCATGACTCGAACGTCAATTACGTCTCGCGTTTACGATAATCGTCTGTCCGCGTGGACGAGATGAGTTATAATTATCTAGTCACGAAACTTAGTCAGGTTCTTTCGCCGTTCTTCCGTTGAGAAAATATATATTCGTATTTCTTTCGGTAGCTGTTCGGACGTTCGCGTAGCACGTGTATTTCTCTCTTTCTCGCTCTCTCTTTGATCTGTTCCTTCTCTCGCGAGAAACACGATGTCGACCGAGAATGCGGACGGCTTCGTAGTTTCATCGTGCGCGCATAACTCTTCTTCCTTGCGCAATAAGACGAAATGCTGCCAAATTTTACATCCAATCAGAAAGCTCCATTTTCATTCCCAAAGATTGTTGTTCCGTGGGTTTGTTTGACGTTCGGTCACAGTCCACGTGGGAAGTATAGAAATCAAAGAATTCCTTTTTAATCTTTTTCTTTTTTGTTTACGGCTAAAGTCGAACGTTGTTTTTGGCAAATAAGAATGTTTGTCCTCGTCATCATTGACGAAGAAATTGTGAAAAGGAAAGAAGAAGAAGAAGAAGAAGAAGAAGAAGAAGAAAGAAAAAAGAAAGAAAGAAAGGATGGAAAAAACTATATTACGTGCTTGAAGCGAATGACAAAAAAAAAAAGTGAAAAAGACAAAATGGCGACGAGATAACGAGGAGAATGGGAGAACGAAGAGCGGAAATTTGAAAAGTTGACCATGCGACTTCGACGAGACTCCTGCGGTTTTCTCCGGTAAAAGAAGAGAAAAAGAAGAGATGTTCGTCGGAAGAACGGCGAAGGGGAAGAACGAGCGACGAATCCCACGGACCAGCCCGGCCTGGCAAACAATGACGAGAGTGACAGCTGCAAGAGCACAAGACGGGACCTTTCCCCTTTCTCTCTCTCTCTCTCTCTCTCTCGCTCGCTCGCTCGCTCGCATTGCTTCTCCTTTAACTACTCCATCTTTCTCTCTCTCGCACGCCTTGACCGCCGTTCTTGCCGCTTTCGCTCTCTCTTTCTCCCTCTCCCCTTTTCTCTCTTCTTCCTTACCTGGCGAAAGTGCGTTCGTAGCAGCGTTCGCGGTTACCGCCGACTGTGAAAATGACGGAGACGACTCGTCGTCGTCTCGAGACATCGTCGTCAATGAGCGATTTCGATCGACTGAACGAGCATGACGTCGATGATGATGACGATGATGGTGATGATGATGATTTCGATGATGATGATGATGATGGTGATGATGATGATGATGACGATGCTGATAACGTTGTAATTGTTGTTGCGAATCTTGTTGCTGTTGTTGATGCATACCTGCCCTATCGCCGTTCATTCTCTCCTCCAGATGTAGCGCAGCGGGTGGTAGCATCGCTTCCTCCTCCAACGTGCCGCCTCCTTCGAAAATGTTTCTCCTTCTCGAGACGTCCTCTCTTTTTCTTGTACTTCGTATAGTACAAAAAAAAAAAAAAATAGAAAAAGAAACCCGAAAGGTAATGGTAACGCAAAGAATGACAAAGGAAACGACGAACTTGCGTCGTACTATGACGAACGACACGTAAAAACAACGGCAAGACGATTGTTACGCGCACGTTTCACGGAGAACGAAGATTTGAGGGATATGGTGTCACGCGTATAGTAACGCACGTGTGAAGACGAGTACACACTGGAATGCGAGCAATAATATACAAAACACGCCTTCCTCTTCAAGAGAATCTCCCAGTGTCACTTTTAATCCTCTTCGGCGTTAAAGTAAAGAAAAAAGAGGACGCACTTGTTCTCGATCCCCTTTTCTTTTCTTTTCTTTTCTTTTCGATCGATCCACAATAATTTTAACGTGCCTCCGAAATCACCCCAAGTTTCGTTGAACACGTATCAAACTTCTCATCGGTCTCGGACGACAGCAACTTGTCAACGACGATAAACTCGGTTGCGTGAACGTCGTCAACGGGGACGCGTTTCGGCGTTGTCGCTCTAGCTTCCGAGGTGGCTGCATTTGATGAATCTGAAGGCGTGTTCGTACTCTCTCTTCCTCTCCCTCCTCTATCCCTTTTTTTCCTTCGTCGAATGTCTTTCGAACGCACGCACACTGACGACACTATTTCTCGAACGCTTCGTAACGGAGTATTAATTGTCTATCTCTCTCTCTCTCTTTTTTACACTCGCTTATCTTTTCGCTACTTTGATAAAACTCGAAATGTCTTACGTAGTAGTCGTCCTTCGAAAATACTATCGACTGGACAACGGCACAATAGGATATAATCGCGGAACTTTTTTTTTTCTTAAGATATCAAAGAGAGAAAAAAAAATGAATCGAACGACGTGTACGTGTGTTGTTTAAGGGCTGTGTACGAAGGAGAAAGGAACGCATGTACGGGAAAAAAGAAAATCGCAGGGGATCTGTAGCTCGTGACGTTTCACGCTACGAGCGATCCCTTCTCCTTCTACAGAGATCGAGACGCGACTGAACACGTCACACCGCGCCGACGCCGGCTTGACAGAAGGCCTCCCTAACGGTAGACCGGGACGCTGAAGTTTTTTGCTTTCGTTAAGTTCTCCCACCCTCCCCTTGCCTCCGCTATCCCTACCATTGACGCAATCGCGTATCCCCACTCCTCGCTCCTACCGGCGCCGCATTCGACGCTTCCCCCACTAACGTCCGCCAGTTGGCGCGAAAACGTATCCCGTGACAGCTGCTACGTTACGAGCGAGCACCCGAGTAGAGGCTCGGTCCACGTCGGCTCCTTCCGATTCTTCTCGCTTCTCCCCCCTCCCCCTACTCCCCTCTCTCTTCTTATAACCCGCGCGTCTTTCCGTGTCAGTCTTCCTTCCTTCTTTATCGTGTTTCTGAGCTGCACCATACTCTCTCTTCTGTCTCTTTCTCTCTCTTACTCACTCAGTCTCTTGTTCTAGGAACTCTCTTTCATTCTCTTCGATACGCCTGTACTCTCCACAAGGGAAATGGACCTAACATGGTTTTCTATAGAATACCCTTAATGTACCTGCCTGCTTCTCTCCGCGGTTCTTTCCACCGACGCTCAAGTCACAGAGAGGTAGCTTTTGAAACTTTTATTTCGCGCGCTTTCTATACGTAAAATAATCTTTCACTGACTTTCTTTAAGAGAGATGTCGCCTGAAGGAAAAGAACGTTTTTCCTACTTTTCTAATTTTTTTTTTTTTTACTCTTGATGCGTTGGGTCGGTTAAATGATCGGTCAAATGAATAAACAAATAAGAAAGAACAATGAAAAGGAGACTATTTCTCCAATTTTCTATTATACGCGTATATGTACGATGAATCGAAAGAAAATAATTCTATCGTGGTAGAGGTATTCCCGCGATTCTTTGTACGTTTAATTTCCATATATTATATGATTTGCTGATGTGATCGGGGGAAGAAAAATTCCCTTATACACGAAGAAATATCGAATACTTTTCGAAGCAACTTCGACGAAGTGAGAAATCCTTGAATCTCGTCGTAAGTTTATCGAAAAGCGATTACTTGAGGACACCCATTGCGAGAGACTAGGAACCCAAGTTGGATGTAAATCTAACGCAAACATCTTCTCTCGATGCACGAGGCGAGGTAATGAGATTTCCGGTTGAACGAACGATATGCCTTATCTTTAACGTTACTAGTCTTATTGGATAAGCGTCTTACAAGTGCGCAAGTAATGCTGTATAACGCGGTTAACATTTTGCTCCAACTCGGTTGTTCGACGATCAAGAAGAATTTTATTTCATGAATATCAGAAATCGAGATACTTGGAAATGAGATGTTTCTTTTTATTTGAAATAGGAAGAAGAAATAAATCGTTATAAGTATATAATTTCAAAAGGATCATTATTTTGAGCTTCGACTAGAAGTTGACAATTTCAGGGCTGACGTTCGATCTCGATAACAGAGACGGAAGTCGCTTGAGAGAGGGAGGGAAAGAGTGGCAGCACGCGTGAAGAACTCGTCAACGGTAGCCGACGACGGTAGGCGGTTGATACGTCGTCGTCGGTCGTCTCTATCAATAAGAAAGAAAGAAGGGAAAAGGGAGGAGAAGCAGCAGCGAGTTAAGCGAAAGAGGAGGAGAAGGTGGTATAGGAAGGAGAGGAGGACGCTTCGAAGACGTTGCGCAACTGAGGGACTTACATAACTTCGATACGAGCGCCACTCTCTTTGCTTTCCCCTCTTCTTCGACTTGTTCGAGGTACTTTGCGCGCGAACAGCACCCCCACTTCTTTGACTTTGACGAGCACGCTCTTAAAACACGTGCTAGCCTTGCCAACAGTCCTGCTATAAGCTTGCTTGCTTGCTTTCTTTTTTTCTTTCTCGACTGTCAAAGTATTCTTTTTCAATTTTAGACGTATCGCATTCGTCGATATCTTTTCGAAATGATGAAAGGTTTGAATATTTTGAAAAGATTCGAAGAAACGATTAGACTAAAGTCGATATAGATTTTTCGGATAAAAAGAAACAAAAAAGAAAGAAAGGAAACATGCGAACGTTCAAACGATCGAATAGAATACGAGCGTGATATTTGTTACCGTTCGACCGGTAGTATAGATATCAATGAGAGATAAGAGAGCTTGACACATTTCTCTTTATAAGGTTTTAATAAAGAAATCGTTAATTGCATAATTGAATATTTTTTATTTGTTTTTCTCGACGAGTACTCTAATTACCGTTCGCGACACGCTAATCTGTTATTCTACGTATGCTGTTCATTCATACACCGATTGTATGATGAAATAGCGACCATATGATATGCTCGTGTGATCCTTAAGACTTCGTACGGTTTTATTCGTAATGTCAGCGGTAACAGAAGCAGGCAGGTGCCAACTGCTGTCAGTTATATATTTTTCTTCTTCTTCTTCTCTTTGCACACATAATGATCTGTGAGAAATTAAAAGAAAAAAGAAAAACAGAAAGAAGAAAAAAAAAAAAGATAGCGAAGAAGAGCGAATATTCCATTCCTCTCTCGTTGTTACGTAAAGTCAACCATATCTGTCTATCTATCTTTATCTTCCTCGTGCTCGTAGCTATAGGTGAGAAAGAGAGAAATAGAGAAAACGCGCGTGCTCCGACACTTTCGATTTATGAATGAATCGTGTACCATACGTGCGTGTACATGCATGCGCGTAAGAATTGGCCGGGTTTGCTAGCATTTGACGAGCAACAAGTCGTGCTCGAGTGAGCGCGTATGTGACGAGGACGACAAGGAGGACGTGTGTCCACCTTCTTCCGTTCTGTCGACCGACACACGCTTCTGGACAATCGATATTATATTGCATAACGCGCTTTCAAACGAATTGAGATTCGAACGAGAAGGTTATTCTTAAGATAATTCAAGTTTTTCGAAATGTTCTTACGATCATTGGATATCTATCTTCTATTTGCTAATTTTCCTACAAATTTTCAACGACTTTGCGTAGAAAAGAAAAGAAAAGAAAAGAAAAGAAAAGAAAAGAAAAGAAAAGAAAAGAAAAGAAAAAGAAGGAGAGTAAAAGGAAATTAATATTTCATTCTTGCGCTAGTTATAAAAATAAATGTATAAATAGAAATGAATGTAGCGCAGAGTGTCCCCGAATTAAATGGGCACATACAAGAAAATCTACCGGCGTTAAATCCGATGAACGTCAAATCTTCTTCTTCGAAACATAAAAAAGATACATTTAGACAATACTCATTCGTAAAATTTAAAAGTCAATATATCTTGAATAAAGCATTTACGAGCATTTTGAAAGAAACATTTTTCTTGCTTTAATGTCCCAAATTTATATTTTAAGTGTGACCATTTAACCCAGAGAACGTCCTGCATAATAATTATCAATACGTATAATATATTTTAATTCGTGCGAAAAAAGTTGTTTTCTTTCTTAGATATGTACTTTTACTCTTAAACGAGGAATTTACGTTCAAGCAGAATCATCAGAGAAGTCTGCATGTAATATCGTAACTACGGATATCCTTGGATCGCGTTTCGTTGAATAAGCAGTGGAAGTGATCGCATTGCCGGTAGGGATAACGTGTGCACGTATACCTAATGTGTATATATACATGTCCGTATAAATATACACACACATATATATATATATATTTATATATATATTCGTTCGACTGCACTAACGGATATTTCCATAAAAGCAGACATCCGTAAAATATCTATTTTCGATGAACATTTATTTCTTCTTATTGCTAATTCCTCTATTAAATCACATTTGTACGATTTAAGAAGAAAATAAAAGGAGATAGTCGAGAAAAAATCACAATACATTGGCAACAATTATGACGATAATAATAATCATTAATTGATCGAATAAAAAATACCTCGTTCGAGTTATATATCCGTTGACGTTTTTCTATATTTTCATCCTACTTGCGTTATCTTCGAACTGGTTGTTATTGCCAACGATAGAATTCGATATTATAAAATGCGACTTTTTACATAAACGATACGACAGATAACCCTTTCGACGTAAGTCAACGAGCAAGCACACGAGAAGCCAATATTCGATGTTTAATCATCGCGCCACGCGAGAATGTCATTCATATTTATGCGCATTCGTTCTCTTCGATAATGGAAAAACATATCAATGTATGCATGATACATATGTATTTATATGCGTATGCATATAGCTTCCAAATATATGAACTGTTAAGTGAAAGAAAGAAAAAAAAAGAAAAAGAAAAGGAAAGAAAAAAAGAAAGTTCACACGAGGAAAAGACAAATTCATGTCGAACGATTACAATGTCGATCGTTGACGACGACGAGTTCGTTTTTCGATTTGACAGTTCCCGACTTATTTTTGACGTAACGCAACCGTTCGAAGTTCTTCCATAATCACAAGTAGAAGAGGTCTTTATTTATCTTATCGCCTTGACGGTTATATCGGGAGTCGTATATTCATTTTACTTTAACGCGTCGCGAGAACGGTCCCACAGGTATATGCTTCTATCTGCCTATCTTTTCTCTCTCTCTCTCTCTCTCTCTCTCTTTCTCTCTCTCAACAAGAGAACTCTTGTCGAAAGAGAGCAAAAGAGAGGGAAAAAGAGATAGAGATAAGAACGCCTGCATCCAGTTGTCAGAGGAACACAGATAGCTTCTTCGTTCCAGTCGCTTTACTTTTTCTTAGCACCCCTTTAAACTTTACAATCGCCTAATATGAATTTTAACGATAGCGTGAATCATGATAACGAGATAACGCACGTATCACAGTTACAAGTTTATCTCTGGTATGTAATATCTGCGAGTAGATTTTTCACTGAATATATTTTCTATGATAATCTATCGTTCTCTTGTTAATACATTTCTCTTCCTATAGATGTATTTGTTTAAATTTATACATGTAATATACACCATCGAAAATAACTAACCATCCGAAATACTTTCACTGTCAAGAATATCGATGATGAATTTGTACTTTATGATTCAGCCGAAATCTTATACGTTCCGCTACATAAAGAACAGTAAATTAACAGAGAAGTACAATGCAGCAAATTATACGAAAGAGAAAGTTTATATCTTTTATATAGTGTGTACTTAGGGTCTCCACTTTGTCATCATGTTACTTCATACATATCTCTCGAAATATTTTCGAATCTTGAAAAATATACCGAGGAAATAATTGACAAGACTTAAAAATTTACGATGACGATAGTTAGATGAGTAATCGTACTTAATAATAGTGCTATACGATAGACGAAAACATGTCAAAAGAATTTACTTTATTTTAACGATCAAAACAAATCGATAAGTAAGCAGACTTTATCGTTATGTAGATAAGATGTTTTGTTATATGCGTAAATATCGAAGAAAATAAAAATGTTTGTTAAATTATTTAAAAACCATTTTCAAAATAATGGTCAATCCTGGCATTAGTCAACCGTACTAAGACCGGTCTTAAAAGTACGGGATTATAAATGGTATACCTACTACAACTATTATAGTAATGTCTCAGTACAAATCTTCTTATCTCAACTTTCTCTTTCCTTTTCAGTTTTGGTCAATATACCTGGAAATAGTACAGACAGAGGATATTTTTCTTATTTCTAATACTTGTCGTAGTTAATAGTATATCCCAAGGGTAAGAATTCTATTCGTTCACAGCATGCAACAGGAACATGGTTACCAGTTGTCGGAGATGGTACGTTCCTAAGCAGAACAAAAGTAAACGCACGTGTACGTTGTAAGCCGTGTCACGATGTAAAAGGGAAGCTGAGAGGTTAAGAAAATAGTAGTCGAAGTCTCTTTCTCTTTCTCTCTCATTTTCTATTTTTCTTTCTTTCTTTATTTCTTTCTCTTTATAGTATTGGCTCGTAAATCACGTCGAATGAAACAGGAAGAAAAAGATAAAAAAGAGCTGCGTGAATAAGGACGAAATTAACTTAGACTTTCATTTCTTTTTATTTCCTCTCTCTTTTTGTATTTTCATTCGTTGTATAAAATTGATTGTAAGATCAAATATTATTAAACGTTTACTTTTAAATCGTGACGTTTACCTCGTTTCTTCTTTTATACGTATAAAAACAAAAAAAAAAAGAAAGCGAAAGAAGTAAAATGCACGTTTACAAATTTTTTCTTTCCCTTTTCCTTTTTTTTTTTTTTTTTGAGAACGTTTCGTTGGATCGATCGAGGTCGTGTTAAATCTTTAGCACACTTGACACCTTTTCTCCGAGCTCGAACATTAATTGCCTCTAACGTATAGGTGTTACACCGACGATACGTCCAACAGAGCGATTTTAACGTTAATACCATCGAGATTTCGTAGTCGCAGGATCGACGGATTTTTAGTGTGACATTTGTGAAGTGTAAAACAAGTTCTATGTATTTGCTTATCGATAAAGATTTTAATCGATCTCGAAGAAGAAGTTGACTTAGTACGTTAGCTCGATCAAGGATCGAGGAACGCAAGAAGACAGAAGTCCTCGGTTCGTTGATCCAAGTTCGACTCTTCGGAGCTCGAGAGCTTGATCTAAGTTTAGTGTAACGCTCGTAAGAGGGACCAATTCGGCGTACCGTTCGTTTTTCATCGTCGGTAACCACGACCTGCATTACGTTCTATACGAGATACATACAACACAACACCGTAAACGAAAATAGCTTTTCGTATACACACATACTTTGCTCTTTGCGAAAAGCTCCGCGAACACTTGACGCCTTTCTCTCGATGACAAGTCCTACCTAATAAAACGAATTAACCGTCATCCATCATCCTTTCGAACGTGACATAGTAATTTTATAGTGAAATCTTGTCACTTTTATAGCATTAAAAGTGATGATGAATTTTGTTCGCTCGATATAGATTTTAAGATATTGCTGATTATATATATATATAAAAAACAATCTTATAAGTTATCCGTAGTTATAGTAATGTTTATAAATATGATATATATATATAAACATTTAACATGTACAATAAATTTGTTTAATCTAAACAGTTAATAAACTGTTATGTCGTAAGATTCGATTATTCAAAACATCTATGTAAAATATCTATTCGATCGAGACTAATATTACAAAAATCAACTATTCTACAGTTATCTAATTACTTTGATCGAACTAATCAACGATCCAATTTAAATAAATGTCTGTAGGACTTAACGAGCATCTGTCGAGAAAAAAAGAAAAAAAGAAACAGATAGAAATAATAATTACACTATAATGTGAATAACCATGGACTTTATCCTACCGATAAGATTTTCACGCTTAACTAGACCACCGTGTAAGCGATTAGTAGTCCATCTCTAAATGACTCGCGTAAATCTGCTAGACTCGTTTAATAGTTTGAACAAATCGTTAAGAGCAAAGCAAGGGTTTGCATCTTTCGTTAGCACGTCTTCGAGCAAGAGCGATTTCTTCTCCTGTTTAAACAATTCTTCTTCTCTTAGAATTGTATCCTTGTATTAAGAAAGAGTTACTTGTCCGTATTTCATTATAATAAAATAATCTATTACCAAATTAATTTTATTTCACTCAAAAATAACGACTCGTTCAATTTCGATACTTTTATCAATAACCCGAATTTAATTCGTATACGATTTTGAATCTTTTATATCTCGTATTCTTGTAAACATTATTCTATTGATTGGTTAAAACATGATTTATAGAATAACCTTTTACGTTAATTATTCTAATAGTTCTAATATTAAAAAATATATCGAAAATAAATCAGCAAAAGGATTTTTTGTTTTTTTAATCAATCGTTTTATCATTCGCCAGTATATCGAGTTATTCGTTGTTACCTATGCAGTTAAGAAAGTATCTATTAACAACGGAATACGATGAATAATCTCAAGGCGATCTTTATAAAAAAGATTGTCAACTTCGGACGTCGATAAGCGCGTTAAAATTCTGTCTAGAATTCCTCTTCTCGATAAAGTTTATCTCCTGGCTCCTTAGAGTGTTAATCTCTCACGAAAAGATATGGTTGATAGTAAGGTTGTGAGGGAAGGAAACATAAGTAATATCGTTATGGATAACCCGAACGACCCGTTTTTAACGTCGACGAAAACGGAGAGAAATTCGTGAGAGTTTCATAACGTCGAACAATTTCGAAAACTTAACGAACGCGCGAAACACAATTTTAAAACTTGCTTGCCGCAAGCAATTCGATAATCACGTACATACATATGTACGACGCGTCTGGCCATTTGAACCATGATGACATTAATAAGCAAGTTGAAACGGTAAAAAAATTTGATTTCGTCAGACTGTCACATTTGAGATTAAAATTCCTTGAGAAAGATCTTCTAACTGGGCGGAAAAAAAGGTAAAGAAATGAAAATATTCAATATCTTTGACGAGTTACAATTTTTATAGGAAACTACTAATTCATTATAATGTATATGCTGAGAACATTGTAAATTTTATAGATATCTATTTTTTTTTTTTTTTTTTTGTAATAATAAGAGAAAAGAAATATGATAAATTCTCTGATAAATATCTGATAAGAGAGAAGCTTATAAACGTGATATTTCTAAAGCCACCATTAGCGACATTAGAATCTTTCAATATTACTATCAACGTGATATCATCTTTGAGAATGCATTATAAATAAGATATCATTCAAACAAATATTTCCCTTTGTCCGATAATTAGATCAAACTCGAGCAAGAGATAGATCAATTTTGAGAATACATTTATATGCATGTATGTATGTATATATGTATGTATGTATGTATGTATGTATGTATGTATGTATCTACACACACACACACACACACCGAAAGAAACCATCGATCATCTTTCAAGCTGATAATTTTGAAAAATTTGAAAATTCGATAAACCTCAGGTAAAACTTTCATTCCATTTTCTGTAAGAAGGATCGCTATGAAAATGTCATTTAAGTCGAAACGGAGAACCATTTAAGACTTCAAAGCAACGTCTGGGCATTCCACGTAGGTCAGAAACGGTTTTAGCTACGGCCTTTAAGCCGAACTTACGTTGCGATCTTTGAGTTCTCAGTTTCTCTCTCACTCTCTCTTTGTCTCTTGACGACGGATACGGAAATCGACAAGATTTGTAAGTAGAAAAAAGATCGATCGATTTTTGTCAAAAATAATCTTCGAATCTTCTAAATACCATCAACAATTATTTTCTAATACCTTACCTTTGCTCAAGTTAGCGATCTCATTAAGAGCATCGTTATCATTGATAGCAACTGATACGAGCGAGATACGTGGAAAACAGGTTAAAACAACTAATCCGAATATAGTTAATTTTTGTTGAATAAATTGGATCGAAACTACTTACGATTCGATACGATCTACAAGTTGTCATGTTTCATTCTCGTCTGCGATATAGTCGAATAGAGATACGTTCTAAATTGTTATTCATGATCGTACAACTACTTATTTAAATATCTTTTTCTTTTCTTTTAAATCTGCATCTTTTTATTTCTTCATCTTTCAAGAATATCTATACTTCGTATTATTTTTGCCGTAATTGGCATAAATTTGTCATGTTTCGCGAGATCATTATTTTTAAAAGATAAATGTAAGGGGACTCGATTAAATACAAAGATAAAGGAGGCGACACTTGGGGTATGAAAACGCTTTTCTATTTTGCAATGTAAGAAAGACGAGTGACATGTTGGCATCCGAACACTCGTAGATTCGTTCGGAACCACCTACACGTTCGTGTTCGGTCAGTATCGCGTTTGACGTTTCACCTTCGTTTATTTCAATCGGGGCTATTAGTCTTACGTTACCAAATGAATCACTCTCAATCTGGACCATCTAAGAGAACGGTTGATCCTTTATAACGCCATGTAATTTGCAAGTCAGACGTTTGATATCTATATTTTTTTTTTCATTACAAGCTGGCTTAACATGTTATTTTTATACTATTTCTTTTATAATTTAATTAAACTAAAGAGATTAAAATAAAGATTTAATTATAAATAAAATAAAATATGTATCATCATATATAAATAATACATTCCTAAATAAATAATATAGTAATATATTGTGATTTGACAAAGTCACAAATTATTAAAATTAATTATTCGTTCATATTCGTAATTTAATGTTTGCAAGTTTTATTCTATATAATTTATATATTAGAAACAAAATCCGGTTATAGAAGATGTAATCGATATATGAAAATTGCTAGGAATGATCAACTTCGTTTAAAGGTTTGTGATATGAAACTGAGAATCGTTACCCACAATGTTTTGTTAAAAAAAGCAAAACAGAAAAGATTTCAAAGCTCTGACGATAAATATGATAGGGTGCAAACAAGGCACAGAAAAGCCGGTTAATTTGAAGACTATGCGGAAGCTCGACTGGTCTCGACTATTTTAGATCAAGTGCCAAGAACATCTCGTCAGGATGTCTCGAATCGAACGCGTTTACTTTAACGTCAGTGCCGCGAACACGATTATTATCGTAGATCAACTTGGAAAAAGTCATGTCGAGTGATAAATTTATCGTTAACGTGTTATGATGATTGATGAGATAGTTTTATACAATATATATATATATATAAATAAATCGACATGTACGATTAATATTATTAATAATTTTGTTAAATATAAAATTATAGGTCACATAATTGTTTTAGAATAAATTAAAAAAATTTAATGTTGACTATCGATGCTTTCACTGTTCATTCGACTCTTATCTCTTTCCTGTATATATATATATATATGTATGTATGTATATGTATATATGTGTATATATACGTATATATAAAAATTTAGTAAATTGAGTTCTTAATACCTATTTTGTTTCTACTAATGTTTCATAATACTGTAATAAATCTCTTGTATTACGTTGTGTATGTGTATTATATATATATATATTATATATTATATATTATATATATAATAAATTTCCGTTTGAGAAACGAGTGCGAAGGCAACAGAGAGATGCATAGATCGTTAGAGGTTATCGATTAGCCTACATAATCACGACGAGTTTTTCGCTCGAAAATATTTTCTTACTTAATCACCATCGGACATATAATTCAAGCATTCAACGTTTCGTCAAATCTTTTTTTGGTAATCACTAACTAAAATGATTAAACTTAGGAGGAATGTTCGTGTATTTACAATACCATATACCATATATTGTTATGTATATATATATATATATAAATAAATAAAAAAATGTTAACGAATAAGCAACGTTACTAAAATTATAATATATTAAAAATGAAGGAAGAAAATATATTATTTTTTTGCAAACAAGCCACGTGTCATAACTGTTTATCATACGAATGTAAATAACCATGATTTTATCATTAAAGCAAAATTCTTACGTTTCGATAACCAACGCGATTCGTGATAGGAGAAAGTTGATATCGGAAGGAAGAAAAAATATACATACAATCGTACATACATGTGTATAGCGATCTCTTTTACGAGGATAAGGACAGAGATTCGTAGAAACGGTTTATCGCGTTTCCTTTTTCATTGAGTGAACGTCGAGACATGGATAAGCACAAGCCCTTTTCCATGAATCGTTTCAGCATATGATTTTGATTTGGCAAAGGTGTCGTTCAAGTAAAATACGAATGCATGGCACGTGATGATTTTAAAAGTCTATCACTTCGCGAAGATAAAAATAGGAAGAAAACTAGATAAGCTTGACGTTTGTAAATTGACGTTAGACTAACGTATGTACATATGTATTTTCTAAGTACGAGATCAAAGTACGGTGCTCTTAATAAATATAACGATCGGAGCGTTAATATATAACCAATAAGAGATAAAAAGGAAGAGTAACTCTAAGAACACAGTTCGAAACCGTAATGAAACTTAACGAGAGTTTAAAAGCGAGAGAAGAAAATTGATTTTATTATCAATCTTTACCTCGAGTCATTCGAGAGATCAGTGAGTCGATGATTCCTCAGTGGCAATTCAAAAAAAATTTTTATCGGGATGTCATCGAATAGCTTTAAAACGTTTAGAAAAGACACAGATCTACATACATACGTATGTGTATGTATGACACAGACGATGAAATGTCAATAAAATCGATCAAATCGAAAAATCTCAAAACGTTTTCATCTCGTCGATGTTCGTAGATTTCGCGGAAAGAAGAAAATAATTTTCTAGGCGAATTCTCGATGATTTCTCTTTCGTTTAAAGTCAATTACTCTTAATCGATTAAAGGATCTCGAAATATGAAAAAAAGAACAGAACGGCAAACCTAATCTCTCATTGGTATTATCAACGACCTAGTGTGTAGAAAAAAAGAGACTGAAAGAGAAGGAGGGAGGGAGTTTCGTCGGGTCGAAGGCGGTGACAGGCGAGTGCCTCTTAACCAACTCTAATATTACGATAAGAAAGATACGATATATAGTGTCTTTGCGATAACCGTAAATCACATTGGATGTTTATTTGCGTCGAACGACGAATAGCAAGCTCGTTGCGTTACTCGTATTCTCTGGAGCACGGAAAGATATTTCGCCTGTAAGATCCTCCCCATGTGCTTTTCCTAATACATATGTTTTCTCTCACACTTGACTTTAACTATTTTCTCTTTCTGCATTTCCATTATAACGAGACATAACGGCAATGACATTTTACATCCGTTTAATTTTTAACGAGTCAATATGTTTATTACTTAAGAATAGAACTCCATCCTACGCGTTATTAAATTTTCAATGATTTTCTTTTAATACATTTTTACTAAATAACTTTTATTTAAGTGTTTGTTAACGGCTTGTAGATTCGTATCATCGTAAAAATCCGTGTACCTACACGTATTTGCAATCATTTCCTTGATTCTGGAAGGACAAGTTACGCGAGTAACCAACAGAGACTTTATAACGTCGAGTTATAACAAGCAACGTCCGTCGAATTATTCTGCATTATGATAGCCTGAATGCATTCGAGGTACTGCTTCTAGCTCTTTATTCCGCGAGCACAAACATACACACACAAGAGCGTGTGGCCCGTGCAAAATTAGACGTACTTGGACCGCCTAGTCATAGCCATAGCGCATAGTCTTTTCTATCGTCTAGTGACTAATCGTCGAAAATTTGATAGAAAGAATCGTTGGACGATGAACTCGAATCACGTTGGAAATATTGTAGACAAATTTCATAGTTCGATATGTAACAGTTAAAAAAAATGAATTTCTGTCCGATAAGGATTATTATTAGCCTAAGTTACACAATACTTTCGCATCTTTGACACGCACCACTACTGGCCAATGACCAGAGCTAGATAACGCGTTCAACGACGACCCAGTTACAAAGACGTTAATTTCGGGCTCTATTCCAAAGTAGATTCCACCAAGTTAGTCTCTATTTTTATATACGGCTTTACCATCGGTGGGAAATTGTCATTGACACATCTCGAAGCTGATTTTTATAAGAGAGAGACAATAAGATACCTACGCTTATACGTATGTTTTCTACTAACAAAGAGAATTAACAGAATTCAAGTGACACTAATGGTAAAATTTGTCATAAGATAATTAGATAGTTCCGGTTCCATCCTCACTAAAAGCACCATTTTGCGATATCACGAATATAATGAAAAACATTCCGATAAAAAAAGAAAAAAAAAAAAACGTAAATATAAAATCGATAAATTTACTATATATTCTAAAATCTCATAGATACCGTCTATAAAATACAATCTTATAAATTTAAAGTACTTATGTATTCGAAAGAAATATTTTTGAAATATTCCCACTTTCTAGCCATAACTTAATCATACGCGTTAGATATAAAAGAAAATAAATAGATAAATAAACGTATTTATTAGAAGTCCATTGATAGAACACCATCGATAGTTCTCACTGTTACGAAAGGCGCAATGGGTTAAACGAAATAAAAAAGAAGTTTTTCTCCTAACGATGGCACGCGTGGTGCTTCACAATCTATCTTTCTCCCTCTTACGCATATGTACGTACCTGCGTAGTTGGAAAAAATATAAAAGAAAGAACGAGAAGTTAGGAGACAAGTAGGTGGACAAGGACGAAAAGTCGAACGTAAAGTCAAACACGAAACGAATGCATAAGCTAAAACGACCCAATTGCATTCTGATGTTAATCTATCGCGAGCAGCCGTTGATGTGAAACGAGTACAAGTTTCGACGAGTATTTCGTAACAATGGGAGCCTTCCTCCAAAAGGGCAAACAATCGCGTGATAATTAAACGGCTCGACTTTGTATTATGATCGTCGATCCAAAGCACATTTCCCTTACTTCTATTCGTGCCCACTTTGAATTTCATGAGACAGAAGAAAGAGGGAAAGAGAAAAAGAAAAGAATATCAAAATATGTCACGTTAGGTCGAAGTTGAGTGCCCTTCGTTTATTTCAAATTCAGAAATGCATTCGATCGTTCATTTAAATTCATTCCGTAAATATAATTTTCTTTTTTACGCTTTAAACTTGATTTCCCTTTCTTTCTTTTCTGTATTTTTTTTTCTTTTTCTTTTCTTTCTTTCTTTTTTTTTCTTTTTGATATCATGTTATCACGTAAGAATCTCTTATCAACGAACACTTAATTGCAATTGCAATTGTAATTATTAAAAGAATGATAAAATAATCACGTTAATTTCACTTTACTAACCGTGTTTTATCTTACGATATAGATAAATCGTTAGCATATATTAACCTAATGCGATCAGCTGACCTACAGTTTACTGAATACTATTATTTAATTCAAGATCTCTCTATCGAAAGGCATGATCGAGAGACATTAATTTTTTAATCTTGAATTATACTATGATCGATGTTTTTTTTTTTTTTTTTGTTTAACGATTAAGTTCATGTCTTGTAAGATATATTTTAATGAAGAAAAGAAAAATATTCGTGTGAAATCTTCCAAGTAAATTTCTTATAATTTGTATAATTAATATCAGTCTAC
Organism: Vespula pensylvanica; assembly: GCF_014466175.1. NCBI lineage: Eukaryota > Metazoa > Arthropoda > Insecta > Hymenoptera > Vespidae > Vespula > Vespula pensylvanica. The sequence continues at coordinate 11,616,386 of NC_057686.1, forward strand.
AATAACATAAATGTCAAAAAGATCGTTCCTCGGTGGTAAACTTGAAATAATGCATGGTACGTAACCGAATGACAAGAATAACTTCGTGCCATTTGGACTTAACGCGCGTTTCTGTGACGGCACCTGTTCCCATTATTTCACTTCGACGCCCTCGCGATCTTCGTTACGACTACGATCATCTCGTCAATCTTTTCCGATTTCCTTTCGGTGAATAAAAATCTTATTTAATCCGCTCAAAATATTTTGCATATTTTATCTATATATTTATTTATGATATATAAATCATTAATTCGGTATATGACTCAGTTCCTCTTTCCGATCTAATTTTAAGTATTTTAATTAATTAAAAATATTGCTTGATTAAAAGTATTGCCGTTTAGAACGCGAGGAATATATCAACGAGATAATAATGTAATCAATCATGTCGCGAGATATATATATATATATATATGAAAATATATTTCATTTTTGCATTAGATATATTCCTCTTATGGTTACCAGAATCTTACGACTCGTACAATTTTAAGAACTGTTATCGCAAATATAACGATTACGAGTTAGGTGGATAGAAAATGTTTCTTACTTAGAAAATATAATTAAATTTTTTTTCAGCAATAAATAAACACGAATGAAAGATTAGACGCGACCTCGGAATTTTATCGATGTCGAGAACATCACGAAATAGTTGCAAAATTTGTTGAGATATTGCCATAAAAGACATAATCTAATTTCAAAGACAATTGTCGAATAGTCTTGATATTTTAACTCCGTATTCTTTCATCTTTTTTACATAACGAAAGGATACGGGATTTTCAAGAAACTACAAAATGGATGTATATCGTAAAATTCTTTAACATCGCACAATAACATTAACGAATAAACCGGAGAGAGATCAAAGGAAAAAAAAAAAAGAAAAAAGTACAACGAAAGAAATGTTTTTTTTTTTTTTTTTCCCTGAAGATTAAAGCATGAACAACGCGAGGAAGAAAGCATTCGTTTCATTATAAACACGTATACATGTATATAAATTTGAAACGTTTTTTTCAGCATCGATAGTAATTTGTGAAGCAGGCAAATTTAAAAGTCGGATATGCTATTCAGTGTTGTACGAAGCTTCATCGTGGTACGTATTGTAATTAAAAGACTATAGAGTATCGATAAATTAACGTGATAAAGGGGTAAATACCGAGGTCGATGATACGTAGATCGCTATACAAGTCTATACGTATAGAGATACATATTTTTATTAAATATAGATATACATATTATAGTATAGGCGTATATACTGCATAATATAGATCGCTGTCCATGAATACGCTTAGTTGTTAATTGGTTAAGAATTAGTTACGAAGTAATCAGCACGAAGCGACTTGCTGTCCATTTTACTCGAGCAGAACGTTCTTCATTTTATCACTATAAAAACCTTCTCTGTGCAAAATTTCATGATTGAAATAATTCCTACTCATAAAAATGATAGAATTGTAGTAAATTAAATGTGGCATTGTAACGAATATATGTATATATTTCTGTCTCTTTTTCTTCAAACTCTTTTACTTCTTAATTATGAATTTATCTATATATATATATATAATAATAATAATCCCAATCAAAAAGAATATATACTGCTCTAAATAATATATCTATCTAATGAATTAAAAATAATATATATATATACTATTATATTATTATTCTTAATAGAATATATAATAACATATTCTATTAAAAATAATATACATATATATATATGTATATTTATAAAAGAAAAATACTAAATTAATTTAAAAGATGATAAAGAAAGACAGAGCGTGTTCAATGCAGTGTAATATTCGCATCCGCCGGAAATGGAATATACCTTCACGAGGAAAGAAAGAAAAGTCGTCTATTGTAAACGAGAAAAAACACGAATAGAAGTAAATAATTCTTTTCTCTCTCTCTCTCTCTCTCTCTCTCTCTCTCTCTCTCTCTCTCTCTCTCTCTCTCTCTCTCGCGCGCGCGTTTGGACGTCTAACCTTTATCGATCTTTGATGTATTATCTATTAAGAGGCACGTGTTTAATATGAAAATACGTAACGACTAATAATTCGACGATCGTGTTCGCTTTACAACGACATTATATATATATATATATATATATATATTTACAAAGTACACCGATAGAGCGAACGAAAGTAATATCCATCGAAAGTCGTACGATAAAGCAAGTTTCATTTCCGGCCGAAAAACAGACAACATGAAGCAATCGAAATAACCTCACTTTTCTCTTTCTCTTTCTCTCGTCGTTGGTTTACAAAGTAAATAACACTCGATATTTCCTAGGTACGGTGACATCGACCACACTGTCGTTACTATCCAATATACATATTGAATGTGTGTGTGTGTGTGTGTGTGTGTATGTACGAGAACAACGAAGTCGATAATGTCGATGACAAGAGACTAACTCTACTGTGATAATATACGAACGATTTAGTAGAACACGTGGTTATAAGAGAACGTCGAATATTTCCGTTATAGATCTTTTCATTATCGTAAAAAAAAAAAAAAAAAAAGAAAGAAAAAAAATAGAAAATCTTGGTTAAAGTCGAAAAATAATAAAAGAGGAAATTCTTAATCGCATCTAATCGTTTTGACGAATTTTCGTATTTCAAGATATCCAGGCAGTAACACGCGTTGAGAGAATGAAAGAGAGAAAGAGAGAGATGGTAGAAGGGACGCCGCGTACAAACTCGCGCGCAATCTTTCTTAAGCGGGAGAAAGAGAGAAGACGGGTTGACAGCCGGCGAGGCACGAAATCCGCTCGTAGAGAGTGCGTGAAAGAAGCAGAATCCTTGGCGGTAGTCGAGTGAGCCCCGTGGCGCGCTTACGGAAGGCTCTGCGCGCCACCACGTGCCTGCTCCGCTCGCGCCAGTGGCGTCTGACGCCGGAAATTCGACGTTCACATAAAGAGATACACATACAACACGTGCACATAAACATACACTCACACAGACTCGCAAGTTTTCGCACGAGTCGTCCTCTCGATTCTTATGATTTTCTCGCTAGACGATTCATCTTTTTCTTTCTCTCTTTCTCTTTATCTCTCGACACTTTCGTGCATTACTTTAACGAGATATTCAAACGAATAAATTCGATTACTTACCGATACGATGATCCATAGCGGGTAGACCGACGTAGATGCAGTGTATGCGCGCCAGACCGGAGTGTTAGCAGCGACGTTGTTTACACCGTCAAACACGAGCTGTCAAACAGAAGAAAGTGGATTTCGCTTTAGACGTAGAATGTTAGGAGCAATCTCGTCGATGTCGTTTCCTCGAAGAAGGAAAATAATGAAAAGTACGCCAAGTATACTCCCGCACGTCGTCGACGAGGAGGACCTTGCGATTCCCGCGCTTTGTCGAGCCCACGCCGTTTTTCCCCCCTTTTCTCTCGAGACGAGCGCGCGCGCGGCCCGGTAAGCACGATGTAACGAGGCACGCGTCCACGCCGTCGTGGCCACGAGTCTTTCTTGATCCTTCGTCTTATTTCTTCTTCTATCTAACTTTTTTTTTTCCTCTCTCGCGAAAACAACGACGACAACAAAGATGACGAGAACGAGAACGGCAACGAGAACGAATATGAATACGAACTTACCGGCGTGTGTATCTTTAGCGACTTTCGGTAGTCACGTTTTTGTTCTTTCTTCCCACCTTATCCTTCTTCCTTCCCTTCTCTCGCGTCTATCCTCTTCGTATAACCAAGAATTCTCTCGCTTCTATCCGTGTGCGAACCGTAGAGCGTCAGTCAGATTGACAGTCGGCGCTCGGCGGCGATGACAGACAGGTGCACCTTACCAACACCACCATCACCACCGCCACCACCGCCACCACCGTTTATCCCTTCGATCTTTTCTTCAACTCCCGCCATCTGTTGGCTATCTTTTACGGCTTTCTCTTTCTCTCTTTCTCTCCTTTGAACGCACATCTTCGTCCGTCAAATTTTTAACCGTTTTATAATCATCGATCGATAGTTACGTTCGTTGAATCTTTTTCCAAGTTTTCTCATTTTTTTCTCTTTCTTCGAAACGTCGTTGTAATAATCGTTTATTAAAATATACATCCGAAGGAACTCATTTATGCTCGAAGATTCAAACGTACGAGGAAAATGAGATTCTTGAACGAACGTTTGTAAACATTTGAACATTTTTCTTTTGTAATCATTAATAATAGTTCTTTTTTCGAAGATCTAACAAGCCTTGGTAAATGTTATGTAATGATTGTTTTCTTTTTATATTTACGATTATTCATTGAATTTCTAGGTAAAATAAATAATGTTTTTAATTATGTTTTGGATATTATTGCTTTTTAGAGTAATTTATATTGTATCGTATGTACGATCTGTTTCTTATAACGAGTTAAGAATAGATAGATTTTAATATATTTAAATGTTTATCTAAGTTACATACATTTTATAATAAAGACTATCTCATTTTAACAATGATGACACGTTTATGACGAATCTTGAATCGGTGACGGGGCATATATTTCGTCTCTAATTCCCTCTTTGTATTGGCGCTTTCTTTCTTGGCGCATTAAACTTATTCGATAATAAGACTTTATTTGATAGATACATTCTTTAAGATCATCAAGATAGTTTTGGCACAACTTCTTCTTTTGCGCACCATGAAAGCCATAAGCTTCGTAACACTCTACCGCTCTTAGTTCGAAGTTTGCGCATTTAGGTACCAGTTGAGCAGTATAAGTCTGTGCTAATCTAGCTGTGAGTGAAGTCGTTATAACTCCAGGTTTGTCAACATACGACTCCATAATAAACCTGTAACAATAATATATATCTTTTATATAATAAAATTTTATTATAAACATACCTGGAATCATTACTATCCAAATATTTGATGATTTTAATAATTCTTTTTATAAGATATTAAAATCTTAGTATCATCTTTTTATATGACTTTACCTTTTTACTTTTGCAAAAACTGAATTTTATAGAATAAATCAAAGCAAACTGAAAATAATCTACATTTATGTTATTTTAACTGTGGAAAAGATATTACTTTTATAAGTTCAAAGATATAATTAATTTTGCACTTATTATTGTGTCAATTTTACGAATTTAAAGTTCTATATAATTTTTCTAGTGACGTGATCGCAATTATATAATTTTAAACAAGATTTTATAAAATTCACATTACTAACCTCTTTCGATTTATATTCCATAATAGATACTTACCTGATATAAATCTGTAAATTCTTATGTAATGTAGTTTGTTATTAATTGTCAAACAAATGACTGTTAGTAGTAAATATGGTGGTTACTGACTGAAATATGGACGTAGAATATACGTAGAAATACCTGCTTTACAATATTTGCGCATATATCATGGCAGCCATATTGAATTTTAAATACGTGGGACATTCAACTGGTTAGACATAATCGAAAACTTAAAATCAAAAAACAATTTCGTTTTATTATGTAAATTAATAATTATAATAATAAATCTGTGATTTCATTCGGCCTAATTTCATGTGATAATCTTGTTTCAATAGTATTTAACACAAATGAAGGTATAGATTTTATGTCAGAAGATCGAAAGATCAATCGACACGAATAACAAAGATGCTTTAATATATCATTTAAGCTGAGGGATTGCGTTTTGAATCTTTTATATTCTTCGATATTCCAAGTACATTGTTTTCCATTAGTAATATTACTGTCATTGTGTTCATTTTGGTTATTCTCTTCAGAATGATTTACTTGTACTGTTAATTCCTCTGGATTAACATTAAGTAAATCATTGGCTTTTACTTTGGTATTATCAATATCTATGTTATTTGATGATAAAAGAGCAGAAAATGTTGTTGCTTGCAAAGCTGATATTTCATCATTTGTTACCTTTGTATCTAAAGGTATGTTACACATTGCACATACTGAATTTTCTTCCAAATTTTGACATGCGAGTAATTCCGTTGATAATTTTCCACCTGTACGAAAAACTGTAGATACAGTTCCATGAAACTCTGTATTTAGTTGAGATATGAATTTATTTGTTAATGATTGTATAGAAGTTGACAAACTCATTCTGTTTTGTTTACTAGATCGTACAGCATTTAATTTATTACAACTTAAATAATGGATTATTTCCTCTTTTGTAAAATCTTTCATCGGTCTAAGAAGCATAACATCTGTATATCTTGTATCGGAGAAATCTATATCTGGAGAAAGCTGAGCACCACGACCAAGTGATATATCGCTCAATATATTAACAGCAATATTTGTTGCACAATCAGCAACAAATACTTTATTGCACTCTAGTTTTCTCGCAGCTAAGATGAGAAGTCTATGACGTAACTGTCGTAATAATTCTTCCCTCGCACTATCATCAGCTAAATTATTAAGCATATTTGATATAACATCACTTTCATCTATTACAATTTCTGGAGCATCCATCAGATAAATATTTGGAACATCATTTTCACGCAAAGATTCTTGTAGAGATGCTGTATATCCCACAAATCCAAACATTTTCACTTGTTTAGATATTGTATCTAACATTTTTTTCCTTTCATTTACTGTATATCCTTCTACAATCCCATCTGTAAATAATATCGAAAGAAATTTTTTTTTATAAAAACTTTTATGAAAATTTCACTTATATAAGAAATGAAAACTTTATACCATCGATAAAAAATATGACTACATTAAATATAATCTTTTTGTGAGTCGTTTCACTCATTCCAGAATTAATCAAATGTAGAAGTGCAGTTGAATTGTCTCTACCACAATATCCAATAAGTATTGTATCTCCTCGATGGATGATTTTTGATTTACCAAGTGCTGCTCTGAATTTGTGCGTTGTATTGATTAAAAAACAAGACGTGCAATATCCATCCTTTCTTCTTAATATTATTTCAGTGCTATTAGTCCGACACTTTTTACACACATCAGAATTTCTATAGAATATAATAAACCATATTATGCTATTGAGGTTATGTATCATTTAGAATTAATTGTAAAAAGATTACTTACAAAATTTGTATTGCATCAATTTTTGGTGTGATGTCATCATTAAAATCGCACGAACAAGCATTTAAAGAACACATGGTCTTTCAAAAATATTTATATCTAGTATTTAAATATTCTAATTATACTTATTTGTTCTATAGTATTATACAATTCAATTTTTGTAAAATAACTAGAAATTTAATTAAACAAATTTACAGGATTTATATATGAAATAATTCACACAGCTGTATTTCAAAATTTATACATATATATATATATATATATATATATATATATATATAATTATATATATACAGAACGATATATTAAAATATGAAAATATACCACCACAAAAGAAGTTTCTAAATTTTTCTTTTTTCAATAACGATAATGTTGATCATCGTGTTCTATACACCTTGAGATATGTTTGATTACTACTATATGCGTACAATTTCGACTTGGAAATAGTGCTTCATATTATAACTAATGGTTGTGTTTAAATTAGATCGGCGAGAGGTTAGTTTCCTTTATGACGTACACACGTATGCCTGTAAGAGAAGTTTGTATTACAGGTTATATATTTAATTTATATTTTATAGTTTCTTTTTTTTAAGTAAAGAAGATGAGCGAATAAAATATTGTTTTAAAGGTAATATCTAGTATTTGATTAATAAAAGAAAAGTTAAGTAACCTTTTTTTATTTTAATTTATTGAATTTAGGAAATACACATCGCTTGTGTTGAAAGCGATACCACAATAAACGTTTTAGTGTGGTCTAATTAAGTAAACAAAAATATGGGTCTTCTTAGTGTTTTACCTGTATTTTCAAGGTATTAATATATTTTAACTCTTTTTGAAATTAAAGAAAATTTGGTTATGATATGTAAATGTATCTACATTTCAAATAAGAAAGAATGGGGTTAGTTCGTATATCGAACATAATTGTATAAGTACTCAAAATATGAATGAAATTATATAATTATATTAGTTACGATGATATACATCAATAAATAATTAAATTAGTTGAAATTTTTTAACAGATTATCTAAATATGCTATCACATGTACGCATGGTATATCTACTTATAGTAGTCCACTACAATTTGGTATAACCAATATGCTTCTGTATGTATTTTCATAATATTGTTTACATATAATGTAATATTGTTTCTGTAGGAAATTAGTAACTATATTTGAAATGATCAATAATTTATGTACACAGTGCAGAACCATTGAAAAAAAAGAAGAGATTAGATCCAGCTATAATTAGACATAGAGAGGAAAGAAAAAGAAAAAGATTGGAAAAGTCAATTCGTCGTTTACAAAAACATGCTAAGAAATTAAAACCTATTAATGAATTGGAAATACCATTATTTTTAAAAACTGAACAAGAGTAATATCAATAATTTATTCATTATTGTTGTTTTGTTTATTGTTGACTTTGAAACTTTTAATTTTTCTTATATAGAGAAAGAAAACGTATCGTTCCACCTTTATCCGAAGAGGAAGAAGATAGAAGAGTATTGTTATACAAAGAATGGGCTAGATATAAAAATATACAACATAAGAATGATATTAAGACGATAGAAGGGTTAATTTTGTCTCAGAAAAGAGCACTGAGAGAGCTAAAAGCTGAATCAGAAGAATTATATAATGAAGCGATACAGGTATATGTTTATTGATTGTATTAAACCATATGTATTACTTTTTTAACTGCAAATACGCATATTTATTATTTTAGATTGATCTTACCTTTTTACCATATTTAAGACAAGGTCCTTGTCATACACCACCAATAAAAAACTATGATAGTCCAGATGGGGAATATATAGATATAACATTAAAATATCCGGGTGAAACATAGCTAAGTTAAATGAAATTTTAATTAAATTCTATGTATAAATAAGATAAAAATTAATATTATCAATATAAAATATTAGCAAAGTTTAGCAATTTTTATAATCATAGTACTAGACTATATAGTATATATAGTATAGACTATAAATTAAATATATAAAGATGTATGTATATATATATGAGACATGGTGATTTCTTTATTAACATTTATTCAGAGAAAAGATGTTTTTTATATCCTTTTTTATATATCACAGAACAGTGTAAGCTTAAAAGAACATTCGTTCTTACATAACGGTCGTTGTCTAGAATGCTTCGACGTATATCAGTATAAAATGTATTATTACCTTCCGTTTTAAATTATATATACTCAAGTTTCGAACTGAAATCCTAATCTGAATAAATAAAAAGATTTAGTAAATTTTGCTTGTACAAATAAAATGGAATAAGTAGTGGAATGAGATGTATAAAGATACATCTGATGTGGATATTCGAAAAAAAGTTCCTTTTTAATTTCTATTAAAAATATATCGCGTACTATCCAAAACGGTGATTCTATTTCTGATTGTAAATGTTGATTGGACAGAAGGATTATTCTCTGAATGGAACCTAATACGATAGAATAGTAAAAAGTAATAAAAATAAAAAGGAACGAACGTGTATATATATATATATATATATATATATACATATACACACACACATTTCTTTTCCATTAACGCTTGTGGTACGTAGTATTTCAGTCGAACTTAAGTTCTCGCTTGCACATGGGACAGCTGTCGCTAGTCTTTAAACATTGCCTGAGGCAATCCGCATGGAAGAGATGATGGCAGGGTGTCACCCTGGCTTTTGTCATGGTACAAAGGCAAACGGAGCAGACATCGTCGAACCTATCGATTTCCTCCGCAGTGGCCTTTCTATATCGGTTTAATATTTCCCGTTCACGTTTTAATGCTGCCCCAGAATTTTGCATAAGTTCCTTCCATCTCAGATAAATGTTTAAATAAGTTGCAACAAAGAGAAATCTCCAGGGTGCCGTTGGTAAGAGTATAAGACTGAAGAAAGCTGATATACCAATAGTAAAGTATCTTAATATCACAGGAGCATAGAGATTCTCGATGTTCTCCAATGCTTCGAGTTGTAGATATCCTAGAATCGTTGGGAACATATCGACGAAGACTTTCTCTGTTGCCGAATAATAGATCCAAGTTAATACGGTATACATCGTCGAGGGCCTGTATAATAAAATAAATATATCTATGTTGTTATTTAAATAATAAGAGTATGGCTATGTTCCAATAAATATGATATTATTGAAAGGAATCATGTTTTGATTTATGATCCGACGTATTATTTATCCTGAAAGACTCCGAGAATCTGTGTCAGCAATGATGTTTTTCTTTTGAACGTCAAGGTAATGCTCTCCCGTTTGTTGATTGTGAGAATAAAAGAATTACCGGAAGACTTACTTGTAATGTTCGAGTCCTTGTTCCAAACCGAATACGAGGAGCATGAAGGTCAGAGTAACAACGAATGTAACGGCCTTGGTCCACTCTAAGACAATCTTCGTGGCCGACATAGCGAGATGTTTGATTTGCGATCTCTCTGTTAAAGTAACATAGGGTGTCCAGTCTTCCTTTTCGATCAGTTCCTTTATATAGCTCACGCAATAAGCGATAACGTTATAAAACATAAGAGTATAAAGACAGGTCATTCTTTCCTTCGGTACCAAAACTTTATCCGCGAGCATCAAGAAAACTATTTGATTTGCCATCACGGAAATGTTTTTCATCCTTAGAAAAAGATTTTCCGCACGATCGACGGGCCCATAAAGACGTTTCAAGAAACGATAAAGTGGTTTCCAAGCTTTCGAGAGTCCACCTATGAACATACGTAATATGTATCTTATATATACTTAAAAAGGTCAATTCATTAACGTTTAAAAAAAAAAAAATTGATATAATGAAGGTTCTCTTGTAAATGTAAATTTAATGATCAGTATACACAGTGTTATCGCGTACTAAAAATATTACGAAATAGTAGCGTTAATCATCTCTTATCAGGATAAGCTATGAATTGCAAAGATCATTCAGTTCAAATAAAAACAGGATGGGCGCGAACTCGCGAAGGAACCAGTTGTATCAGAAGAAATAGTTTGAAGAAAAGGAGGATAATATCTTTCTCTCTTTTCGAAGGAAAATGCAAATCATTAATTTCTCATCGAATAAGATCACACCCTTTAAATCTATGTATATATATATATATATATATATATATATATATATATATATAAAAGATATATACATCTTTTTCTCTTCCTCTTGTATTCTACGATGAAAGGAAAAAAGAAAGAAAGAGACTGAGGGAAAAGATACGATCGCTGTTGAAGTATCTACTATGTACGTTTTACGATTACGCAGCTTTTAAGGATGACTAAGTGGTAGGACATTCTTAGGATTTACAATATTTCAACTTCCTTCGTGGCTAACGCCGACGGTCCATCATTTCCGTTAATTGAGGATAACGTAATCGATGTTGCCGTCGATCGTCTTCATTTTTCGCAACGGCTGGCAATACAAATTTGCATATTAATGGATGTCAGTTGGAAGAGTCATCAACGAAGAGGATAAGACGGACGGACACGAGGGCTGGCAGGTGCGGGCAGAGAGGCCGGGGGGATGATGTCGCCTTGGCGTCGAACGATTCACATGGCAACCAAGATCATCCTTCGGGATTCGTGCGCTCGATCGGGCGGACGAATCTCTACCTATAAAACAACCCGTCCTGGTCGACAGTGGCACATAGCGTTTCTCCGTCATCGTGGTGAGTTACCTTCGATAACGAGGACAGGACATCGTAGAGATCGAAGAGGAAACGATAGAAGGTGAGAAAGAAATACAAAAAAAAGTAAGACAGAGAAAGAGAGAGAGAGAGAGAGAGAGAGAGAGAAAGTGAGAGAGAGAAAGAGACTACCCATTTATCCATTTTGATTAGATTAGAATAGATCATATCCGTTTGTTTGTACAAATATTGTAGATTTTTTTTTTGCTTTTCCCACACGAGAGATTAGATTTTTCTATTTTATCAATGTACGCGTGTGTTTCTTTACTATTTTATCCATGGGTATTGTTGCTGTTACATTGCTTCTTTGCTCGATTTTATGAATGTGATCTGTCCGAGAGTCCTTCGTGCGTACAATTACAAATATCAGTAGATACGTTACGTTGATAGTACGATACGACTTAACGTACTAAGTATATATATATATATATATATATATATATATATATTTATCTAAACGGCTATCGCGCAAATCTATAACTTTTGTTCTCTGTTGAACGTTTTGATATCGGTAAGTTAACGGATATTCGCCTTGATGTATACTTCAAGATCTATTTTACAAAACAGAATTGAATTACACACTTTAAACCGATTGATATGTAATGGGCTCTTTTTTCGTTGCGACTTGAGTTTTTTCTTTCTTATTCGCCAAAGATAACTAAATGGATGGCAAATTTGTAGTAATAACTTATCGTAAAGGAAAAGAAAATGTAGATTTTTTTTTAGATTTTCGATTTTAATATTTCGAATAGCATCGAAGAGCATAGTGAAATAATTGTTTTCGACAAGATAGGAGATTAAGTGAAAAGAATTCTTTTTTTTTTTTTTTCTTACCTGCTGTTGCCCCTACGAGAGCTTTCAACGTGTAAACAGGGTATCTGTAATTGGCACTTAATACCACAGGTAAAACCAAAGCCGAGTACAAGGCTGGTGCCGGTGAGGGTAAAAGTGGTAGTGGACCACGAGGACAATAGGGTAGCAAAAGAACAGCACTCAAGAGACAAACGCTTTGTGCTGTTTTTTCTTTGTCCACTGTCAGCGAGTTCGCTCTCACACGACCCCTCACCCGCGTTATCATACCCATATCGTCTTCCTAAAATCATATAAATACATTTATCAGACCTCCTTCTACATTCGACACTTAACACATTTTACAAACATCATTTGAAACGTTTAGAAGATTTGCTTATCGTACGGGCGAGCTCTGGTACGAACGATTTTATATTTATTTAGAAATAAACAATCTTAAGAAAGATATAAAACGAATGGTATGCTGATAGATTTTTAGTTTCTTAACAAATCGAATATACGATGTCGAAATCGGATAAAAATTTTTCTTTTATTTAGCAAATAAATCGACACGTTAAAAATCGAATTCGCTTCGCATTCACTTTTCGGGCGCAACGAGCTTTTGGCAAGATCACTCTGCAGATCCATCTATCTTTTTCTCTTCTATATTCAGCCTCGCATACTATTTTCAACCGAGGACCCTAAAGTTCTCCTGATCGTACGTCTTTCCTACGTAAGCGAAAACATTAAGCGCTTAAACCTATACTTTTTCTGTTTTTATCGATCCATCTATCGGTCTTTCAGAGAAAAGACTTTTTTTTTCCCTTTTCGAATGATATATTTAGATGTTTATTTATGCTTTCTTAGTTCAAAATTCTCTGCCTGAAAATGTACGCCTTGTTGATACTTTTGTAAACGTAAATCTGGTAGCAATATTTCTCAGTCGGGATACAGTGACGTTTAAAAATAAACAGTTGTGAGTGAGAAAAAAAATAATAGCGAGGTTTTTACGAAAAACGTTTCTTTCTTATTTCTTTCGTGAAGGTAAGGAGAAAGAGAAAGAGAAGGAAAAGGAGAAAGAGAAAGGAAAAGAGAAAGGGAAAGAGAAAAGTAAAAAGAAAGCGAAAGAGAAAGAGAAATTGTTATTACTAATACATTTATGAACGAGATAGTAGAATATCGAAGATATTTACAGTTTGTTGATCGTGATAGTTGAGTTAGACAGAACGTGAGACTGCGTCATCGTTGAAATCGTATGAGCTCGATGTTTTGCTTGTTTTTTATATTTTTTGTGAAAAACAATAAATATCAATGATATGTGAGAGATAGAGATAGAGACAGAGAGAGAGAGAGGGAATGAGAGATCGTAGGATTAAATGTAAATTTTGTATTAATCGAAAGGAGAATACCGCGGATAAAATTTGGCATTTAGATCGCAAGTTGGCAAAGGTTTAAATGCGTGGTTAATGTGCGATGTTTACGATTTGACACTGTGCAACTGGCTTATTTCCGAAATGAGCCAGATTCGAAAGATTCATGTAAAGCGATATCTTTTAGGCGTATGACCCGGAAACACATACATGATGCAAATGGAATTCGAAGATAACTTTAATTGTGTGTCATAAAATTGTAAACGAGCCAAATGTCGTCGTCTCGTACAATGTGACGATGATGCATCATCGATTTTAAGAAGAGAAATAAATCTGTATGAGAAAGTCATAGGAATCGTTAAAAGAAATGAATCAGATATCGGTTCACGTATACCTACGTATTTTTTCTTTTTTCTTTTTTTACTAATTTATTTCAATTTAATTATTGTTATAGATTAATGGAAGTAAACGGTTTTCTTAGTTCTCTTCAATTTGTTACTAGTATCAATGAGATGTAGATCAGCAAGCGTGTATATGTTTGATGCTAAAAGCGAAATGAGAACACAAACTTAAGGTTTCTTGGCCCGGAGTCCGGAAGAATGTTTGCATTGAAAGTTTGCGGTCGTTTGATCATTGCAAACAGAGGTGTTTGTTTGACGTGAGACGAATAGACAAAGAATTTCAGTTATGTGCGGTATATGCGAGCATAGAAATCGCGAAGACTTCCTTCGATGTATTTACACACATATATCGTCGTTTTTGATTTTATTCGGATAGAATGATAGAACAACAATTTTGTTTTCTTCTTTTTTTTTTTTTTTTTTTTCAAATACCTCATATACTTCATATACTTTAGCATTTTTCGTTTCAATTACAATAAAAAGATAATTTCTTAATCGATTTTAAATTACTTCGCGATGTTTAATTAGATAAAATTGAACTCACCTATGAAGTGTTCTTCGAGAAAATAAAAATTTTTAAATTATCGTCACGTAAATTGGTCACCCTCAAGAGACTTAGACGATAATGGATTTGCTTTTCGTGGAAAACAAATTGCAATTGTCAAATGAAGAAAAGTCGCGTTGTTATTATTTGTTCACTCTCGAAAGTGACTACTCTTTTCGAATCGAGATCGCGTGTGAAAAGAGAGACGAGCGATGCGTTACTGGGACTCTTCTTCCGATGCACGTAGACTGCTACGAAATAAAGAGTACGACCTCACGGTCGCGATGTAAGAAGAGATTCGTTGGGGGTTTCTGCTACTCGGAAAGGGGATGGGGAAGAGTGGGGTGGGGGTGGACGAAGAAAATCTGGCATCGCCGAAGAGAAACGCAAATTTTCGTGGCTATTATTAGAAAGACGAGATATTCGAACGTGCAACTCCGACTCGTCCTATCCTCCGCTCGTGATTTCTCTCGTCGCGATTCGCCAAAATTTGTTTACGTCTGGGCGACTCAGCCGAATCGCAACACCTACGCTAACTAAGAAACCACGTACGTTGAAAAGAGAAGACACGAAAGGAGAAGGAAAAAGTCCTTTCCATTCATCCATCGGCCTCCTCTTCGTTTATTGTACGTCATTCTTTCGACGTGGCCGTTCGCCATCAAAGAATAGCTCGATGATCTTCGAAAGATCATTCAGAAACGTCTCCTTCTCTTTCTCGCTTTTACTATTACTCTCTTGGCTCGATACGATTTTGAAACGACGATGAACATTTTTTCCTATCTTTTCGAATGATCCTACTCGAATTTTCTTTCTTTTCTTTTGATAATCCTTTGTAACTTTGTCATATAACTTTGAAGTCGGATACTCATATATCTGTATTTTTTTCATGATTTCATATTTCATGATATATACCGAAAGAAATTGATATTTCATAAATATAAGTTATACTACAATATAAGTTTCATATTAAGTAATTTTTTCTTTTGAAACGAACAAAAATTCATATAACTTCTACTTTATATTGTTCTTTTAGAAACTTGTTTAACATGGAACGAAACTAGTACGACTCGTTAGAACAAGAGCTATTAAGAAAGCAACAGGTTTATAAAAGAGAAGATTATCTTTATTGATCTCGTTGCTTTTCATAATAAATATGAGTTACCTGTAACATAATTTTCAATTTTTTAAAATTATTTTTATGATACCAAGAAAATCTAGTTTTTTACTATTTCCAATTTGCTCTTATATAGTATAACGCATAGACGTTTTTCTTTGTTGAATCGATTAAATTACGCGGAATCGTTCGACGAACGTCAAGTAGAAGATCTATTTACTATGCACCCTTGGCCCAGCGCGAGATTTAACTTCCACTGACAATTACATGGGAAATTATCGAACGTTCGGTCCGATTAGAGATAACCAAACGATTTCGTAGAAGCTTTCTCTCTCTCTCTCTCTCTCTCTCTCATTCATTATCATTGAGGTCGAGAAGAGACGTAGAGTCGAAAGAGTTGTTGGCTTACTGGCGTCGACGCTTCAATTATTCTTGTATTCCTGGGTCTCCCGGAATTGCTATTAACATGATCGCATTAATCAGAAGAGGGAGGTAATAACGAGAGATTAAAGAGAAAAGAGAGAGACGATATACAAGAATAGGAAGAACTAAGCTAAGAGTTTCTGTGACAATCAAAGAAATAATTGAGAGAAAGAGACAGACAAAGATAAAGAGAGAGGGGGAAAGAAGCGGAAAAGAGTCCAGTGGCTTTTCTTTCTGTTTCTGGACATCGATAAATCTCTCTCACGCGCTAGTCTTTGCCCTCGAGATGCGGAGGAGGGATATAAACGGGGAAAATTTCTTGGCTGGCGTCTGGCGCGATGTTGAAAAGTGGGGGTTCCACGACTGCGTTATGTCCTATGTGGGACAACGGTTTTGTCTATCGCACGGCGAATCCGCGAGACAAGTGACGAGTCTATTCAAATTATCCTATTTCTATCCGTATCATTTTTTCTCAATACTTTTGTTCGATATTCCTCCGTCTCCTCTTGTCTCTCTCGCGAAGCGATCGATCTAGTTACTTTTTCTTCTTGTTTTTCTTCTTCTTATTCCTCTCTCGTGTTCAAAGAAAAACGGTTGCATAGTCTACATAGGACAGAATACATGTGTCGATCGGTGCTCGTCGAGACATCGGCGTTCATGTCGATGGATCGTTTCACGAGGAAGGTTCTATTTGGATTTGCTCTGAAGGCAATACTTATAACTCAAAGAAAGGATCGCTATTTCAATATTCAACCTCGATCGAACGTTTCGCGGTGTCAGTGAACGTGTTCATGGGTAATGATGGCATTCTAAATACGTAAAAATAAGTTTTTGAAATTTTTGGAATGTTTCTTTAAACGCTTACAACTCACGATCAATTTTGTATAATTAATGGTAAAATTCTCATCCGTAGTTTGTTCTCCGAGTTAAACGAATACTTTGTAAAATATTGACAATAGATTTGAAGGCTTCTTTGACTTAGAATAACAGTAGCGAAGTATGATTTTTAATTTCCACCAGATGATGATATCGACTGTTCAACTTTAAACTTTTACGATTCCTTATCACTCATATGACGAGATAAATAAATTTTCTTACGATCTTTGACTATCCTTCGATTTCACCTTGAGATCCTCCGTGTAAAAATAAATAAATACTCGAAGAAAAAGCGGAGTTCAATGAATCGGCACGAGTCCGCATATAATTGTTTCTTTCTTCGATAATGATATTTACAGTACGATAATTCACAGAATACAGAGTTCGTACATAACTTCTATCTCACGTGCGTCTGATCTCCCACGCTAACATTTCGTTGACCAATGTCGACTATTATATTATGCAGAGAAGTCAATATCGTAACTTTCTTTTTCAATAAATTGATTTTCTTTTAACTTTTTGTGCAAAATAAATTACGTATTTATTTTTGCTATACAAAGACGACTCTCACGCTTTCCATTATTCGATCTTTCCGTTATTTGTTATGCTAATGGAGATTAAAAAATACATTGATTATTTACGGGAAACTTTAATCAATTTGTCTAATGTTTCCTTCCAAATGTTCGAGTAAAATTCTTTCAGATGTTGTTATTTATTTATTTGTTTTCGAAACGTTTTGATATTTATTTTACTCGAATGAACATGTCCTTATCATTTGAGTTGCGATTTTCTAAGCATGTATTAGACGCTTGAGCATATATTAATTATTAAAGATATCGGTTTTCTTTATTAATTTTATTTAAAATTCATTATCGATTTAAAATTCATTATCGGTTTTTTCTCATCGTTGAAAAGAGATATGAACCGTTTGATTCCGGGTGGCCTCCGGTGTAAAAACAAAGGTGCAGGAGGGCAAGGTGACGTTCAGTCATAACCTTTGAGATAACTTTTAAGGCATATCGATGTATACGTTTGTAAAATACAAAAATATTCTTTTTCGGTAATTTAAATTCATATTTATATAAATGTATACGAGTACTCATTCTTTCTCACAGGAATGTGTACAATTATTGCATTATTAAACTTTTCAATTTGTTCCGGGTATTGCATCATCGAATAATCAACGATGCGCGTGCGATGATACGAAGAGCAAAAATATTGTCAATTGAAATAATGTATAAAGAAGTTTGATGTATTTGAGCTTTATGTAGGTCGAATGAATTTAAATTTCTATCACTTTCTTGAAAATCACCGTCTAGAGAGAGCATCGTCTTATTATCCGTTATACAATGTTACTTCATTTCTGTTTCAGACACTCGAAACGACATGTCGAGCCAATCCACTTACGTACTCATGCTATTGTCCTTCATCTTTTTGTAAGTACTCTAGAAACAATTTTTCTTCTCTCTTCTACAACTTCGAAAAAGAAAGGATACGAACAATAAAACGTGGAACGTTTTAGATCGTGCAGCTTTGCGCACCCTTTCATCAGACAGCGCGAAGATGTGAGACAAGCTTGCGATGGTTGTGGATACGATTGCGATAAGTGCAAGTATGGTTACACGATATCGGCTCTTTGTGGTGTTCCTGTATGCAAAAGGGTTAGTGCTCCTATATATAATAAAATACATTTAATTATTTGACACATTTTGAAAGAGAATATTACAAATTTATAATATTCAGTATAGAATATTTTCGATCGATGAAAATTGTATCGTGTTCTTTGAGATATATATTTGTTGGTTTTTTCTTATAGGGTCCTGGTGAAATTTGCGGAGGACCAAGCGAATCTTGGGGAGTTTGCGGCGACGGATTGATCTGCAGTTGTAACAAGTGTATTGGCTGTAGCGTAGAGGAACTCGAATGTTATTCTCATACTTGCCCGCCTCATCTTAGTTTGGAAACACGTCATTCCGATGCATATTATCGCTTTCCTACAGCTAAATAAAGGGCGAGTCGATCTGGATTTCGGAGAACGAGAGAGTGTGTAGGATGAAGAGACGGAAAGCTAGAGAGGGAAAGAGAGAGGGAGGAAGAGAGAGGATTAATACATTCCAACGATTGATCTCATCATAGTTGATTAGTTAGATTTCGTATAGTTTAATTGTTTTTAATAATTTTGTTGCTTTCTATCCAATTGTGTGTCTATCGGTTTATTGTCTACGATGTTTTAAAAAGAGATGAGAGTTCCAAGAAAAAAGAAAAAAAAAAAACAAAGAAAAGAAAGAAAAAGAAAGAACAGAGGAGAATGGATAGAAAAAACTACGATCTCGTTAAATGAATTATTTGTTATCGATTACGATTAGCAGAGCGATAAGACTCGAATAGTTTTTAAGACTTTACTTAATTTTATTATTTTGTCCCACGACATATACGATAAATAGCAAATTATACTTATCGATCGGTTTAAGGATAAAACGCACGTACGCACTCTCATGCGTCTCTCCGTTCTGCCGAGACTAGCATAGACCTATATATCTAGTTATATTAAAAGTATTAAATCAATCGTAACTGGCTGTGAGTTGCATTTCTTATCGTAACAGACGCGAGTCATCGCCTTGACCTGATTTTTATGTTACGAACATTTCGTAGTTTCTCGCGAAATGTTCGAAGGGCGAGGTTTTCCGCGATTCGAGTTGACGATGAGAAATCATGTTCTTTTCACGGAACGTACCAATATGTGCATTTGTAACATTTTTATTTTATTTAAGTACAATTAACGTAGTTAGGCTATTTTTAATTTTTCGTTTTTGGCTAAATAAATATTTATTTGCTCAAAATAACAAGATTATTTATGTGATCTATTATAAGAATAATCGTGAAATAAAAGTACCATTTTTCTTTTCTCTTGACATCCATTCTTCTTAATAACTATCCCAATATATTTGGAATTATTAATTCATCATTTACGTGGCAGTTTTCAGAAAATGAGTTTTATCGTACCGAAGGATTTTAACTTAAATGAAATTAAATAATATCGATTAAAATAATATCGATGAAAATTGGTCGAGAAATTTGTTTGAATTTGAAACATATCAGTGCTGCCACCAAGCATCACTGTAACTATCGTTCTTACAATGCTAGAGTGCTATTGACTCGATCGATAACGTATGTATATACAATGAAAATAACTAGTAAATACATACATAGGTATGATTAAAATCATTATATCTTAATAGATTGGAAATAAAATGATTCGTGCTTATTACGTAATACTGGTTATAATGAAACATTGATATCGAAAAATGATTTATTATTTACATTCTATATTTTGTGTTGAACAATTAAATGCTAACGATAATTGATAAAATATCATTTGCGAAAGAATGTATTTTGTTTGGGAAAGAAGTATGGGTATAGAAAATTCGAATGTTTTCGTATCTAATCTGAAAAGTATCTCGAAAACGTGCGTTTACATCCTACGTTTACATGTCGTAAATGCTCGTAGAAACGGTTACTTTTTCATCGGGATAATTAAGTGAGTTTATATTTAAAAGTAAGTATATGTATATATATATATATATATATGTATATATATATATATAATTAGTATATGTGTAAATGGATTATTTTATGAAGTATAATAGAAGGAAAATATGTGTACGTACATAGTAAACATAGTGAAAACTTGGAAATAACAATAACAACTCTTATTTACGTAACGTTAACACATTCGTTAAATAAATAATAATTGCATAATATGCTTAGCGACACACGGTTGCACGTGAATTTTAACGTAATTCAATATATCGCAGAAATCTAAATATCTCGCAAACATCCTTCTATATTAATAATACGATAAATTCGACGCTTTAAGAAGTTTAATTAAAGCGAATACTTTTCGTGAATCGACATGGTTTTTGTTACATGCACATAATGTGTTCGTATTATTTATCGTAAAATAAATATTTTTTAGTTTTAATAGAGTGCTCCGTTCGCATAAAAGATCGTATGTACTTATATGTATACATACATACATATATATATATATATATGTATGTATGTATGTATATATGTTATATACAATAGACGCAGAGTGCTAAGTAAAGAAAATTGATTCCGTAATATAAAAAATCATGACATAAGGCGAAAGTTGACTTTACTGAATTTCAAATAGGCAATACTTATAATTACAATAGTACAGCTCAATCAAAATTCTGCGGGGGACTTTGCGTCATGATTTCTTATCGTTCATAATCGATTTCTCAAGATGTATGTGTTACTTTAAATCTATAATACGAATCATATATATGGAAACACTTATCGTTCGATGTACAATCGATTACATCTAGGAGATACAAGAGTATCATGGATTTTATACAATATAAGCCAGAAAATGTAAACACACACACACAGACACGCACACGCACAAAGAATTATATCGTATTTGATAGAGTTTCTTTTTCATCGTTTACGTTGGATGCTTTCTGATCACCGTCGGGGTGTACGACACGATTCGAAAATGGCGCGTTTTCGTTCGATAGAAAAACGCTTTTGTTCTGATTGGTCGATTCGAATAGTTAGCGGGCTGTTAGAAAACAAAAGCGATTGTCGCTGGTATTTCTAACGTAAACTATATAAGTAACAGGTAAAAGAGAAAAACAAATAGAGAGAGAGAGAGAGAGGGGGGGGGGAGAAATAGACAAACGTATAAATAGAGAAAGATAGAAAGAGAGGAAAATGCATCGCGTCTCTTTACCCCTCATATTTGTACGAATGATTACGTCAAATGTCTCTCGGAATAATCTCTCGTCAAGGTGAAATTCTTCGCCGACATGGGCTTAAAGAGCAAGCAGAGTATATTTTTGTAACAAGTCATCAACGTCTATCGGCCGGACACGCGCGTATGAAAAGGAGGAGAGCCGAGATGACGATGAGTCAGGTCGCGAAGGAAGTTGAGAATAAATTTCGTCCGTTCCAGTTTCATATCTCTTTTCTTTTCAGTCGCGTTAAAATGCGTTTTCTAATTCGTTGACACTTCTTCCGGTTTTCAACTTTCATCTCTTTCTTTGTTTCTCTTTCTCTTTCTCTTTCTCTTGGTCTGTTTGTCTCTTTTCAATCCACTTTTTAATAAGAAATTCTTCAACGAAGAAACATAGGATTCTTCTTCTTCTTCTTCTTCTTCGGCAGAGTGCCATGAAACGTGTTTGAAGACACGTTTTTTCTTTCTTTCTTTCTTTCTTTTTTTGCTTGCTTCCTCGACCGAAGAGTTTGCTAGTTAAGAAAGAAAAGCCATTGCACGGTGCATCGAAACTGGGTCAATACCATCCTCCTTTCTCGTTCGTTCCGCTCGGCGTTGAGTCGCGTGCACGTGGGTGCTCACTCAACGAAGCGCTGAAAGATAAAATGTTTATGTGTTAGCTTTATACAGTGTGTGTATATATATATTTATGTATGTGTAAATATATATATATATGTACATAATGTGTGTGCATATTCATTTTCGATATCCCCGTTTCTCGTAAAGCACATTAAAGCCTAAACGCAATCGAACAGCGATCGTTAACGACCAACCTTAACATTCTTATAAGTGCAACAAAGAGAATGGCACTACGTATCGATCGATACGAGTGCTAACACATCTTGATCATCTTTCTATTTATTTTTTCTTTTATCTATACTTTGCATCTTGGACTTTCCTTGTTTAGCATTCATACAGTAAATAGCGAAAAGAATGAATCAAAACGTCTTAGAAAAAATTATTCGATCTCTTCGTTACACTTCGTTCGAGTATATGCTGTCTATTTAAAATATATAGATTCATTAACTTTTCATGCCTTTTTTTTTCGTTGTTTCTTTTCGTTTCATTTTGCACTAATGCGTTTAGGCCTTTACCATGCAAAAGGATGTTTTTTGTTCGTTGATTTAAACGCCTCTAGAATACTCTAGAATACTCTACAGATAAACGCTCTTTTTCTTTTGTAGTGTAGTGATCGAGCGAAAATAGACAGGATGGAACACGGGCAGTGTCGTGTCGTGTCGTGTTGTGTTGTGTTATGTTGTGTTGTGTTGTGTTGTACTGCTTCGTATGCGTGTGTGTAGTATATATTGTGTTTTTTTTCTCTCCTCGATACGAAAACGAAACTCCATTGGCTTGTGACTCGGCTCGAACTAAATTGAATTACGGCGAAGAAAATAACTGGGGACTTTCCGGTTAAAATCATCGTAATCGCCGATAATAATTTGTCAAAAGAAAAAAAAAAGAAAGAGAAAAAGAGAGAAAATATTTTTTTCAAAAGAACGTGCTTTCGAACGTGTACACACATATATATATATATATATATATATATATATATCGTTTCCCAAGTGTTATCAATTTACGAAGTATCGTCACGTTTCAGCATCGATTGATATACGGAATAGTTCGCGAACAATGGAACCCATCGCTTTAAATTATGTAATCGTCCTCGATTAACGAGCTCCTTCCCATCTACCTCCAATCGCAAATGAAAAATATTCCTTTTGCAAATAAAAAAAGAAAAAAAGATAAAATGTAGAAGGTTAGAAGGGTAATTTGCGATTTTAGATTATGCGATAGAGGTAGAATAAACATGTTGCCATGATCGACTGTCAACTTCACACGCGACGTGACCCTGACAACTTCTCGACAAAATGAATTCTCAAAGAGAATATATTATTTTCAAAATGCCCATATCGTATCTATGCAATTATATATGTATGTATATATACACACATATATACACATTGCATCAGCCGGTTGTTGATTTTACGCGTCATTTATTCCGTTCGATACAACGCGATTTAATGTCGTTCAAACGAACCATTACTTTCGGTTCGAAAGTTATCGTTTGTCGGGGCTCATCGAAAACTTTCTGATTATTCTAATTCCATCGCTGATGGAGTCTCTCTTGTGATAAATTTCGAAATGTTTTCGATTTTCTCTCTTTTTTAATCTTTCTCTTTCTCTTTCTATTTCGAAAGTAACGATTCGACGCTTGCTGTTTGCATTCTCTCTCTCTCTCTTTTCTCTCACTCTCTCTTTCTTCTCTTTCTCTCTTACCTTTGCGGATACGAAGGATTAGGGCGGTGCCGACATCAAGTGGTCCAGATTCAACTACGAAGCTGCTTCGACGATTCCTTTACTATCCTTTACTATTGGACGAACGAATCGCGACAAAGAAGAGACGACGGTGATGAGAAGCTCTTGATAATCGATGATAAGGAAATAGAATGATATGAGTCGACAGACGAAAGAATATTAAAATAACGGAAAGGAGAATAAAAGGAAAGTTCTTGGTATTGGTATAAGTTAGTCCACCATAGATGACGAGACTGGGGACGTTGGCGAAGGTGTATGTCACTGTCCATTTTGTTTGAGCAACTTCCTCGTCCTGAACCCACGAAATCCAGCCTGAATTCTAGTAGCTGCAGCTTGTTCAGCCTGCTGTCTTTTTCTTACGAGGAATCCACGAATTCCAGCTTGGATTTTCGTTGCAGATTTTTCTTCGAGAGCCTCCCTAGTATTTTGTCTTTTTAGAGTCGACGTACTCGACGATGTAGACTCGTCATCGCTCTGCTGTCTCTTCTGATACGGCTGTTGAGTTTCCTTTAATTGTTTTCTCACGCGATAGCCGCGAAAATTTGCTTGAATCTTCGTAGCAGCTGTATTAGCTTTCATCGTGTCGTCCCTTGATTTTTCGGACATAGGTCCACCTCTTCCTCCGAGTATTTTATTATCTACCTTTTTTTCTTTTTTCCTTTTTTTATCCTTATAATTTCTTTTCTTTTCTTTCTTTTTTGTTTTCCTTGAAAATTAACGAAATGGATCGAACCTCATACGACACGAACAAATTTTTCGTTTCTATACTTTGATGGATAGATTGATCGATACGTATTTCCTTTTATCTATAATGAATACTCGATGTTAGTTGAAACTCTCCTTGAACACTTTAGACGGCCACTTTGATGGAGATGCAAAGTGAAACTGACGGCAGTAATGCTCTCGCTCTGTGATCCGCCTTGCGCTTCTCGCTTGAGCGCTCTAAGCTCTCTCGCTTGCTCGAAGAGAGGCGGGAGATCTTTCGCGCATGCGCACTTTTCCCTACGTTCTCTCTCTCTTTTTCTCTCTGGCTTTCTTTCTCTCTCATTCTCTCCGCAATCGCCTTTGCGAAAGCATTCGCATGTATGACAAGACGATACGAATAAAAAAAAATTTGTCCGAGACTCGCGAGTGAACGTTCCAACTTTCGTATTAAACATATATGTTTCTTTTATTTCTTTTTCTTTTTTAATTTCTCGATATCGAACTTCTCTTTCATTTTTTGTATTGTTTCAAATTAGAAAATCAAACGATTGCCTCTTAAACATTCATGTTACTTTTATTTCTTTTAGAAAAAGGTTATCTCCCGACAGTTAAATTTTTATTAAAGAAGTGTATCGCGCTATGATATAGTATATTTACTTTGCCAAGAAATTAATTAATGATTTCGCTGGCACGGATGAATGTGCGAACGAAATCAAGGCGAGAATGCGAGGATAAATATAATTTTCACAGTGTCATATTTGCTCGAAACAGAAACGTCTTATTGTTGTTTTTCTCTTTTGATGTATTATTATTCGATCTTTCCATTTTCTTTTCATTTTTTGATTCTTTTGGATGAAAAATTAAACAAATATGAAGTTAGTCAGCTGGCTCAAACTAATAGAACGTTTGCGAAACCCGAGTAATATTAATTTAATTCGATCGTTAATTGATTCCTAGGAATTCGTGATTTCGATTGATTAATAAACTCGCGAGAATCGTTGTAATAACTTCGTTGCTCTGATCTTTGATTGACACCGATCGACAACGGAACAAATTGAAAGGGGACGACAGATCGGCCGGCTGCGTCGTACATTTTCTTCCCTTTTAAAATTATTACGTTATACTAGTCGTATATATAACTGTCCTTCTAAATTCTAAACTCGTCCGAATTCGGGCCTTGATATTTCCAGTAATCTGGTGATCACAAATGCAAGCTTATTTATCTTATATGTAAGCAAGTTATAATAGTACAAAACAAGTTCCTCTTATTTCGACCTCGAGCCTTCATTTACATTGGTTTATAAATGAGAATATAAAGGAATGAATCACTAAAACGTTAATAAAACATAAATCGATCGTTATGTTGCGATTTCAGGAATCAACATCGAACGTGATTTTATAAAGGAAATTTTTAATGGAAAATATATAGAGATAACATAGACTTCTTTTTTTCAAAGATTAATGTCATAGTTATAGATTTTTTAATGTAATAATTATAGCACCTCGGTGTAGGTAAGATGAAAAAAAAATGTTGACGAGAAGGCAAGAAAGACGTCACGCTTGTATCATCGGTTCCAACTTTCTTGGCGTCACTTTATCGAAAATGTTCGTTCTCTCGGCAGGATATAAGTATATAAAAAGCCCACGTGTATATCTCCTCCGATGTATCTTTTCATAGATGAATTAATGCGTGACGTTAAAAGACGATTAACTTGCGATCGTGAGCTCACTATATGGAGGTGGTAGTTTTATTCGGTTGGTACAAGAATGACGTAGAACGTAAAAGTCTCCCGATATCTATCTATAGACATCAGGTGCACGCTCTCAATGTACATACGTGCCTTCGTTCCACCCTAGACGCGTGATTAAGTCGCTAATAATAACCATCGGAACGTTGATAGATCGATTCTGCGTCATACCGAAGGCAAAGGAAGATGGCATCGATGACAATTTCTTTCATCGACGAGTTTGCTTTACATAGCCTTGGATTTGATTCGGTGTTAGAAATCGAATCAATCATAAAAGGAAATCTTATATCGATTTTACAAGAATATCTAGAACGACCTGATCGAATAGAGGAGATCGAGAAACGTCCAAGTACATTGTATCTCTTTTCAAAGCATTAGATTCGATAGTAAACAAATCGTTTATTCCGAGCTAATAGCCTTGTCATAGCTATCCAGTTAAATATAACTCTATATAAGAAAGTTCACTAATATTAAAGGAGTTTGCTTTTGATTAGTCGTATTGCCGTTCATCGAACGCATAGCCCCTCAGGCTTGATATATCCAATTTGTAATTTTAGAGCAGGTCGTTTACACGTGTGCACTACTCAAATTTACTGCGTATTTTTCATGGTTTTGAACAGTATGCGTAAATCGATACTATCTTGATGCGAGTCATTTCAGTTACGAGTCAAGTCAGCATTTAGTCATCAGGAAAAATATAATCCTGCCGTTTCTAAAATTATTCTTATTCTTAAACATTAATCATTGTGTTATTAACATTCAATGATATATACGATTCATTTAGAAATAACGCGTTTTTAATAAGGAAACATATTTTTATAATATATGTTATTTTTTCTATCGTAGGAAACGTATAGAAAATAGTAAACGTTTCTATTTTATATCTCATTCTTATCGTTGTTAACTCTGTGAAATTATAACAATTAAAGATAATTAAAGTATTATTTTTATTCGATACATTATCATGTACCACACACAAATTCTACAGTGAATGTTTTACGATTTTATCGTTTATTACGCGTTGACTATTACAAACGTTAGATTATTATAGTCGTATCTAATTATAAGGTTACTGGATCTATCTAGTTCGCTGAGAACTGTATTAAAACTTTTGCTGATTATCCCAAGTGTAATAAGTGTGAACCAATGAGAACTGTCGACAACTTTCAGTAAATAGAATGATATTCACGCTGATGTGTGAATATTCGTACATGGGAAGAGAGAATTAAAATGGCGATATGGTCATTAACAGTTTAACGAGCATCACAGCGGCTGCTAGAAATTATGTAACGAAGGGAACTCTTGCTAAAAAGCATCTATGTAATAAACAAGTTGTTAATAAAACTAAATAAAATATCATCGATTGACCTTATCTCGTGAAAAACGAAATTTCATCGTTATCGTGATCTAATTAAAAATTTCTCTGATTAGATCGTAATAAAAATAATATTCTTTTCGCATAAAATGTATCTTTATTATGAAGAAATATTTGTATATTGCTCGTTTTATGTCAATTTATGATAAATCGATATATTATTCTTTTTTGTCATATGATTTTTTTACGGAATCATCTGAACAAATTTCTATCGTTTTGGCCGATGATTTGTCTTCTTTATTGTTCGAGTGATTCGAATTCTTATCTTCGTCTTCCGAAATTGATTTTTTATTTTCATCTTTGTCATTCGAACTTACTTGTTTATTTTCATCCTTGTCACCCGAACTTGCATCTCTATTTTCATCTCTATCATTTGAAATCGTTTCTTTATTTTCATCTTTGTCATCCGAACTTGCTACTTTATTTTCATCTTTATCTTCCGTACTTGCTTCTTTATTTTCATCTTTATCATCCGAACTTGCTGCTTTATTTTCATCTTTGTCATCCGAACTCGCTACTTTATTTTCATTTTTATCATTTGAAATTGTTTCTCTATTTTCATCTTTATCTTCCGTACTTGTTTCTCTATTTTCATCTTTATCATTTGAAATTGTTTCATTTCTATCGTCCGAACTTGCCGTTTTATTTTCATCTCTATCATCCGAACTTGCTGTTTTATTTTCATCTTTATCATCCGAACTTGCTGCTTTATTTTCATTTTTGTCATCCACACTTGCTGTTTTATTTTCATCTTTACCATCCGAACTTACTGTTTTATTTTCTTCTTTGTCATTCGAACTTGCTTCTTGATTCTCATCATTATTAACTTCTTCGTTCTCCGAAGGAAGATTCGTAATCGTTGATAGTTCGATCGTTTTCCCATTTGCATCATCAATTTTTTCATTTTCAGATAATTGATCGTCATTGTCTTTTACCGTTTCGTCTTTATCTTCAACATTATCTTCTTTTGGACTCTTCGATAATTCTGTGCGTTCGTCACTTTCATTAGTCATTGTTGACGGTCTTGTAGATGCAAGAGTAACGCTTTCTTTTGTAATCGAGACGTTATCTTGAGTTCCAGTTCCTTCATGTTTCACCGTAATCGGAGTCTGTACATCTACATTATCAGATTTGTTTAATAATTCCATTGAATTCTCTGAATCTATTATTGATTTTCCAATAGATTCACGATCTATCGTAGCAGATTCCAAGCTGGTAGGATTGAAAGAAATGTCTTGAAGTTTTGACATGGTCGTACTGTCTAGACTACTAAGTTCCTCAATTAATACACCTTCCGGTGTTCCAGGAAGGGCCAGAGGTTCTCGTAGGCTTTGTATACTATGATCGTTGGAATGATCCTCGTATTCTTGCACGGTGTCCTTAACGTGACTTGATTCGTTATCTTCAACACTTGTTATGAAGTTTAAGTAGCGATTTTGTAAAGTCGAGTCATCCTTGACAGGCCGTGTTCGATCGTCGTTGGCATTTATATTCATATTCGCTTCGAATATTACGTTCGAGTTCGTACCTACTGAATTTGGAACGATATCTACGAGTCCTAACATGATGGGTGTACTGACTTGACCTACTAAAAGTTTGGTCAAGTCTTTTGGATGCAATCCACCAAATAAACTACTTAAATTCTTTACAAAATCTGATGGAGTTCTATCTATATTTTCAATATTTTCGTAATTATCATGTTCCTTTGATTCCGACGTTAAATCAATAGGTGACTCGATGGTACTCTCTTCTCTCGTAGATTTTATTTGCTGATCGATTAATTTTTCTTCTGCACCTTCATCTTTACTTTCATTTTGAGAAAGACTGCTACCTTTTGTCATTTCGGTAGATTCTAAAACAGGTAATGGTAAACAGTCATGAAATTCACCAGTATGTTGAACTCCACCCGATGCAAAAGCATTTTCCGTCGATAAAGTGTTTCTTTGCATAGCATCTTCACGGCGAAGACATTGTCGATGTTTTACTGGCATTGAGACTGCCTTCGTTATTGGTATGTTTCCTTTCTCCTCGACGATTATCACGTTCTCTGATGTAGTTGTCGATGATAATGCATTTGTCGATTTAACCGGTGAGTCAGAGATTGTTTCTGATACAGACTTAAAATCAATGACTCGTGGCTCTTCCTGAATAATACAAATATATTAGAATGCAACGAAATTTTAAATATATTAAAACATGTCGACGATATATACATATAACTTACTGTAACGCTTTCCGGGATAGATGGTACACTATCTAAAGTAGAATCAAGACGATTACTTTCTTGAAGTCTCTTTCGCGTTAAGAAACCTCGAAGACCTGACAAAATAATAATATCCATTCGTTTTATACAAAATAATGAAGAATATTATATTAAAAGCAAATGTAGATATATTTACCGGCTTGAATTTTCGTAACAGCCGAGTGAAAAGTTGTACTGCTACTTTCCGAAGTATCCTCTTGGCTTTTAGTTGGCATAAGATCCGTTACGTAAAAGTGATATTCTTTTTTCTCAGACGATTTCGTATCGAGCTCCTTTGTTTCGAATTCTTCAAAAGCTGTCACAGAGGTATCAGATCTTACGTTGTCATTTAGACTTCCATTCGAGTGATCTTTCTCCTTCTCGTTATCGCTCGACTTCCTCGATTCCATTCCTTCAGAAATATTTTCTTTCTCGTCTTTAGTACTTGTGATTTCTTTTAAATTTTCTGCCAAAGTAGTAGAACTTTCGCTTTTGGGAGACATCGAATCTTTACATTCTTTCTCATTCTTATTTTTTAGATTTTCTTCTTCGACGATCGTCAAAATCTCTTGATCTTTGATCGTACCGTTTGAATCCAAGGTTTCGTGAGACTTCTCCTCAAGATTATCTTCCGAAATGATTGGAGTCTTTTGAGAAGGAGAACGATTTTCGGCACGATCAATTTCTATCAATTCTTTCGCTATTTCTTCCTCGGTGTCTAGATCAGCCGCATTTTCTTCTAGTTCTAAATAGCCGAGAGGCGAAGAGTCGCTTTTAATAGTATCACGTTGTTTAACGTTCTCAGATAACACAGGCTGAGTTTTTCTTTCGTTAGAAGTAACCAACAGTTCCTCTTCGTTTCTAATCATTTCTTCGGGTGAAACCGAATGTTCTTCCTTGTTTATTTCTTCACATTCTAAATTAATTAAAGAAGTTTCAATTTCCATAGGTTTTTCGTCCATCGAAATCGTTTCCATTGCCGAAGTATCCTCTTTGTTAGCACTATCAGAATTTTCTTCTTCCTTCGTTTGAGCGTCATGTTCAATGTCAGCTTTTTCTTTCTCCGACAAAGTTGGCTCCGTTAGCGATATAGTTTCGTCAGCATCGTTCATTTTAAATGATGATATTGTAATGTCACGTAAAGAATCCAAATTTAATTCCGGTACTATTGGTCTTGTAGGATCCAGAGATAAACTATCGGACGAGCGATCGGTTATCGTAGTCTCTTTAACTTCATTTGTTGATTCCGAAGTGCCATCGGCAGTTTCCGTGCTTTCTTCACCTTCTAAAGAATTTTCTATTACGTTAACATTTTCGATAATTTCCTCTTTATCATCGGTCCGATTCTCTAATTCTATTTCTGTTTCCACAATGGGAATGATTTTTGTCTCGCTCTTATCATTCTCATCAGTCTCGTCGTTTTCTTCATTCTCTGAAATATGTTCCAATAAAGGCGAATGATCCTTTTTCATTTCTTTCTCATTTTTATCATCTTCTTCTTCATCCGTTAATTTCACTTGTTTCTCTTCATCGTATTCCTCTTCTTCTTTGATACCATCGAGATCCTGTCGAACTATAGCAATGTCATGACCAATTTTTATACCACGAATGAAATCAATATCAACGGTAGAACATTCTATTTGTTCCGGTTGTATGTATTCGCCGAAACTTTCCACGGCACGTTTTCGTCTTTCGTCCCGTAGTTCAACGTCTTCTTCTTTGTTATCGAGATCAAATTCTGGTGTGGCCGGTGATCTTTCTGGGATAATTACCGTCGTCACAAAATCTGGAATTTCAACTGGAGAACCTTCCGTGAGAATATACGAAAATGGAATCTCTTTTGGCGAGGAAGATAACGAAATACGAAGCAAATCGTTTATTTCTCGTCCGTTAGACGATAATGGGGAATTTTTATATTCATTAGTGATATCTTCATCGCCAATAGTTTCAGAAATTTCTTCAATATCTTCCACTTTGTCACTAGAATCATTTACTTCTGATTTATCACTTTTGATTTGTCCCGTTGATTCATTCTCGTTCGCCATAACAAGTTGCGCTACATCTACATCATCCGATTCCTTTTCGGATTTATGTTTTATCTGATCGACGAGATTTTCATCCATGTTATCGTTCGATTTGGACGTACTTATCGGAGATTCTTTTTTCGAACCATTTAAATCAAACGTTTCTTCTTTAATTATCTCTTTAACTTCTTCTACAGGTTCTTCTGCTTCTATAACGATCGAATTTTCTGAAACTTTATCGACGATCATTAGTTTTGGACTTTTAATTTCGTCCTTTCGAATGGAGTCTTCGAAAGAATCTATCACTTTTTCGACGTTACGTTCCATCTCTTGAATCTCCATCAATTTTTGCTTAAGTTCCGTTCCCTCTTCGACCGTCGAAAGATGAGAATCGAGCGTAGCTGATTGTTCATCTTCCATCGGTGGCTCCAAAGAATCTGGAGTCGGAGGAATATCGACGATATCTGGTGTAACGTTTAAACTGTCTTTGAAAATTTCTTCCACTTGCGTGTCTTCTTCTAATATTTTTTCATCAAGAATTTCGTCAAATTTCTCGGTTGTCTCCTGAACGAAACCTTCCACTTCGTCATTTGTTGTATCTCTCGTGGAAGACGTTTCTTGCTTCATATTATCTCTATCGGCGGGTGTCATCGGTACTTTTAACGCGTCGTTGACATTCTCTAACATTTTTCTTGTCGACGTGATATCTTCCTTGATCGACGTTGATAATTGCAATATTTCATCTCCAAGATCGCCGTTTTTGTCGTCCACCGAATTATTCTCTTTCTCTTCTAACCGAAGAGACGAAGAAGAAACTGAGGTTTCGGTTGTCATAGTCGACAACGTTGGTAACGTCATGTCGTCCTTCTTCTTTGGAATCTTACCGGTGTCCGGTGAAATTGGTGGCAAAATTAAATTGTCTGACTCGTTACGTGAAAGACTCCTTGAATTTTTGGAAGACGCCGGTCTCACAGCTGGCAAGATAATCTTGGAATTTCCTTCTAACGTCGAATACCTGTTCTCTTCTTCGTTTGAATGACCATTAGTTGATTTGGACCGGTGATTTACATTTTGAGACTTTGGATAACATTTCGACGAAATGCCCTCTAAAATGTTTTGAGTATTCATCAGTCTTCCTTCCAAGGTATCGTCTTGTTGTTTTCTAAAATCTGTTGAATCAGCACTGGAACTTCTCTTGCTACGATGTCTTTGCTGATCTTCGTTCGATCGAGTATCACTTTCCGAAGTGTTAGGTCTACTTCCACGTTTTTTCGATTTTTCTGTATTAAAAGTTGATCTTTTTGATTTCTTTGATAAAATGTCGTTCTTGAGTTCCTCAACTTTTTCTTTAATTATCGGTATGTTTCTATCGATTACGTCTTGAACTTGTTCTACGTAACTCTTATCAAATTCATCGGTATTTTTAACAGAACCGAACGTACAAACAACATATTCTTTCACTTGATCCATACTATGAGCTTTGGATAATTCTTTTCTATCCGGAAGAAACTCGGAAAAACTATCTTTCCTTCTCCGTGACCGGCTCGATCGGCTCGAATTTCTTTCGACGCTTTCACTACGACGAATCGTCCTCTTATTTATTCGTTCTTCTTCAAAATTCTGTATTAATTCGGCACGTTCAGCTTTCCCCGTAGATTTCCTCGATATATCGCTAATTTGTTCTTGAAATTGACTATCGTTCGAAGAATCCGTGCTCTTTTCCCTTAAACTACCACTTAATCTATTTTTTCTAAGTTCCATCTTGATATCCTTCGTACCAGAGTTACGAGTTAAAACCGTTGGTATTTGCGAAATGATTTTAAGCGTTTTCGCGCTACGATCGAGTCTCAAAGAATCATTATTATCTGTTGCTTTAAGATGATCTCTCGAATATTCTTGACTAGTGTCGGAAGATCTTCTTTTTTCTCGTTTATTTTTCGTGCTAGAAGACGATCGTCCATTCTTTTCGTTCGCAAGTGCTCGGACCTCCTCGGTGCTTATTCTCTTCTCTCCATCTCCAAAAATATTTCGATGCCTTTCAAGAACTCTTGCCGTTTCGTTCAAAGACCAACCACTAGTCGCACCGATGTCCTTCGTCGTTCGTTTGCTTTTTCTAGATTCCTTGCAATTGCTACGTCTTTTGATTGTATTAGAAAAATTATCGCTCGTTTTCTTACCGACGACATCGTATTGTTCTCGAAGTGTAAGCAACTTCTCGAAATGACGAGCAGCGAAAACATAAATGTCTTCGGGACGTTGTCGTAAGACCTCTCTCGTTAAACTTTCCACTACGGCTGCCAAACCCTGAGGTACTCTTGGTGCTAAAAGAAATCCCATTTCGTAGGGATCCTTCGAACGTTCTGTCGACGCCGCCATTTTATTGATTTTAATATATTTTCTTCGAGAACATTTAGAATCGCTTAATCATTCCTGAAACATTTATTTTATAGTACATAAAATACTGATTATTATATTATACATTTTGTTATTCTTTTCTTTATTTCTTTTTTTTTTTTTTTTCATATCGATTTCCTACCGACGACAATTTTTTGTTCATCGAACGAACGAATTTTTTCAAAAATGCTTACTTTGCACGTATTCGACTTGTTCAAGGTCACGTACATGACCCAGAAAACTAGCGTTAACCTTGATTATTCCCGCATACGAGCGAACGCACAGTAGTATACATCGACCAGTTAGGTATTTATAGCCTTTGCTCTTTTCTCTCCCTTTCCTACTTGTTTCCTCTATCCTATAGATACAAATTAGAAATAATTTTTTTATTCATCGATACGATTTAATTAAACGAAAGAAAAAATTGGCATCGAATCGTTTCGTAAAAGTTTCATCGTTTCGTTCTTTAATAATAATTATTAATTAAAGATGAAAGATCACGCGAATGTCACAACGTCGATGGTATATATATGTGCTATCTGACAAGTATATACCGGCTAATGTATCACCTATACCTGACCTACGGAATAATCGATGCGTGTAATTTTAAGAGTAGTTCTTATATATTATAAACGAAATGATAAGAGATTATAATCGTTTTTAATTAAGTACGTATGTGAAAACGTATGAACATTTCTATGTTAATCGTAATTCAAATTTTTAATAACGAGAAAGTACGAAGCGTTATTTTATCGTTAAATAAATAAAAAATGAAATATTTTTTGCGAAAACAATAAAAAAAGAAAAAGCAATCTAAAACTCTATCGATATAATCGTTTCATGATAAAAGTAAAGAATCTGATGATCCGATCATTGGAATGTTTCGTCTTATTTGAAAAATCTCATAAATTTGTCTGTGATTGTCTCAGAACTTTCTATAAACATATATGGTAAAACTAACAATTTCTATGTCTAACCGATTGTTAGTGTAAATTCTCTAGAAATTGTTTAATATTAAAATACGAATGTACCTGTTGGAATTTTTAAAAGGACAGCGTTGATTATTGAAAGATAAGTTTGCGATAAGTATTTGATGGTCTTCGAAAGTCGGAAGCGTGTAGAAGAAATAACAACGTCGTCGAACCAAGAGTTAACCTGCTCGACTGAGAGCGGTCCTTCCACCGTTGGCCGATTTCACCTGTGCCGCAGGAACGATCGATGTCTTTCCATCGATTAGTCAGAAACTACTTGCTTACGTGACACAACGAAGAACTCGCGAATATCTATATATTTACGATTTGTCATGCGTAGACTTTTTAAGATTACTCGGACAATGTATATAATCAATAAATTCTAAGAAAATATTTATAATTTGGTATTATGTAACAATGGAAGAATACATATAACGAAGGAATTATATTTTTACGAAGTTTCTTTAAGTATAAATGAGTAATCTTGTAGTCGACGTTCGATAAAAATTTTTTTTCATAATTAAATATTTACAATAAATATAATAAAAAATATATACATTAATCAATTGTTCATACATTTTTAATATTTTAATTATTGAGCTACCGATTCGTCAAATTTTGTTTTATCAATAGCATATTGTCGTAAGAAACTAGTTTCAAGAGGATGTAGTTTCTCAGCTGGAATGATTAAAGAATGAAGAGGTTTTCCAAGATCAATTTCTTTCATTTCTTGCAACGAACAGGCAATTATATTCTGATCCTCCGATCCTATTCTAGCTAATCCCACCACTAGACTATGTTCTGTGAAAGCTGTAACGTATAAATGTTTTATGATATATATTGCAGGGCATGATATAAAATATTAACAATATAATTAATATTTATAATAATATCTACAAACCTAAGCTTTCATTGCCATCCTTTCTCTTTTTTTCTAATATGGAAGATAATTGATTGGATGCTTCAGCTACGCTCATATATTTTGGTGGCATATAAACTTTTTTCTTGCTTAAAATACTTTCCAATGTAGGCTCTTTTACTTTGATATCCAATAGGCACAAAGTATGTAAGCCTCTTTCTCTGTTAGAAGCAATTTTATCATAGAAACTATCAGGTTGCCAAGTTTCTGTCCAATATGGAATAGATACGGTTTCTCCAAAAGAATACAATTGTAAACCGCAACAACCTATAGCGCTTAAGATGGATGCATTATGGATTACTTTTACCTAAAATTGATTGTTTCAATTATTATATATCTTTCTTATTAAAAGTATTTAAAAAAATAAAAGTTTATATACCTTAGCACCTTTCTCTTGTGCTCGTAATACTAAATCTGTATGCGTGGTTGCACCAAATGGATCTCCAACAACCAAAAATGCTATGTCTTCGTTCTCTACATTCGACAGTATTAAATCTGCATCACTTTCTACTAAGTCACGGTCTGCGATGATCAAAGAACAACCATAAAAATCTTCCTATTAAATTTAAGTAAGATAATGATTTTTTCATAGTCAATCATTTTTATAACATATATGATAAAGTATTTATAATCTTTATATCTATTCGTCCATTTTATGTTAGTATTATTATACATACCAAGATTTTTTGATCTACAGAAAGAATTGACGTATAAGATTCCAAATACACACGACTACATTTTCTTATTATTTCAAGACCCTTAACAGTAATATCTTTTGCATCGCCGAGTCCTAAGCCGATCATGTACAACATTGTTAATTATCTATTTTTTGTTAATTAAATTTTATATTTCTTCAAATATAAAACCATGTGTTTTGTTCACGTGTGTATATGATATCTTATACAAAGAAACGAAAAAAAACATGATTGGATACTACTGCGCCATCTGCTGTTACAAGTACAAAATTAAAATCGTAGGTAGCTGTAAAATTGAAGTTAGTCTAACGATAGCAGCCATATCGAATTAGGTTCAACGAATTTTTAGTGCTCGTTTCAACTATTATGTGCTTTATTCCTATTGCATCGATTATTAAATATTTATATTGATTGATCAGAATACTTAAAATTAATTTGATTTATATTTTAACGCTAAAGTCTTCTTACATTTACGATTACTCTAATCAAAATGATTTTACAACGGTTAACCTCTGCATTGACGAAAGTACGCATTTTGAACGGATTTATGGGTGAAAATAAAACAAATGTACGTTCGAAAATCACTACACCATCAGGTGCTATTCTTCCTGAGCCGAAACGAACCCCATTTGGTTTCGTACGAGTAATATGCGGAGTAGTATTAGGCTTGCTTGTAGGTGCTACTATTAGTAAGAATATGGCCAATTTTCTCGAAGAGAATGATCTCTTCGTCCCATCAGACGATGACGACGACGATGATTAAAGTAGATAAATCTAATGTATTAGTTGTTGGCAAGTATCTAGTCTTTATATCGCTATTATATTTAAGTAGAATTATTTTTACGTACTAGTATTAATTTAGCTATAGTTATCTTATAATTACAAAGTACCTTTGAGTAGTTTTACAAGAATATTTAGAAACACTTGATTGTTTTTAATAATTATATGATCTTTACGTATAACATTTCACTGCAATAATAGATATAGTAAATTATTTTAATTTTTGAAAAGTCGTCTATTAT
Source organism: Vespula pensylvanica (assembly GCF_014466175.1). Taxonomy (NCBI): domain Eukaryota; kingdom Metazoa; phylum Arthropoda; class Insecta; order Hymenoptera; family Vespidae; genus Vespula; species Vespula pensylvanica. The sequence goes on from NC_057686.1 coordinate 11,654,808, forward strand.
AACAATTATATAAATGTTAACGATAACACTGTAATGTTAATTATGATATTTTGTTGCAGAAAATAATCTCAAGAGAATTCAAAAAATAATATAATATTGCGTTGATAAAAAAAGTATTTGCTTTGCCTTGATATAAAACAATATTTATGATTTAAATTAATGAAGTCATAATTATATTCTGTAATTTAATACAAATATTTATTTATACAAATAATAAAGGTTAGTATAATACAACTTGTACAAAATGCATATACATACATATACATATATATATAATTTTTTCTGTACGCTTGTAAATAAATTAAGATATTAAATATTCTATCGATCACAACATCATGTTAAAATTCACATCCATGCATTTATTGACTCATGTTAATACGCATGATGTCATATATATAATGAATATATCAAATGCCTTTTTATTTCCAGTCTTTGCTTGATATACACAAATCTATGTGAGAATGCAGGAATATTTTGTGTAATATACAAGAAAATCTATAAATATTAATCACTCTGTGTATACTGTGCTTGGAAGCAGAAGAGATTGATAAATCATTAAATAAGAAAATGATAAAGATTAAAAGGCTTTAATATAGTTAAATTATAATAAAGATATATCCAGTTTGTATATTTATAATTTTCTTTAGTAAAATATTACTTTCTTTGGTTATTATATATATAAAAAAAAAGATTTCTAAAATCTACAAAGTAGAAATTATAATGTTTTAAGAAATTATTGAAATGTTTAAATTAATATTTTTTGATACTCGTATTTTACACAATTTAGTTTACACTTCTAAAATAAATGTATGTTATACTTTGCTGATGTGTGTGTTGTATTTTAGGAATGAAGTCATTTTATAATAGCAATTTTGCGTAGCTCTGTGAAGTGCCAGCTATGCAAAATAAATATACTGTTGTCAAAATAAAATATGTAGTATCATTTACGCATCTTTTTTTTTTTCATATGTATGGAGACAAAACATATGAATAGAAAAAAACGTACTTCTTTAATTCCAAACGTTTAGTGTATATATGTATGATATGATATCCATTATCCTGACCAATGTTAAATATATTTTTAATCACAGAATTGACTTTAAGTAGAATGCACGTGTATAGAAGGCTGATCAAGACCACTTTAATCAAAGCAAATAATTGGTATGAAAAATTTTCAAGCACACAAAGTGAACTCGATTACGATATTTCGATTACTTTTTCATACATGTAATGTTCAATATAATATTAAAATACTGTGAATTTTTTTAAATAGATTCATATGTTATATAGCTTAATATAAAGTGGCATTAAATCACATTAGAATGTACAAAAACAAAATATAACAACAAGTTCACATCATCAATTCTGGCACTTGCATGTTGCTGATACAATTACTAAATTCAACTGATGAATTTAGTTGAAGTTGTAATATAATAAATTAAGAATATAACATTGCACTCATCTTTTAAGCTAAAAATAATAGCAATACCTGCCTTTCTTCTATGTAGATTTTATTGAGGAGTTCTTTTATGTTGACTCCAGCCATGAAAACATTTAGTGAATCTTCGTGACTCTTTTCCTTTAGCAGTAAGAAATAATTTACGCGGTTTGTTTGGTTGTTTAACACGCAGATGTTGTATATATACCTAAAACATAAAAATGAATTAATTGTTTGCTTACAGTAAATTAACAAACTATTTTATTAGAGGTAATTTACCTGAGCTGATTTATATGCAAGTTTGATTTCTACTTCTGAACAGCGAGTCCCTAACCAGAGGAATACTTGTTCACCATTATCTAGTATCATTATATCATCATCTGCTAAATCATCCTGAAGACAATAAATATATTATAATTATTTAAAAAATTTTTAATTCCTTAAAACAAACATAATATATATATATATATATATAGATTTACTTGACAAAAATCAGTGCATTTTTCACTGATAGTAAAATATCCTTTTTCATTAGAGCACCTAAACAGTCTTGTGTAATTCATATATTCTGCATCAACGTCATATGGTTTTTTTCCACCAAGTGCAACCCAGAAAAAGTTATCTGGCTCTTCGCCTTCATTTAATACTTGCAAACTAATCCAAGGCTGTTTAAAATCAAAACATGTGACTTAAATTCTCAAATATAAATTATATTACTTGTGAAAATTAAAAACCTACATTGTTAAACATTTCTTCAGCAATTTCTTGAATTAAACGTGCTTCGTCGCTGTCCGATTTAGAACCAATCCATGCATAAACTATACCAGTTTCGTCATCATTGTTAAATGGTACATTTAAAATGTAACTGAAAAATAATTAAAAAATTGAATTAGAAAAGCAAGAAATCAAACCTTGCAATTTTATATAAATGTAAAAATTGCAAGATTTTATTACTTACCAAAATGCAGAGTTTAATAAACTGGAATCTGCAGGTATTTGTATTAATCTAGTACATAATGCACTGCCATTACTTCGTAGATGATAAAATTCGACTTTGCTTGTACCAGGAACTTTTGGTTGTTTACGTTTGCCTTGATGAATTATAAATTTCCTTTTGAAATAAGCCATGAATTTTAAATTCTCTTGTTGTTGATGTGTTCTAACTACTTCTAAATTTTCACCAAACAATGATTTAAATTTCTTTTGTAAACTGAAAATATTTTATTTCTTTTTTAAATATATGTTACTTATACGTTTTCTTATTATACAGTAAGAAATTTTTTTATACCTAAATGTAAACGTAAGCCAACCCATGTTTCCAGCATCTCTACCTTGCCAAAAATATACTGTACACTGATAATCATCTTCGTATTGTTCGTCACCGTCTTCATTTTCTGCTACATCTAATGGCTAAGTCATAAAATATAAATACAGTTTAAATTATATAAATTGTATACTTATTTATATAATAATGAGTAAAATATATTTATCATAAGAATTTAATTTACCATCCAATAGCGACACAAGAAAACATAACAGTCACCACTATAAAAATGACCAAGTTCTTCTTCTGGTAAACGCACAAATTTTCTTCCTTCCAATACTAGTGCTTCCATTCCTTCTAAATCGTCATTCCATTCTGTCATAAGCTGTTGTGCTTCAGCAGCCGACATTGCAGGTTGTCGTGGCATAAAAAGAGCAGCTAAGTCTGCCTATGTATTTCAAAATAATTTTATGCTTCTATATTTTACGAGATATTTATAAAAATATATTAACATATATTTACTTTCGTTTCTTGTTGTTTAGCCCATTTGGTAAGATCAGCACCAGTTTTAGCAACTGATTCTGCAGTTCTAGTAAAATCTACCGCTATGACTTCATCCCAACCAGTAAACTTTGACTTAAAGACCTGATAAATATATAATTATCTTTTGTTTATTGCTGATACAAACAAAGTAATAAAAACATTACAAACATTTATACCTGAGATTCTGTGCCTTCTTGTAATCTTGTTACCATAGCATATTCTGGTCTTTCTATCATATTAAATAGTTCTTGAGATAGTTTTACAGCAGCAGCTCTCACTAATCTAGTCGATTTCTTTCCAAACCTTTATTAATTAATTAGTAATTAATTTAAATCAATCAATCAGCAGAAGATAACATTTTTGTATATTGGAGACATAATATAAGATTTGTATTATAAAATTAAGATATATATATAAATACTTACCAAACGTATACATCGAGATAACAATCTAAGATATAAACATTGCGATTATTTAAAAGATTGTTCATCAATTTTCCATGAGGTACTTCAACTTGTGGTAATTCCAAATATCCCATACCAAGTTGAACTTGATAAAGACGAGGTGTTACTGGTATAAAGTCTGGATCCACATGTTCCTGATACAATAAGAAAAGTATTAACATCTTTTCCTAATTATTATATTTTAATCATTATGGATTACTATAGTATATGGAAAAAAAAAAAAATTACAATTATCGTTTTAGTCTCTGAAGTATCCTCTAAGCCTAGATTTAACAAGAAATCCTCTGATTCCAAGTTCATAACTTCTGTTATTATTTCAGCTTTGTTCTTTCTTTCATTTTTGTTGATCTTTTCAGCCATTAGTCTAGCTTTGGATTTTAAAGTACTCTTCGCTTTTTTTCCATACCACATAAATATTTTATTTCCTGTGTCCAGCACAAAAACATAACAAGGATCTAAAGATTCGAAACAAACTGGTACTGGTTCCAAATGAATAGAGGCTCCAGCTGCATGTACTCGATATAAACGTGTTACTGCAGGCTATAAAAGAATATAATGTTTATTAACAACTTTATTAAATTAAAAATATTAGATAATATTTTTATTAATAATAATATCTACGTACAGTATCTTCTACCGTATAAAAACCAGAAGAAGTACGGCCACCTTCAATATACGTTATTTCAGAATCAAAAAGTATAAGAAACTCGTCCGATTCATCTCCTTGTTCCTCCCTTATGGTACGACACTGTGCTCCAAGATAATTACGTAAATTTACAGCATGAATTGCAGCACAGGCCCTTTTGTCCAACTATTCAAAGCGAATGGAAATCAACATATAAAAATTGCTTTAAGAACACATTGATACAATTAAAATAAAATTCTCAATAATATGTAAAATCGAAATTTTATAAAACAAATATTATATATGCATACCGTTGCTTTTTCTCCTATCCAGAAATATATTGCCCAATTCAACGATCCACTTTCATCGATACTCGTTTTTAATACAATGTAACAATCACCTTCATAGAATTTACCATGTGCTACTTCCTCTATTTCATTAGGTAAAAAGTTTTCAATTTCCCATATTGATAAACCTGGTATTTGTCCTGCATCTTCATCAAAAAATTCTGAATAATCCAAAGGTGGCTTTTCAAGAGTTTCATCCCATCTCTTAGGTCTGAAAATACAATTTCAATAAAATTTTATTAATTTTTTTAAGACTAATGTGATCATTTACTCACTTTAGTGACTCAGCTTTAGTATCATCGCATTCTTTATCTTTGTTTTTTTCTTTTGCAATGTCTTTCATACCCTGTAAAGTAAATTATAGATATATTTTCGGAAAAAATTAAGATGTAATTAACAATATACGTGTGTGTACGTATGTGCATTTTATTATATTATATAATACCTTTAGTATTTTAGCTTGATCCTGATCTGCTTCTTCTTGATCACGTCTTCTTCTTAATCTCATTTTACGAGCGATTGGGTCTTTACTGCTATCTGCATTACCAAATCAATTAGCAAAATAATGAAATGTTTTTTTAAATAATATACACATATAAATAATATATACGTATATATTAAAGAGAAAAGCATTGCATATACGTACTAGCTGTTTGTACCGGTACAGGTACATTGGCACCAGCAAGTCTTAATTGATGTTGTAAAGAAAAATCAATATTATAAAATTCAATGCCTGATCCTCTTTGTACTTCTGTTGGTTTTGGTGGCATTACTAAATTTGGATTATCTCTTAGATCCAGTTGTTCCAAATCAGTAAGAAGATGAATTGCATCTGGTACAGTAATTAATCGATTTGACGTTAATATTAGCTTCTTTAATGAGCCACATCTACAACAAGAATGATGCTATATTATTTTACTTTTTTACAATAACATATTAGTTGCACAATTACTTATATCGTTATATACCTGCACAATCCTTCAGGTATCATTTCTAAATGATTATTAGCAGCTGAAAATACTTGGAGAGATGATAGTTTACCAATTCCAGAAGGAATTCCTTCAAAATCTATTTCATTATCGTTTAGATATAATCTTCTTAAAGTAGAAACTTTGCAAATGGAAGCAGGTATGGCAGTTAGTTTATTTCTACATATATTTAATATTTCTAATTTCGTCCATAATTCTGTAAATAAAAATAATTATCTCTACAACTACAAAATATATAAAACATTATAATATATACCATATTCAATTAAAATAAATAATTAATGTGAAATCCATACACATAAATATATTTACCAATAGCTGTTGATAATTCTGTTATTTGATTATCATTCAAATTTAATCTACGTAAATTTGAAAGCGAATATAAGGCATCAGGCACTCTTGGTAAACTATTTTGTGATAAATCTAACTCCTGTAAATTCGTAAGAGTCTCAAGACTTGATGGAATATTATTTAATGTGCGTTGAGTATCACGCATTTGTAATGTAGTTAAATTCATTAACGATGGAAGTTGTCTAAATTAAACAAAGAAATCATTTTACATATATCATTAAAGATTGTGATGTACGATTAAAAAATCTTACGTACCTTAACTGAAAATGGCCTAAAGGATTATGATTTAGGTTTAGTGTCTGTAAATTTGCCAAACGTCGGGTTTGTGGTGGTAACGTCTCTAACTGATTGTTACTGAGATCCAAAAATAATAGGTCTGTTAAGTGAATAAAAAGCGTATTCGGAATTGTTTCAATACTACAAATAGAAAATTGTACATTAAGCACAGTTGATGTATAAGTTGCATACGTTATTGTAATACTTTAAGTAATATTAAAACCATACTGATTATAACTCAGATTTAGATTGAGTAAAGAACGTGCTCTTTCTAGGCCTTCAGGTACTTCTTTTAAATTATTATGGCTTAGATCTAATGTTGTCAGTTCCTCTAAATGAAATAATTCTGCTGGTATACCACTTGACTTGATATTATTATGTCGAATGTTTAATGTTCTAAGACATCCCAGTTCTGTTAATTCTCCATATAAACGTTCCAATTTATTTTTAACAAGTGAGAGATGTTCCTATATTCAAAAATATCATAAATATAAATATTCTCACACTGCTATATCAAAATTATATATATAAATATTATTTAATCATTATTATTATTATTTTTGGTTAATGATCCAATATAATAGATTTTTGTAATTAAATTATCTTCTAATTAATATTTCAAATATATTTAAGGAATTATATTTGTTGAAACAAAAGAAAATAATAATGAATTCAAACGTATCATGCTTTCATTTTCATTATCTTAAGTAAAAATCATTTACCAGTTTTAGTAATTTACCCATTTCTTCAGGAATTTCTGTTAAATTTGTTTTATCTAATTTTAACCATTGTATTCCTGTCATCAGACGAACTGATTCAGGAAATCTACCATCCTGAAAATAAACAATTACTTTAGTATAGCATAGGTGAAACTAAAATCATATATTTATTAAGTGATATTTATATACTTTTCACATACTTTGTTTATATGTTTTGTGCATAAAATTATTATTTTTTCCTTTCTATTATATCTAATTCTCAAGGTATTAAAAGCTAAATATATTTACTTACTCCAAAATCGTTACAGCTAAAATCTACTCCCCGAACAAAAGGTAAAACTCCTGTATTTGCCATGGTTTTCAGAGTACAATTCTTTTTGCTATATATACACACATATATATAGCAAAAATATATTATCTAAACTATTAGTATATAATAATGCTGCATGTCACTGGAAACCACTTTATTATCGTATTACACTGAGGTTATATTCGGTAGAATTTATGGATACAATAAATGACATTTAATTATTTCTGAAGTATTGTATAAAACAGCTAATGTATGAAAATTCATATATAAATGTTTATATTATTTTGCTTGACATATACTTCAACGAGTATACTTAATTAAAATAATAAGCATAGATTAAACCTAGGTTATAAACCACAAATTGCAGATTTACACCGGACACAATAAAGCAGAATAAGCGTATATATACATATGTCCTAGATCATATATAAGGATATGAACTAATATAGGTGACTGTGAACAGTGATGAACAGTACAATGATCACGTAATAGTGAACTTTTTAAAGTCATGTTTACAAGTATCGTTTTTATTGTTGTGCATCTTTTAGGGGATATTCGCTATATGCAAAAATTTCCCTAACTGTGCATTATTAAGATTTGTTTGAGAATTATATCTAAGTATGGTGATGATTAAAAGATCGTGCTTTAAAAGATAAAACAACGATTAAATATTCGAAACTTGTATATATCATTGTATTTGTAATTTGAATATTTGAGAGAAAGGCGCGATTGTGCGACATCTAGCGATTTATTGGGTAAAATGACTGATAGTCATATTATTTAGTTTGCTCTAGGGAAAATATTTGTCGTTATGTTTTTAGTCATATAAAAGATGTCTCAATCTTGTAACGTGATTCGTCCTTCTTTCTTATTTTATTCCTAGTTTGATTTTATAGAATAATATATGAAGTCTAAAATCTATTCAGTAGGTTGATAGGTACCGTATTGATTCGAGGTTGTAGTGGTTAGGTGAATAAAAAACGATGTCTATTTGAACTTTCTTTTCAGATTCTTCAATAATAATTTTGATAATATCAACATATGAAATATATAAGTAATCTACAGTTCTCAAGCTAATATGATTTATCTCAAATTTTTCTTATCATTTTCTGTAATCTAAGTTTGATAATCTTGCAATTTTATTTTGTTAATATCTTAAGCAAAAGTATAATTTATTATTTATAATATAGTTTTTTTTTTATTTTTTTATAGAATGGATGGCATTGGGTTATATCATACATTTTTACAAACACATCAACCGCAACTTAAGTCTTCCGGAATACCAAAAATATTTTGGGAAGCTGTATTTAATAAATTAAAAAATCAAGATTTCGATGCTGGTCTTGTATTTCAATTAGCAAGAATCGATTATGAAGACAATGAAAGAGAACCAATAGATCCTGTATGGAAATTATTTGTTTCTGCAGAAAATGGTATCTCTGTGAGAGATCCAAATAATATATATTTGGTGGATCATGCATGGAGTTACGATACCCTTCATGCGAGACAAAATTTAACAAATGTACCAGGCCTTTTAGACCGAATGTGCTCTCTTATGGGATATGATATTGAAAATGAGGAGCAAGAAAAGATTGAATATGTATTGAAAGAAATGTGGAGGTATAATCAATCATTTTCTTTAAACAGTGGCTCCGTAGAAGATAGAATGCCTATTTGGTATATAATGGACGAACTTGGATCTGCTATAAACCATAGTGACGATCCTAACTTTAGAACTGTACCATTTCTTTATTTACCAGAAGGTGTAACATATACGCTTTTATTTCCTGTGAAGAATGTAAAGTTCGAAGAAGAAGTTACCAGAGATTTTGTGGAAGGTCAAACTAATGATTTGAAGAAAAGACAAGCGTTATTATTACCATGGGTAGATAATTCTTTCGTCAATAAAAGTTTTATTCAAGAGAAACCAAACGAAGACTATTTTCTGGCTGGTCATATATTAGAAAATATGCCAGAAAAAATAAATGTAGAAGCTATTGTACGAAGACCAAATGAAAAACTTAAAGTTTATTCTCAATATAATTATGTAAATAATTATTTAACGGATTCTGCGTTTGAAATCGTAGAAAGGGAAGAAGATGCAGATATTTTATGGTACACATCTCATTTCAAGGAATACAAAGAATTAAGTATTCGTGCGCCTCATGTTTTTGTGAATCAATTTCCTTTCGAAAACGTTTTGACAATAAAGGATCTTTTATGCATCGTATGTAGACGCAAGGCATTAGAGAAATCTTACGATGCGGATACACTCGAAACTTATCCGGTATGGTTACCAACGACATTTAATTTGAGCACGGAATTGGTACAATTCGTCGCGTATTTTGAACAACGGGAATCGAAAAATTTAGAAAACTTTTGGATTTGCAAACCATGGAATTTGGCAAGAGGATTGGATACTCATATCACAAGCAATCTATTCCACATTTTAAGACTACCTAGTACTGGTCCGAAAATTGCACAAAGGTATATATCAAAACCTGTATTATATGATAGACCAGACGTAGGTTTAGTTAAGTTCGATATACGATACGTCGTCATGTTAAGATCTGTCTCACCATTGAAAGCATACGCCTATGCTAATTTCTTCCTGAGATTTGCTAACAAAGAATTTGCTTTAAACAATTTCGACGTGTATGAACAGCACTTTACGGTGATGAATTATTCCGAAAATACTCAACTTTGCCATTTGAAATGTGCTGATTTTATTCTGGAATGGGAAAAGCAGTATCCTGATTACCCTTGGACGACGTTTGTCGAGCCAACAATTTTAAGCATGTTTAAGGACGTTTTTGAAGCCGCAGTCGCAGCACAACCACCGAAAGGAATTGCTCATTCTCCTCAAAGCAGGGCCGTTTACGCCGTCGATTTGATGTTGGAATGGAAGAAGGATAAGATGCAACCGGTTCTTCTAGAAGTTAATTTTGCGCCGGATTGTAAAAGAGCTTGTGAATATTATCCAGACTTTTATAACGATATATTTAGATGCCTTTTCTTAGATGATTATCATTCTGACGTCTTCCATGATTTATTCCCGGTATCATCGTCGGACAATTAAATATTGTTATTCATTGGACTCTAAAAACAAAGTATAACCCAAGTGTAATCCATTTTCATAAGTATCGAAAAGCTATTAGCGACAGTAGCAAGAATATTGCTGTCGCAACCAAGGGCGTTTATTTATTTAGAATACGAGAGCCTTGCATTTCGTATGCGCTAATGAGGAGAAGTAGCTATGGTTAATCTGTATATACGAGCGTTAAAGGTACATCTGCAACCTGAATTATTCGTACCTTGCATAAATTGACACTACTGTAGGAAGTCTGCCGCAACACTTAATGGAATAATAAACGAGGAAACAATTAGAACAGTTTCATGACATAGCTCATGGTCACCATGTAACCTGGTGCTCTGGTACCATAGGGTTAGACACTGTTAATGGAGAAA